>NC_136499.1:48482081-48557081 GCF_053919585.1 Euprymna scolopes
TTATCTCTCTTTCTTTCTTGCGCTCTCTGTCTGTCTGTCTTTCTGTCTGTTAGGCTGTCTCTCTGACTATCACTCCCTCTATCTCCCTCCTTATATATGTGTATATATATATATATATATATATATATATATATATATATATATATAATGAATAAATATATTCCAAATTTCATGATGATGACCATCTTACAATTCATTCCATTAATTGCCACTTATAATTCTTAACAGTAACTGTTTCGTAGTAAAAAATCATTCACTTAATTATTTTATGAACACATGAATATATTTTGCCTCTTATTCATGCGTTTGGAGATAATTATAAAATCCAAAAATTGGAAGAGTTTTCTTGGCCTTCGAGACAAGATCAAAGTGTAGTATCTGTTCTTCAGCTGCTGCACTTCTATTTCTTGTTCTCTTTCGGTGGAGGAGAAATCCTTCACGACTGAGACAATTTTTGTTTTTGTACCTTTTCTCCACGTTAAAAAACGATCCTGGTGTCTAACTCTGTCCCGTTGGGAGGCATAGTAAATAGGTACATTACACCATTTAAAATACACGCACACACACATACACACACACACATATACATATATATATATATATATATATATATATATATATATATATATATATATAGTAGTAAGCTATAAAATATATATGGCAATTAAACTACACTTAATATTCCGCGTTTCCTCCACACTAGGATTCATCAGGCTTAGGCGAGGATTTTGTGGTTGTCTCGCGGTTTTATATACCCACCTTTTATTGAGTTTTTAATTAGCCAATCAGCTTTCTAGTTTTCCTCGCACCCTTCCTAATCAGCAAATTAGCAGGCATTTACAAGACAAGGCCCAATTGATCTCCGATTAACCCGTTCTTTTGGGGGTGCTATTTTAGCAGGGAGCGTAGATATCTAGTACCCTGGTATTTCTTAAACCGGACACATTCAAATTTCAACCAATTAGAGCCGGCCACTAATACGTGGGCAGTAGAAAAACTCAATAGAAGGTGTGTATATAAAATGCGAGACCACAAAATCCTCGCATATGCCTGATTAACTCTAGCGTGAATAAAAGGTATTGAGCACTGTTGAAGTAAATACTTGAAGTTTACGCATAAATTTATACTTTCGTATATTAATTTTTGTGGTTAAATGAAGTAGCCACACACACATACACACACACAACATATATATATATATATATATATATATATATATATATATATAATTTTTAGGTGGAATTAAACTTGGAGTCCTAAGAGCAGAGTATATTTGTATGTATTAGTAAAAGTATTAATTGTATTGCAGATATATAGAATAAGCTCAATAGGAATAGGTGTCCTAAACTTATATTAATATTGAGTAAAACGATTCATATTTGTGAATAAAATGAAAAAACAAACAAAATCAACTCGATTGCACGATCGGTTCGGAAACGATGTTCATTTTATTGGAGTTGACAATAAGTATTGACAATAATTTGACGAATTTTTTCTCCTTTAAACATAGTCTCCTCATAAAAAGAAATTGGGGGAGGGGGAGAAATTATAAACACCAAAATGAAACTAGCATTTTAGTCGCAAGTAAGGCAGATATTCCTGGAAATATTTCAAACAAAATAAAGAAAACGAAGTTATTAATTTTATGTCGATAAATAAAATAAAATAGAAATTCGGAATAAGGCTAAAAAGAATTTATATATATATATATATATATATATATATATATATATATATATATATATATATATATATATATATATATATCTTACTAGTTCCATTATAAAATTTGTTTTAAGTTCAGTCGGTCTATTTTTTGGCCTGCTGTTATATCTTGTCGTCTACAAATGGTTGAAATAATTAATTAGTGTTTATATTACTTTACAAACCCTGTTTTAATCAGTCTTTCTCGTTGGAACGCTAAATTAAAAATTTTAAATTATATTAAATTAAAAGGGAGACAACTGCATATTTTTGAAAAATGAAATAGAAATAAAAAATATATTGATTAAAGGGAGATAACTTCTTATTATTTCAGGGATTAATTTTTTTAATTTATTTATTGTAATGCTTAACATAGTAAAAATAAATAACATCAATAATAGTAATGATATTAAACTTAGTGATACTATAATAAATAAATAATAATAGTTATAATAATGATAATAATAGTAATAGAAATAATACTAATAAAACAAGTAAAATAATAATAATAATAATAATAATAATAATAATAATAATAATAATAATAATAATAATGGTTTATAATCAGATTATTTTTATTATTTTATGTGGGTTTAAATTTGTCCAAGTTCAAACAACGTTTATGAATACAACCGCAAAATATCACGTCCTTTCGGTTTAAAAGTGTGGATATATTGTCATTGATTGTTAATATAACCAGAGCGTCAACCCTATAATGGAGGCACAATTTGTCACCAGGCTAATATGTTTTACAAGAGCCTAGTGTTTTCCATTTTAAATTAAAGTGGGTATTCTTTTCTTTGAGATGACAAATATATTTTGCTAAAGTTGTTTGTTTTTTAAGGATCTTTTTGTAAAAGTGTTTATGTGTGGAGATTCTGTGTTTTATAAGTCCAGAAGTAGAGTCAAAGTATATGGCATTTAGTTTTAGCGAGTTGTAATAGCTGCTTTCAGTTTGATTAACAGTAGTATTGCTTTGCAAGATGCTTGATTTTAATAGACTGTTAGATGGGTTAATGGGGTATTGTTATTCATTAATTGTGTGCTGGTGTTAGTCTGCGCAAAATGATTTATATGGGTGGTATTATTTGAATTTCCATTTCGGATTTTACATACTGTGGAGCTGTAAATTACACTTTTAACTTTGGACATGTTTTTTTCTTCTACAATTACAGATTGCCATAGTTGGCATATTTTTATTTTTTATTTTCTAATTGTTGTTACTAATTATATTTTGATGCTGATTTGGCATTGTGTAATAAGATATTTTGATAATGTTTTTGTTAAAAGTTTTATAGTACTTATGGGAGTCTTTGAAGTTATTTTCTAATATTTGAAAAATTCTCTGGCTATATCTGTTTTAACGCTTTTGGAGTATGGAGGGTTGAACTAGAGGGTGCCCCTATGTCTGTTTTTACATTTAATAATATGGCGTTGGGATTTATTGGTATTAATGCCTGATGCGTGTGGTTTAATGTGGTTTTGTATTGTGGTCTGAGTATTCTTTGCAGTTCTTTTGTTGGTTGACATGGTCATATTATAGGTTATTATGTTTTTACTAGGGTTATTATCATTGTTGTCGTTTTCTATGTAATTTTATCAGTTTTATTTTGGTATTTAATTAGTGTTTTGTATCCTGAGTTGTTAAGGGACTCATTGCAGCATTTGATTTGTTAATATTTGTAGATTTGTTAAAAGTTAATTTAGATATTTTTAAAGAGATATTAGGGACTATTGCTTTCAATATTTACCTAGGATGGTTTGATTCATTATGGACATATAATACAGATTGGTTTGGTTTATCATAGGGTTCAAAAGTAGAGTTTTTAAGATTTAACGTTACATCCAAGAAATTAACTTTTTTTATTATTAGGGTCGGTTTTTATAGTAACTTCATAATTTTTAAAAGGTTTATGTAGGGATTTAATTGCTTTTTCGTAATTTTTAATCAAGAAGAGTAGATCGGAAGACACTTAATATTGAAAGAGAAAAATAAGAAAACCCTTCGCCTGGAGATGTTGCGATTGTAACTGTGTTGCTCGTCGGATGCAACACAGCAATTTATTATCACTGCAATGTCTGCAATAGTATTCGAAAGATACATAAGATTGACTGGATGCAATCTTTTTGACTGTGACATCTGGTGTTAAAAACCCACGATACCTTGGTCCAGAGGGGAATTTCTGCAGTCATTTTATTATATAGAAGACAATATATATATATATATATATATATATATATATATATATATATATATATATATATATATATATATATATAATGTTGGTTGGAGTGTGTGTGTGTCCGTTCAACACAGTTGCATCCTCTATGAAAGAGTTCACATTAACAGTCAACTAACTGATAGATATTCAGTTTCTCTTTTAAAATAGTGGAGCGTGGAGTTGAACAATTTAGGTTCCCGTAGCGTTCGACTAGCGAATTCATTGCTCATAACCTTCTTTTTACTATAAACACATGTGTATATATCGTGTGACTATAAAAGAGGAAATCATTGTTCCTGCTCTATGCCATTATTGAACTGTGACTCATAGAACATCATCGATTCTTTTCTTTCCAAGTTGCAACTATAAAAGCTATCCGCTAAACAATGCGCCATAAATACCTGCCTTTTCTTCTTCCACCTTCCTCCGTTGTATTAAAAGAGTCTGCAACATTGGCGAGTTCAAAGTAACTTTATCGACCGATCAATTATAAATAGTATGTCTTGACCTCTTTCAACAATCCATGACCTTAGAGGGTCGCAGGGCTTTTTTCGGCTCATGAAGTTTGAATAATTTTGTTACTTTATCAATAGGAATCAAAATGATTGGCTTACATAAGACAAGAGAATGCTTCATTTTATTAATAATTATTATAATCGCGCACGATAATGTTTCAGAAACTGTTTCTTCTAGTGTTTTGTTGAACAAGTATTGTATGATCGTGAGTTCTATATTGCGTCTTAAGGCTAGACTTCTTCACAATTTAAAATACTGTATACAATGCATTCCATTCATTTTATATATATTCTATATATTTTAGAGCAATCACTGTATTGATTATTTTAATTGAATAATATCTACGTAATAATTATTTCGAAACATGAAAAGTAATTTCCGTCTCAATCGAGAATAAATCGAAACAAATCGTCTGTAATCGAAAATCAAACATTCAACACTCCAGCCATAGTCGTTATCTAACGCTTCAACATCCGTCGTTATTGTCTAAACTATCACCAAATTTGATAAAAAGTATAAACATTATGAAAGAAATTTCAATGTGCGTATGCTCAAACGTTAATTGATTTGCCTCTGCTAATGTCAACTGTGTTATATTTTAATTTTGACCTTTAAACAGCTATTGTTACAGGGTTAAACCTAAATCGAAAAGACTCCCGAGATCTAAATACTATATATATATATATATATATATATATATATATATATATATATATATATATATATATATATCAAGTATTAAGTCTGTAGAATAAATATTCGGAGAGTAGATTGTAGAGACAATTCGCACGCAGACAGAGAATGGCACTAATATATATATATATATATATATATATATATATATATATATATATATATATATACCGTTGTCTACTCCCCTTCACGGGAGGGGGCGCTGACGTGTGCAGAACAGAACTACACAAGCCAGATTCATTTTCCATCCATTCTGCGAGACATCTGGAAAGTGAAATAAAAAACTATAAAACGAATTCATCGTGTTGGAGTGAATGAATATTCGTCTAAAACAAGTACCAGTCTCCCCTCCAAGACGAGATGATTCCAGATGGACCAACATCCAAGACGCAAAAAATATGTTGAATAATACATGTACCACACACACACACACACACACACACACACACACACACACACACACACACACAATGGCATATGAACATAGACGATCAGATGAGGATAAATCTGACTAGACGATCACACACGATCTCCTTTATGATTCGTCACCCTTTTATGATATAACACCACATAGTATATATGCATACATACTTTAGCATTTAGGGCGAAAATGTTCTCCCACACTGATATATATATATATATATATATATATATATATATATATATATATATATATATATTCTCTTGAAAAAAGATTTCTGCCTCAACAGAAAAATATTCAACAAAATATTTACCGAAAACTATTAATATTAAACTTAAAAAAGCAAGATACTATAATTAAAAAAAAACTATTTTATTTATATCTATTAACAGTCCAATGATCAATCCTTGAGGCACACCCGTATTTATATCATATTGTTTTGACGTACGGCCATCAAGGACACCCTGGATTTTTCTCTGATTAAGATGGATTTAATTATTTTAAGTATTCTGCCATACCCTTTTAAACCCTTGGATATATCTAGGGCTACTGCCCTAGCATTCCCTGCCTTATCTAATGCATGGTATATACGTTCAAGGATAAGGGATCTCCTCAGTGGAACGTGCTTGCCTAAATCTTTAGTGTTGGCCAGACATAAGTTTAGTAGCTTTTAGATAGATAACTAAAGCTTGGTTAATTGAGGGCTCTAAGATATTCGTGAAAAGAGGGAGGAGACTAATTAGACGATTATTTAATGGGTCAGTTATTTTACCACTTTTAAACTGGTACTAAAATAATAGTTTTTTCAGTAGTAAGGAAAACTAGATTTATTAATGAATTTGTTGAAAAGTTTGGAGAGAATTAGAGCAAACTCAACTGATCGTTTTTCTAAATAGTATAGCCGGGATGAGATCAGGTCGACATGCTTTTGAGTTTTCTTTTTATGATATCATATACTTGAGAAAGAGTGATTTTCAGATAATCTAGTGTGGTTTCTGCACATAAAAGAAAATACGGGTCTAAAGTATAATTGGGGGACAACCGACGAGCTAGCAGATTAGCCTTCTTGGATGCCGTGGAAACTACTCCAAGACTGTTGGATAGTAGAGAAATTGTTGGTTGCTCATTATTTACTACACGGTTATAGATTTTCCAGAAATCACGAATTCCTGATTTCTACACGTCAATGCCTTTTTGTGGTTGTTATGATATAGTCTGTCTTAGCTGCAGCTACTTTTTTCTTATGATTACTTTTAGCTTCTATCAATTTGTACTGGATTTATGTCTTATAAATCTGCCATATGCATGGTGTTTTTTTTAGCAATGGGAGCTGAGCAGGTAGAAGTAAACTATTGTAGAGAGTGGGGTCTCCTATATTATTTCCCTATGGGAACATACGCTTCAATTGTCGCTTTAAACCATTCAATAGTTTCATTTGCGCGCTGTTCTGCAGAGAGCAAAAAGAATATTTCCCCATGGCACATCTCTGTTGTGATGGTTGATGGCTTCCCGGTCAGCCCTATTGTAGTACTTTTTCCTTTTGAGTAATGCCGCTTCAATTTGGAGTCTGTGATTTATGGCGATGTCACTCATTATCAAAGCGCGATTAGAATTCTGGGAAGGGTTATGGGCATTTTTAATACAATACTCAGGAAGCTTGCTGGACCTGACGATTTAGAAGACGGATCAGGAACGTTACTATTTGTGTTCAGGAATAGGATTAAAAACAATTATGTGTAATGCTACAATCTGTTTAATTAGAAAAGCCAAGCCAATATTAAAGTCACCAAATATATATACTTGGGCGTTAGTGTCTAAGGAGAGTGCTACATTTATGGTGTCAGAGATACGGTTGATTAGAATACAATCTTGGGCCGAAGAGGAAAAGAAGAGAAAATATGAGTTGCTAATGCTATGTTGTAAAGTTAATCTAAAGCACATGTTTGTCTGATTATAGTTTAAATTCTGTAGTCATGGCGAGGGTGTTACGAATATAGGCTTCAAGTCCTTACCCGTGTCTCTCAGAATACTCACGTAAAAGTGGGAGATAACCAAACATGTGTAAATGGTTAGATGGGGATAGAATAGTGCAAGTTAGTTTTTTTTATTATTTTTTACATTTTTTTATTCAATTTCCACGCCAAACAAGGCACAGTACCACTTTGAAGCAGGGGGCTACTATCAGGGACTTAATTAGCGGGTCATTATGAAGGGAAATGAATAGAAAGATGGTTGTTAACATTACACTTGAACTTCTGCATATCAGTGCAGTTGGGAAAGCAGAATCCCGGAAGGGAGTTCCAAAGACCCGCAGTTCTGGGGAAGAAACTATTGGAGTAAAAGGCTTTCTTGCACCTAGGGATTTCTACTGTAAAGGGATGAGACTTAGTAGCTTGTCGGGTTTGTCGGAGTAGTTATGTCGGGGAGGTACAAGTGTTTGCAATTCGTCAGAGCATTTACCATTAAAGTATTTGTAGAACAGACAGAGGGATGCAACATCTCGTCGATGGGACAGAGGCTGCAGCCTAGATGACAGTTCAGGACCTATCAGGTTGGCGACTCTCTTTTGAACCCTGTTCAGGAGCGAGAGACAAGCAGCCGATGCACCAGCCCATATGTGACAACAGTACTCCATACATGGGCGAATGGTGGCCTTATAGAGGTATAGGATACTGTCAAGCGTAAGTAGTTTTCTAGCACGGTAGAGGGAGCCAACCTTCCTTGCAGCAGCCTTGGCAATGCTCTCAATGTATCTATTCCAGTTCATATTCCCTGTAAACGTTAGGGCGAGAAGTTTCAAAGGCAATGTGTTCTTGGCCATTGCTATTGGTGGCAGAGAAAGTTTCTTGTAGTTATTGAAGGAAACAAGCTTAGTCTTAGCAGCATTGAATGTGACCAACAATTTTTTGTCCCCATTCCACTACGGATTGGAGGTTATCCTCTAGTGTTTCTGCCATTTCCTTGGATATGTGTTCATTTGTTTTCCCCTCATATCTGTTATAGAGAGTGGTGTCATCGGCAAATATACCCATCTCCGAAACAATTTTATCAGGGAGGTCGTTTATGAATATCAGGAATAATAGAGGTCCAAGGATAGACCCCTGAGGTTCTCCCGCATTTATGTCATGTTCCTTAGATGTACGACCGTCGAGGACAACTTTGATTTTTCTATTACGTAAGAAGGACTTAATTACATTATGACTTCTTCCAGTGATTCCATATGATCTAATTTTCCTTAGAATACCATCGTGCCATACCCTGTCAAAAGCCTTAGATATATCAAGGGCTACCGCTCTGCCCTCCCCTGTTTTGTCCAATGAACGGTGTATACGTTCAGAAACTACAGTTAAGATATCTGCTGTTGAACGGGCTTGCCTGAATCCATACTGTTTGTCAGTCAGGAGTTTAGCAGCTGTTAGGTGCTGGAATAGGGCTTGATTAACTAAGGATTCAAATATTTTGGCGAAAAGCGGAGAAGGCTAATGGGGCGATAATTTAGTGGGTCAGTTCTTTCACCAGAATTCGTGAAACTGGTACCAAAGAGGTGGTTTTCCAGCAGTCGGGAAAGCAAGATTCGTTAAGGTATTTATTGTAAATTTTGGAGAGAACTGGAGCAACCTTTAATAGCACAGCCGGGATGAGATCTGGTCCACATGCTTTGGGGTGTCTAGTTTTTTTTATAATAGCATGTACCTGAGAAGGGGTGATTTTCAGATCGTCTAGTGTGGCGTCTGTTCGCAGAGGAAAATATGGGAGGGAGTGGTGTGCCGAGTTCAGTGTGAAGTTTGAGGCAAACTGACTGGCAAGCAGATTAGCCTTGTCAGTTGCCGTGTAAGCAACTTCATGATTGTTTGATAGTGGGGGAATAGTTGACTGTCCATTATTTACTACGCTGTTGTAGATTTTCCAAAAATCCCGGGTTCCTAATTTTTGTGCTTCGATGCGTTTTTTCGATGCGGTGGTTTCAGAGTAATCTGTCTTAGCTGTCTCTATCACTCTCTTACAATTATTTCTAGCTTCTATAAACTTCTGTTTATTTGAGCTGGACTTATGTCGGTTGAATCTGCGGAACGCATGCTGCCTTTGACAAATGGCAGCTTTAGTTCTAAGATCTCACAGGAGTTTTATTTAGTTTCAATCTAGGCTTAGAGGTGCTAGACAAAGTTAATGTGCGTAATCCCCATCATGCCACACAGGTAGATCTTGTTAATAGGCAAAGAAAGAGTATGGAAGTCAAGCGCTAGGAAGAGTCCACTTAATCCTTAACCAGTTTAGGTTTGCAAACCAGTGATTTGATTGAGTCACTAGCTCTATGGAGGTTGTATGAGCATGTGGTCTAGATTTAATGTTAGTATCTATTAGAGTTAAACGAATAGTTAATATGGTTTATGGATTAATAAACACATTTGGCAGAGTTAAGTATATATAGTAAGAATACGATTTAAAATTGCCTTCCAACTTTAGTTTTTTTTGGGGGGGGGTTAATGTAAAGACAATCACAAGTACTTCGACCCATTGAAAATGAATATATAGAGAGCTTCTACTTAATATAGATAATTTTACATATAAGGAATAACTATGGCTTATAAGTACATATCATATATAGATAAGATACCGAGTATAGGTATAACTTGTAGATAATGTGATAAGTTGTGTAGAAAAAACAGAACCGCGGAGCACATAGAAAAATAGAATGATAAATTAACACTTTCAAGAGATTTGTTACTTGCGTACGTGCGTAAATGGTGAGGAAGCCAGAAAATATACAGACCGAGAGATCGATCTCTTGTACTTAGTTTGATTGTGCACAAACTCCTCAACTCTACTAGGTGTCCTTCGGAAACTGATCAAGTTTCATGTCCGCCTTCTTAAATTGTCACCCAGAAAACGAAAGATATTTATTCCTACGAAAGGCATGTGCAGGATCGAACGATGAAGTTGTCGACCTGAAGACAACAACACTACAGTTTTATTTAAAAACTTTTATTAAAAAATCAATTCAAGTAACTTGATTATGCAGTAGAGCTGACATCTATTCAATGTTACCAGCTTCAGTATAGGGTGCAGAAATGATAGCATACTATTTACACAAGCGCCGGCAGGAGTTCGGCGAATACTCGGCAGATGACGGTGATTAGGCTAGATGTTGTGTTGTGGGAGGTTATGTCGGTGATATTCTCGACCTATGACCAAACGAAGTAGTCCAGCGGGTTCAGGTTGTGAGAGGCGAGGTGCCAGTGAGAGGCGAGTACAAAGTTATAGTACTCCTTCTGAAGCCAAGCCTGGTCTCTTTGGCGTTGTAGACCGGCGGCGAATCCTCGTGCATCACCCAGAGTGTTCCAGCGGTCACATCGTTGCACCAGGATATCACCACACTCTTCAACACATCCAAGTACATTTTGATGCTAACTAACAGGCCGACATCGAAGATGTCAGATGGCATGATTTGGCCCTCACTTAAAACACACCAATTCTCATAACCTTGGCCGGAAACTTTGTTTTCATCACACTGGACATGTCCCTGTTATTCGAGGCAATCTAGCAATACATTTGAGGGTGCTGGCCATGATCCTCTTGTCATAACTTGGATCAGTAGAAAGCATGAGTTATACAGTGGCGCATCTCCGATCTTGCTCGTTGAACATTTTGTCACTTTCAGAAGGATCCTGTCGCTCTTTATGTTTGTTCACAACTGGCCAACTAGTAAATTGTCTGCAACAAGAAGAAACGGTTTTCATCAAACGGAAATGGGATGGTGTATTTTCTAGGGTCACAATTGATCGTTCGACATGTTTTTCTTATTTTGTTTTCATTGTTGCTAAGCGACGACATGGGAAAATGGCTTTACGGTGATAACATAAATTAAAATAATGGTTTCGATTATCGATTATCGGTAATTATCGGGGGTATTCTAAGACAAAACTTAACTAAGATCACTCCCAGATTTATACGTTAATATTTTGTGAATTTCCAAGAAATTCTGTTCATCCGTCTCGGAGTCTATAGAAAACGAACTCACACACACAGACAATGATGCATTTATATATATATATATATATATATATATATATATATATATATATATATATATATGTATATATACATATATATATGTGTATATTTGTGTGTATGTATATATGTGTTGGGGTAGAGAGGGCTCTCGTAAGCCGTGGTGAAGGCAACCTTTCTAGGAGAAGCAAATCTCTGATTTAAAAAACCATAAAGCGGGAGACCAGTACCCGCATTAAGCTGGACTGCAGTTTGATTTGTTGCTGGCTATCTTGCTCTTGCTTGTTGCTGGCTCTCAACATTTTGAACCAAGAGAGAGACTTAGCTGTCGTACAAAGCTAAGACTCTGTAACATCATCTGTGTATAGATACTCCCTCAGGCATTTGGGCCTATGGATTTTAAATGTCTGAGGGAGTGGCACTCGTCTGACAAGACGTTGCAATCATCATATATATATGGAGAGAGAGAGAACAATTTGAGTAGTAGAATGTTCACTATCTACATTTAGGCTTTTAGAGCAGTGAAATTTAAATCGATGGGGTAATAATGCATTTATTTGAATTTTCTAGGTCCCTTTCGTTTTAATGAAAGACTTTTAAACTTTGCAATTTTTCTTTGGAGATTAAAGGGCATTTATCGATCGATCAATTATTGATAGCGTGGCTTGACCTCGTTCGACGATCTCGACCTTCGATGGCTTCAGCTTGACACATTATTTTGAGGCAGAAGATAGCGTGACTAAACGATTATGTTCTCTCCAATCGCCGTAGAAAATTTTTAGACACGATCAATCAGTTCGATACCGTTCATAGATATCAACGCCGGAAAAATTGATTTTTTTTTTTTTTTTTTTTTTTTTGCTAGCGCAATATAAGACAATTGCGTGTATAATTTATTTCTCACTACGAGAACGGTACGAATAACTATTATGGGAACATTAAAGAAAGATTAGATATAAACAATGACATCATAAAGATGTTATAGTTTATTAAATATATAAATATGTGTCGTATGCGCACGTACTTATATAAAAATGAATATTTTAGTAGTGAAGCAATTAGTAAATTACTGACTTGATGTTAGCATTCTAATTATGTAGAAGAACACCTGTCCCGCCAATAGTAATATTTTTTCTGAACAGAACCGTCTTTCACCATTGGTATTCCTTATTATAAAGAGTAAAAACAAAATATACTGATAATAAACTTAATGTCTAGAATGATGAAATATTGGACGCAAATATATAACACGATATTGATACGAAGAAATGTTTAAAATGTAAAGAGATTTTTTAATAGAAATATGATACTGGGGTTCAGTGGTTAATGACACGGATTGATTACCTGATTGACCCAAGTTCGAATACAGTTAGTTCAACCAAAAAACACTTTCGCTAATTACATTGGCAACTTTTCTGCGGTCCTTCCCGTAAATGACTGACTTATTTAGAAATAATTCTGATTAGAAAAATAATGAGGAAACCAATGCTAGCGATAGAATCTTCGGATTCAGGCGATAAGATTATGCTATTGATGATGATGATGATGATGATGATGATGGTGATGATGATGGTGATGGTGATGATGATGATGATGATGACATATACCTTGATGAACTAATTTCTTATTACTAGGGCTATGACAGCATAAAAGTGTTTTCATTGTTGTTGGTCTCGAGGATATATCAGACACAGTTAATCAACCGAGAACCACATCACTCTATATAAAAGCGTATAAGATGTCAACGGATACACACGCGGGAGCCAAAACAATTAAAATAATATGTTGTTGCCATAGCCCTACGTATTACTCTAAATGATATTTAATGCAATTTGGAAACATCTTAATATAAGGTGATGTTCATCATTCGTTCCAAACAACTTAGAAGTTGAGACAATTATTAAATTTAAAATGATGTTTACTGTCGCTGGGTAAATTTCAATCACATCTTTACTACAATGACGAGATCCCATTCAATAAATCTCAATACTTTTTTCGAATGGGCACTTTTATTGCTAGTACACGCATAAAATTCTAGCTTCCTTCGAAGTTATCTCATCCGGCTGCAGTGCACTTGCTGTACCGGTTCAACAACTTCTGAAAAGCCGCATTTAATCCTCTTGCGTGAGCGTGCAATGATCTTAGTAATAGCTTCTTTTATCTCCTAAGTTGTCTCATTACTGGAACCTCCAAGTGTTTCTCATTGAACTGTGGAATTACCCAAAAGTCAGAGGGAGCAAGTTCTCGGCCGTACGGAGGTTTAGGAACTGTTTTAATGCCTACGGCAACGTCTTTCTTTCTGATCTTCTCTGACCACCCTTGGAACAAATTTCACACCCATTATACACATCTTCATTCCCTCGCGAATAATTGTCTGTACAGTTCCCATACTTACATCATGCTGTGCATTTATTATTTCTATAGACACACAACGGTACTCATTCAAAAAATTCTATATTAACCGTATAATCTGACTTCCTTACTTTTCCCACACCTCTCATCATCTATCGAAGACTCCCTGCTTTCCTTGTATTCTTCATGCCACTCAGGAAATGATGCTTGATCCATGCAAGATGACCCAAAAGCAGTCTGAAGCATTCCTTACGTTTCCATGACAGTTTTGTCCAAGTTTTAAACCAGAATGTTATAGCATACGTTCCTCTAAAATATCCTCCCAAGATTGCCTTTTTGAAATTCACCTGTTATGGCAATCAGCTTTAGTAGGATGTATTCTAATTCCTGCTGAATCTGTTTATTATAAACTGAAATCATAAAAATTAGTCATCTCATAAGATATATAGCAATAAGATACTGAAGTATCGGGAGTCTGCGACAATTTTCTATGCCTGTACAAAAAAAGGTCCCAGTACCTATTTAAGGTACTTCATACCTTACCATTATCTTGAAACAATGAGATTTCATCAGTTTTTCACTGTTTTCTTTTTTGGAGGTCCTTTAATTTATGATCACTGTAAGTTAAAATAATTTATACTTCGTTTTGACATAAATTAAGGAAAAGGAACAATGTAATTGGTAATTAACCCATCTCCTATAAAATACTGTATTTTTCCAGCATAAAAACCTCTATTCCCTATAATAAATCCAGTGTAACTTTATATGTCTAATTCGTTTAGAGTTTTCCATGTGTCTGGTTACTAAACACTAATTATTATAAACAAAGCACTGTTCCACTAGCCTTCTTCCGACCGACTAAACAATGGTAACCTTAAAGTAAAAAAATGTTCTTTTTGAGCCGTCCCCTTAAATAATCAAAATTCTACCAATGTACACCAGGAGCGGTTACTACATTACAACCTTACACTCATCATCTCTTATCTTCCAGTGACCTTCGGGCCTTGGTAGGTGATGGTTTTCTCGTAAAAAAACATCAGATGAACGCATACCCATCCTTTATATAGAAGTATCAGTCGGTAACTGCCTGCCCCTATTTATTTATTACCAGCCCATTCGGATTCTAGTATATTTTATACTCACCTTTTGAAAAAGAGGTTTTCCTCGAAATATATCATGGGACACTGTTACACGGATTGGATAAATGTTAAGAATTTTGACTAATCATGTAATAGTTAAAAATAGAAACAAACAATCAACAGCGGTTTGGAATAGTGATGGTTTATGTAAGGGAGTCGGCAACATGGAAATGAAGGTTTCTATTAGCAGTCAATACTATGAAGCTCGGTAAACCGATATTACTATTGTAGTTGATATTAGTCCCCTATTACATGTAGTAGAATCCGGTGGAAAGTGGCATGTTGATAATTTCTTGGGCCACGTAGTAATAGGAGAAGGTGGTTGAAGAAATATAGAAAACTAACACTGTCTTGTTGTTATATTATTGTGTACTAAAAAGGCACCAAATCGGTGTATGTTGTATAATCGCTTAAATGGTGATATACGTACTGGTGTGTGTACGTGTCACTAAGTGTCTATTGTTTGTGATTCTTCACTGTTTGAAACCTAGCTTATATTACTGCTGTCTATTTATGACATACTCATATCTAATTGTTCATATGCGTGTGTGTGTGTGTGTGTGATACATGTATTTTGGACATACCTTCATGGGTCGTTGATCTTGTCCACCTGGAATTCATCTTGTTTTTGGAGGGGAGGCTGCAACCTGTTTGGACGACACACATTGACTCGAAGACGATGATTCATTTTCTATAGTTTTTATATTTTTATTTAAGCCTAGTCTCCAAATTCTAGACCAATTTACGATAAGAGTATTAAAGATATAGACCCCGAACCTTTGCATATGTCTCTGCAATTTGTATGGCAAATTACAAAAACAATACAGTGTGCAACGATAAATTGTCGTCTTAGAAAATAAATTATTCAATTTCGGTTTGATAAAATATCGTTTTGTTTTGTTTTTTTTTTTTGGGGGGGGGGTTCCAGACAATCAATTAGTTAACCTGTCATGTAAAAATCCAAAGAGCGTTATGGCTGAAAGTAACACAATTTTCACCGAGCGAGATGTGCCGCTGTATAACTCATGTTCTCTAGCGATCCCAGTTAAGAAAAATGGCCATTGCCAGCACCCTGAAAATGTAAAATCGGACAGGTAAACGCTTTAGGGCTCCACAAAGTTTCTGGACACGGTTATTTTCCACTTTGTTATAGGGTTCTACTATCAGGGACATAAGTTGCAGGGATACTATGTAGCAAGTTGAGCAGCAAGTTCACATTACACTTGAACTTCTGCATGTCAGTACACTTGGGGAAGCAGGAACTCGAAGTGGAAATACCAGAGTTAAGTAGTTCTAGGAAAGAAACTATTAGAGTAGAAGGTTTTCTTACATGTAGAGATATCTAGTGTTTAGGGGCGTGATTTTTCTGTTTTTCTGGTTTGTAGTTCGTCGGAGAATCCACTATTAAAATACTGATAGTGGTCGTTTTAAATAAGTTATCTAGTCTTATTATAAACATTACTTTTACACGCATTAACTGATGATCAGTGCAGTGGCCTACATCACGCATGAAACAAAACGTAATGTTCAAATGAATCATAATTGTTTAAAATTATTCTTTGCAAAACATGTGATTTTTATGTTTTTGAATTCTTATATGAGTATTGATTATTCATATTTTAAATTCTTCTTGGGTTTTATTTATACAACGTTTCCATCGATGTAAACTCTAACATTCTTTAAAATATTTCATAGTAATTAATAGTGATATATAGTAATAAATAGTAATGTTGGGCATCTAAAGAATATAATTTTAATATTAATACAAGCTGTTTCGCAATTATCCTAGTCATACTGTATAATATATTTGGTATAATTCAGTTTTAAGTTGCACCTATGAACATTGAAGGTTCACTTTTCAGTGAAATTGCGAATTACAAAATAGTTTTAACTTCTGGATGAAATAATTAGTTCCGATGTATATTTATTGCAGAATCCTTTTTCTCTACCCTGCAACCTCTCTCCCACAGAAGAGACGTTGCGAGCCTATCCTTGTTTTATCGTTATTTCCATGGCAGGTGCTCGTCTGAACTCCAATCTCTGGTCCCCCCTCGCCAATCTTTCACGAAAAACACCCGTCTAGCTGAATCCACTGTCAAAAGTTTCCCCCACTCTTTATCTGTGCCTAAATCAAAACGCGGATTCTATGAACAAAGCTTCTTTCTTAGAACTGCGCGCCTGTGGAACTCTGTTCCGTCTGCCTGCTTCCCACCGGACTGCAACTTGGATGTGTTCAAGTCCAACGTTAACAAATTCCTGATGAACCGCCCCCTTAAGTAAACACTTCATCAAATCTCCACACTAACGTAATGTACTTGCAAATACCCTTATCCCTGAGTGGCTTCCGGGCCTTGATAGGTGGTGATCACTGTGTAAAAAAAAAATCCCGAGTTCGACAAGAATCACCTGAATAAGGCCGAAGCTTATCTTGACCGAAACATTGTAGTCTGATGAATCGAAATAATACTATTGAATTCTAATTTAATATACGCTTGTTCTTATACATTTGCAACGATAAAACTGTATCATTGTTACATTTTCAAAAACTTTACTTTGTGTACTAAAAATCTACTGGTTTTTGAAACATTAAAATCAGGTAGAACGATGGCTTTACCGCCCGAATAATTTTTCGTACACATTATATTCAGAGATAGACGGATATTTCCTACGCTTTAGATTAGATAATAGTTGTCGCATAAACGCTCACAATAGTCAGAAATCGATTTTTATTTCAATAGATTTTTCATTTGTATGAAGTGATCACATACCCCGCAGGGGCAGGGTAGTTTCTGACGGTTCGAGACAATAGAAGTTTTCTCAGTAAATGCAACACCTGCTACCCTTGTTATTGCCTGTCAGTCGTCTTCTTTAATACAAAGTATGCCCGTCTAATTGTCTGGTTTTATATATTGCATTTATATCCATGTGATAACTCTGAAGTTCTTTATCTCAATTTATGACCATTTTAAGGGATATATCTCAGTAGTTCCTCATATTGAACAAGCACTATCCCAATTCATCATTTCTTTAGTTATATGATTATACTAATAATGCACTAAATTATAAGACCGAAACTTTATCTTTGATTGGATTTCATTACGAGTTAGATTATGTAGGATGTAAAGCCATATCAAATATAATTATTTTATTTTATATTGATTGAATTCAATTTTATGAAGTAATACAATCGGTATATTTGGGCAAGTTTTAACTTTTTCGGGAGCACACCAGCGGTTCTACGCTATGATTCTGTGAAATTATACCGCGAATCTTTAACTCCATTATAAAAATTACTGCACTTGTTGAAAATAATTTAAAATTTTAAATTCATAAAAAATACGGTTGGGAACACATACCTTATGATAAAAGCCCTTTATGATCAAAATCAAATATGTTACCCTACAAACATGGGTAAAACAGTTTGAATATATATTTATATATATATATATATATGGATATATATATATATATATTTATATATACATATATATGGATATAACTACTTCATTTAATCACATAAATTAATATATGAAAGTATAAATTTATGCGTAAACTTTAAGTATTTATTTTAACAGTGCTCAATATGGATATAGAGCAAGGTAGTAAGTTATAAACTATATATGGCGATTAAGCTACGTTGAATATATATATATATATATATATATATATAATAAATATATATAGTATATATGGCGATTAAGCTACACAGAATATATATATATACATATATATATAAACATACATATCTATATTATTATAAAACTCAAATGACCTTGTAACGATGTATGTAACCCACTTTCCGGTTTACGACATCCGGTTCCGCATGCGGGCTTGACCTGCACACTAAAATATTAAGGTTATTATTTCGAAATTTTTATTTAACATGGGAAGAGTGGGGTTTAAAATAACTTAAACGTAATACAGAAATGAACGATGCAAGAAAAAAAAAGAAGATATATCTAAATTTGAATTTAACTATAATAAGTATTATGATATCTGTTCAGTGTACATTTACCTATAAGTATGGCCAACCACGTATAATTCAGTAACTGTATTTTTTTTCAAAAATAATCAATAATAATAAACAGAACGAATCAGTGAAATCTATCTATATTCTTTGTTCATTTTAATATACTTTCATAGAAATGTTTCTGTTATGTCAAAAAAAAAACTATTTTCTTTACGTCACAAGTGTCAGGCTCATTCATAGCTAATATAATATACTGATCCAACGGGTTACGTGTAGTCTAGTATGTATATATATATATATATATATATATATATATATATATATATATAACTACTTCATTTACTCACATAAATTTAATATATTTACGTAGCTTAATCGCCATATATATTTTATAAATTACTATATATATATATATATATATATATATATATATATAACTACTTCATTTACTCACATAAATTTAATATATTTACGTAGCTTAATCGCCATATATATTTTATAAATTACTATATATATATATATATATATATATATATATATATATATATATAACTACTTCATTTACTCACATAAATTTAATATATTTACGTAGCTTAATCGCCATATATATTTTATAAATTACTATATATATATATATATATATATATATATATATATATATATATATATATATAAGGAATGAAAAAATACCAGCGGTGGTTGACGTTATGTTTAAAGAAAAATAGAAAAACCGAGTGAAATTATTAAAAAAATCAACGTTTCGTCCTTATTTCAAAGGACATCTTCAGGATAATTGAAATAAAAATGTAAGAAAAGAAAAAGTCATAGATCGTGCGAAAAAAGACAGTTTTTGAATCCTACCCATGTCGTTGATTTTTTTAATAATTTCACTCGGTTTTTCTATTTTTCTTTAAACATATATATATATATATATATATATATATATATATATATATATATATATAAAGTTGTGGAATCTAGAGGTGTTGAACGCTACAATACCAAAATAATGGTGAACATAATCAGAGAGTAATTTTAGTTCGCCTAAACGTGGGGAAAAATAAACAACTATGTCCGCAAAAAAATTAATACACCAATTATGAAAGCTTCATTTCAAAGAATTAAAAAAAAAGAAAATAATATATAATACCATTCGCTACGGACCCGACAACGGAATATTAAATAAGAACACAAACTTGGATTAATAAAACCAACCGTGTTGCGTTGAGTCTCTATGGATCCATGTGCGCATTGAGTGAAGACAGCGGTTTCAATCTTACCCAAAAAGTTGGCCAGAGTATTAGTTAACCAAAAATGTAGTGGGACGACAACAACTATGGAAGGTAGTAATTACTGTGGATATAGTTTGAAGACTCAGCATTCCTATCCCGTCGCGGTTCGCCAGTTGGAGAAGGCCAGAGAATTAGTTGGCTGAAATGTGGTGAAACAAAAACAACTATGAAGATGACGATAACAGTTTGCAAAAAAAAGTCAATTCACTAATTATGAAGTCTCCTCTCAAAATATTAATAATAATAATAATAATAATAATAATAATAATAATAATAATATTAATAATAATAATAATAATAATATTAATAATAATAATAATAATAATAATAATATTAATAATAATAATAATATTAATAATAATAATAATAATAATAATAATAATAATAATAATAATAACAAATTGGACTGAAAATTGTGAAATGCTAACAACGCGTACCTCTTTGTCATTTTTGGTTCCGAAAATGACGATTTTCAAATTTACAATGATATTTTTCAAGACAAAACAAAAACGTCATAAATAAAATCCTTTTGATATTCTCGACTTAAAACTATACAAAAGTCACGGTGAGCTTGCATCAATTCCTTCTTCATGCGTTCCGAAACGGCTGAGCTCATCTTTTGTAAATTTCACACAAAGGTAATTTATATGTCCGGTGGTGTTCTTAGATAGGTTTTGTACAAACATTCATCCGATAAGTACCGAAAATGAAAAAAGTCCAATCGTGAAAATAGTCTTCCTCACTTATAAATAAAAAGGAGAATTTTTACCAGGTAATATTATACGTAACAACAAATTATTTTTTAAGTTATTTATTGCGGATTATTATCCTCATATTTCTTAGTTGTTGGGTCACGACTTTTCGACCAACTATTCATATGGCCTTCGTTAGATGGAATAATAAACGTGGAATGTTAAAACCTAAGAATCCAACCTTGATCGCCATTCAGGGCCCGGAGAGCAATGGATAGAGAAGTTGAATCTCTACGGTTCCAGGTGAGAATTGTCTGAAGATAGCGGTTTCAATCCTACCCAAAGTCGGCCAGAAGCTTACTAGGCCAAAATGTGGTGAGATGACAACAACTATGGATGGCAGTAATTGCTGAGAATGCATTTAGAAGATTCGGATTTCCTATCCTGTCGTTGTTACCACCTGACGAAGGCCAGAAGAATAGTTGGCCGAAACGTCGTGAAACAACAACTAAGAAAGATGAGGATAATAGTCCGCAATAAATAAATACAAAAATAATACTCATCCCAATAATGAGTTCCAACGAAATAATATATAGATAAATCATTTCTTCTTAAAAAAAAGAAAAGATTTATTGTTATTTGGAGATAGAGCTTACTGTAGAGCATTTGATTACAGATGAAATGATCTCCTGTTAACGATCATTTTTTTTTAATTTTATTATTTTATTAATAAGTTCAATTTACGATAACAGAACATGTATAATTTGAAATCGCCGCCAATCATTTCTTTGTTTGCATATTTATAAACTAATCATTAACTAGGGCATTCATCGTAAAACCCAAATATCAGCTGGCGTTATATATATAAATATATATATATATATATATATGTGTGTGTGTGTGTGTGTGTGTATGTGTGTGTGTGTGTGTGTGTGTGTGTGTCCATTTTTCGCATGCTCGCCTTAATATCTCGGTCGCATTTCTATAGTGGTTTTAGACTATCTGTTTTCTTGCAAGTACTTTAAACTGATTTTCTTTAGTCGTCTACAGTTTTTGATTACTCTTTTATTTTAAATCTGGATGATTTATATGTTTCTGTTTATATTTAGTTCATATGCTGAAGCGTTTGGTGTGTAAAAATATGTTTTTTAACATGTTTAGAACGTGGCCAAAAACAAATGTAAAATTGTTTAAAAGTGTGATTTACAAACTGGTATTGAAGTTACATTTTTTTATTAAATTAATTTATGAATTACCATTACCACATATATATATATATATATATATATATATATATATATATATATATATATATATATATATATATATATACGTAACTATATGTTCATATATACATACATAGAATCAATTCTTACTAGAAACATATCGTGGAAACCAACTCCAACAATAGGATCTTCGGATTTATACGATAAGATAATGATTCTGTATACGCGTTCATGCCATGTGTAATACCAATTCCTTACAGTTTAAAGTGCATTAACGTATGCAAAACAGTTTTCCATTATGCCCATTGCGCTTAAAAGCACGCCGCATACTAACATCCAAAAATAACGCCTAAGAGAAATATCAGAAACTGTCGTTTTTATTCATCTCCTCTCCACGTTGGCTATTTTACACGGCTAACAAATAAATACTTACTAAGCGAACAATTTCCGACAACCGGACACGTGGCCAGCCTGTACCACAAGGACTAAAGTTTCCAATATCCGGTGAAAATCGACTTGAGCTGACTCGATACGGTCGACGCCATTGCTCTATTGACGTCATGAATCGAACTATTCCAGAAGCACACGTAACACCGGGATAATTCAAGCTTATTGAGTTTTGTTTTTTTCGCTTTATCTTTTTAAAGACAAATCAACTTTTTTTCGTTACTTTCTATCTAGCAATGTCCTCTCTGGTAATATATAGCGCGAATTCGATGCAATTGTCCAATGGCTTCTTTTCGGATTAAAACGTATTTTAACAAACAACAGGTATCCTTAAGACGTTTTCATTAAATCTCCGGGAGCAGAGAAAGGTTATGTGTGGGTAAGTGGTTAACGACGCTGACTGGCATGCTGGTGTGCCAAGTTCCAATTCAGTTTGTTCCAAAGAAACACTTTTACTTAAGATGTTCGGATTTTTGTTTTTTTTGTAAGGTTTTTCTAGAACAGAGTCTGACGGCAAATATTTTTTTGTGTGCGTTATAAGACAGATTAAACCAAATACATTTTCTAGGTCTATTTTTATTTTTATTTTTATTTTGTATTTCCGTTATTTTGAGAGATTCTTATATTGTTTTGATAGAAGTATATTACAAGTTATATTTTTTATACTATTTGTACAATGTGATTTACCCATTGCAATATTATATAGAATAGCATGTGGTGGTTGTATGAAATAACATATGGTGGTTTTTGCTTTTTTTCCTTCAATTAATATATTATTTTCATTTTAGTATACTTTATTTCGCCTATATATTCTGCTCTAGCTAATACTTTATCAGAATATTTTTTTATATTTTTACATTCTTATTATATGATCTTTTTATATATGTTGGGTATAATTGATGTCTTCCTTGAAATTGGATGGTTTGATTTATAGACAATGTAATATATTTTGATTAGGTCTATAGTATGGTGCATACGTATTGTTAATTAAGTTTAAGTCCATATCTAAAAATGTACTATTTCATGATTTTTATCAATGGTTATTTTTAAATCAATTTTTTTAAAAGAATATTTTATAGAATTTGAATAAGTCTGTCTAAAGTTCTATTAACAGAGTTGATAAGGAAGAGTGCGTCGTCTCTATATAGATGTGGTTCCTTTTTAGCAAACTCATTAAAAATGTAAAGACATTCTAAGTCAGTAACCTGCACGTGTGTGAATATATAGACTTATTGACATAGAAATATATATTATCTATTCCCATAAACAACACGGTTAGTTTTCTTGAGGATAATTAGGTTTATCTGATAGTAAATAGAACGAGAAAATAATTAAGTTAGAAGTATATAATATAAATATAATACAATTACATTATTAGTGTAAATATCCTTTTATTACAAAAATTGAAATTCATAAAATATAATTAACGAAAAAAATGGCCGAAATAATAAAAGGGATAATAGAGTATATATTTTTTGTGTTTTAATTATATCTCGCTATTTGGCATCTTTTTTTATTATAAAAAATGTAATTAATTCTAACTAAACTGTATCCGACGAGAGATTTTGTTTAAACAGTTGAATTCCTGATATAAATATGACTATAATGTTCAGGAATAATGTATTTTGTATGAGAAAAGTATATAACGGACGGAAACAATCTTTTTTTAAATAACAGTTGGTTTCGTATTAATAACCCGAATACACTCATTATCGATTAAACCATTTTTACCATATTTTTAGACAATAATATTAATATTAGAAATTTTGAAATAATAAATTGAATAAATTATTTTAGAAAATTTGTTAGTTTCACAAAAATAATAGGTAAACGTTATAATCATACGGTAAATAAACTATAAGTGTATTAGAAGGCTATAGCAATGTGGGTTATCGGTGTGAGAAGTAGTGTGGAAAATGAACAAAAAGTTTAGGTGGAAATCTTGTAGAATAGTGAAAGACTGAACGTCTACTTTTTTTTTTCAAAGTCGCATATAACATTACATATAGAATCACTAAATGGAAACTTACTCTTTTGGGGTTGGTGTCTTTTATATTTCGGGTTTCGGGGTTGATATCTTTTATACTTCGGGATAAGATCCCTTTGTCAAAAATAAATAAGATGTTAGAAGCCGATGAGTGTTTCAAAAGAGAAAAACTGCCATGGTGATAAAACACGAAGATGAACTGAAACTACCACGCAGAAAACCAAGTCCGATTAATAGTGACGGGTTTTAGGTTCTAATTAAACATGTTGTGTGGTAAGATATTATGTTTTATCTTATTAAATTACCAGTACTTTATTTTATTTTTACTTTTTAAATTTAATTTACCGTTTATTTATTTATTTATTTATTTACACGATTGCTTTTTCTTTTTATTTATAGATTCATTATATTTTATTTCATACACATTTATGTATTTAAATGACTTTATTTTAGTTTTCTATTTTTTATGTACATATGTATGCTTTTATACACATATGCATTCTTATACATACGTGTATATATTTAATTTATCAAGTTATCTATCGCATATTGATGGAAACGGTGAGGGTCGCACTCACATGATTCCAACGCTTCTGTATTCATTTGTATAAGAGTTTATTTTCTTTTAATCCCTTCCTCCCTCCTTTTCTTTATTTAATTTGCCTATACTCATGTGATATCTGTTATTTATTATATGCTATCAATACTAAATGTCCATATGGTATTGTTTTGTTAGTTTCATTTTGTACATTTTATGTTCTTACGTTTTGTTCTTGCTTATATTAATATAATTATCGAGTCAGAGATAGAGGGGTTGTTTGGTGCGGGATGTCTATTTTTATTGTTTTTTTTTCTCTTCCCTTCTTTGACTCTATGTTACTTCCACCCTTTTTATCCTTTTCCTTCCCTTTTCTGTCTTGTTCCCCACCACCATCCTTTCCTCTTTTGTTGAGATTATCGTGAGCATTGAATTAAATTTAAATGTTAAGCGCCACACGATATTAGGTTTCCGTTTCTTTTCTTTATTTACGTCCTTTATTTACCTACTGGTTATTATTTGTCTTCCACGAAATAAAATTTGACACAAGGTCGATTTAATGGGGTTCTGAAAAAGTAAAATTGCCTCTCTACCCGCTTTACTTGACTAAGGGCAATTAATTTTAGTGTAGCGTCTGAGTAGACGCCACACTTCAGCCACAAGTCCAGTACGAGTACTGGATGTCGTTATTTTACCTACTATTCGTGTTTTCTCATATTTTTCCTCCTGCTACTATTTAAACGTTTTCCCTATTTTCTTTAATCCCTTCATTTATTGGTGCCCTGTATTCACTCTCTCTCTAGGTTTCTCACTTGCGCTACTGTTACTACTACCACTCGATCCGCACCTTCCTCATTCGCATACTTCTCGTCCCATTTACTAAAATATCCATTATGTAAGCAACAAGGTACATGATTATTAGTTTTAGAATGATGTAGTTATGTGCATTCGTATACTTAATTTAGTCTTTCTTTCTTTACACTTGACAAAGACTTTCCAAAGTTAATCTTTTCACCTCTACCGGCCAATCAGCAACAGTTATTTACAGAAAGGTCAATCTGTACCCAACTAAAGCAACAAATCGATTCAGCCTTTCTTTAACTATTTTGTGTCGCACTGGATTCTCTTGTAGAAATAACACACACACACACACACACACACACACACACACACACACACACATATATATATATATATATATATATATATATATATATATATATATATATATATATATATATAAGATAGTCGGATTTTCGACTTAACTGTCATTTTAGATAATGCCAAGCCGGTGCTTTTATTCGTTTTACATTAAAGAACAAAGACACACAACTACCGAATCCCCTTTTCATTTGAGCTCTATAAAAGGTCAGTCACTATTTTGGTAAAGATTTCTATTTAGGTGAACAACAACTGAACGAGGGTTAAAATCGGTTTGCTTTGTCTTTTAACAGAAAAATTATCCTTTACTGGTAATGTACTGCTGAAAAACAATGCCCAATCATTTTTGTAACGTGTGTGAAACTGCGGGTAACTTGAGATAGTGTTATTTCAGTGCACGTGCTTTATCTATACGTCTATATGTATGTGTGGCTCGATGTATAAGGTTAATAGATGATCTTCTGTATAATTTATTGGTTATTTTGTGTGAAGTATTCTGTGCTTATTGTGTTCTTCTTTTTTGCTTTTGTTTGTGTGTTTGTGTATTCGTGCCTTTTCAATGTGTTTTACAGGCGGTTTCTTATGTGAGAATTGTATACGATTGATTGCACACAAGTGGATATTTTATCCGTAGCTTAAGGGTAATAACGGATTACTGATTTACTTATGGGTTTATGTGCGTAAATAGCAACACTAGATCAGGCATACCTTTCATACACCTTCCGTTTAAATCAATACCATTAGATTTGTTTCAACAACAGAATACATTTTCAAACCAATCACATCAATGATCACTTATATAATAAAACTTTGCAACATATTTCTGAACTGATATGAAATTTAAGTAAAAATAATTTTTAAAAAATATGCTTTTCTATTGTTCGTACAAAATTCACTGGTGCTAACAGATCAGGCTGTCTGAAGGTATTAGCTTCCTGAGATAAAATGCATCTAACATCGATGTTTTTTTTCTACTTCCTTTTGCAAAACTTAATTATGGTCTGCAAAACTAAAAATAAAAACAGCAACCGACCTTTTCCTCCTTTCCATTCTTCACATTTCGCTTTTCTCTTTCTATCTGACCCACTTCCTTACTGGTTTCCTAACTGTAAATGTACCAAACATTAATACTGTAAGCTTGTTTCCTCTCCCATTGCAAAATGTATTCATGTTCTGCAGGGCAGGTAACAAAACCGATAAAATCCACTATAAAACAACCAAACCAAACACTACAAACTAGCGATTGAAGATGCACAGAGCTTGAAGAATAAAAACCTTCTGGAAAATAAAGGGATGCAACATAATTACTATTTCCACAATAACTGGGTGATTATGCTGTAAAAGATAAGCCAAACTAATATTCACATAAATCATAAGTGATGGCATTTTTTTTGTATATAAATTTTTATTATTTTCATTTTTATTATTATTATTATTATTATTATTACTATTATTATTATTATTATTATTGTTATTGTTGTTGTTTTTGTTGTTGTTATTGTTATTATTATTATTATTATTATTGTTGTTGTTGTTATTATTATTGTTGTTTTTGATATTATTATTATTGTTATTATTATTGTTGTTATTGTTATAATTATTTTGTTGTTATTATTATTGTTGTTATTGTTATTATTGTTGTTGTTATTATTATTATTGTTATTATTTTTATTGTTGTTATGTTATATAGTTGTTTCTTTATCATTATTATTATTATTATTATTATTATTATTATTATTATTATTATTGTTATTGTTATTGTTCGTTGTTAGGAAGTCTTATTAAAAGTGAGTCTTAGAGAGTCTTATCAAGAGAGATGTTGCGTTCTGTGTTCGTGTTATGAAGAGATTCATATATATAAAATGTTCATACAGACGTGTAGAAGCTCCTTGAGTGAGGAGACAGTGTTGAGACAGTCTTAGTGTTCACATTGTAGATATGAGATGTAGAGTATGTATGCCCAGTCTGTTAAATCCAAGGTAGCTGATCAGCGGATTGGTTCCCACCAGTTTTGGCAAATAACAAATAGGATCCTGAACAGAAGTGTGCGTTCTATCCCAACCATTATCAATGGACCAGAGGTCATCTCGTCAGCGTCAGACAAGGCCAAACTATTTGCAAAGAACTTTGCAGCTAATTCTACCCTATGCGACGAAGGCCATCAACTCCCCATATTTCCTCCTATAACACAGAACAAGCTAGGTAACATACAAATATCCGTGCATGAGGTCGCCAAGCTAATAAAAAACCTAGATTCCAGTAAAGCAACTGGCCCTGATGGCATCCCAATTATAGTGTTAAAAAAGCTTCAACCAGAACTTGCTCCCATACTTACGAAACTATTTAAGCGCTGCCTTAAGGAGAAGTGCTTTCCGACCCCCTGGAAGACCTCATCAGTTTGCCCTGTATTTAAGAATTCAGGTGATAAGTCATCTCCCTCTCAGTACAGACCAATAAGTCTCCTCTGTGTTATGAGTAAGTTGCTGGAATCCATATTTGAATAGAGAAATAGTCAACCACCTCAGCAGGAATAACCTTCTTAGTGACACACAATATGGTTTCCGCTCTGCAAGATCTACCGCAGATGTGCTGACGGTTATATCCCACAGGATTAGTGAATCTCTTGACAAAGGCTTCCTTTCTAGGGCAATTGGTCTTGACATATCAAAGGCCTTCGACAAAGTATGGCATAAGGGTCTACTTCACAAGATTTTCAGCTACGGTATAACTGGAAATGTTTTCTCAATCATTAAATCATTTCTCTCCGATAGGCTCATAAGAGTAGTGGTAGATGGTCAAAAATCGGAGGCCTGCAATATAAATGCTGGAGTCCCTCAAGGGTCAATCCTGGGCCCAACTCTCTTCCTGATCTACATCAATGACCTCCCTAAACACATACTTAAATCATTCGTTGACATCTATGCTGATGACACGACCATCTATGGCAACACATCAAAGGCTGTAAATGACGAAGTTCTCTCTGATTCTCTCTCCTCTGATCTCGAGCGCGTGGTTCAGTGGGGGAAGAGGTGGCTGGTTACCTTTAATGCATCCAAAACCAAACTCCTATCCTTACATCATCAACGCTCTGATCCCCAGCTGGCATCAATTGTGATGGATGGCTCTCGTCTGGGTGAGGCCCCTTGTTTTGACAAGCTTCTGGGTTTGACCTTTACTCCTGATCTGAAATGGAACACGTACATCAATTCTGTTGCCAAGGTCGCTGGAGGGATGGTGGGATCCTTCTACCGCTCCAGAAGATATCTCACTACTGATGCAATTCTCTATCTATAGAAAAGCCAAGTACGTCCAAGGATGGAATACTGTTGCCATATCTGGGCAGGAGCTGCCAAAAACAGCCTATCATGCCTTGACAGAGTACAAAATAGACTTCGTGGTTTAGTGGGGGATGCCCTTTTCTCTGCCCTGCAACCCCTCTCCCACAGAAGAGACGTTGCAAGCCTATCCTTGTTTTGTCGTTATTTTCATGGCAGGTGCTCGTCTGGGCTCCAATCCCTGGTCCCCCCTCGCCAATCTTTCACGAAAAACACCCGTCTAGCTGAATCCACTGTGAAAAATTTCCCCCACTCCATATCTGTGCCTAAATCAAAACGCGGATTTCATGAGCAGGGCTGCTTTCTTGGAGCTGCACGCCTGTGGAACTCTGTTCCGTCTGCCTGCTTCCCTCCGGACTACAACTTGGATGTCTTCAGGTCTCATGTTGACGAATTCCTAATGAACCGCCCCCTTAAGTAAACACTTCATCAAATTTCCTCACTAACGTAATGTACTTGCAATAACCCTTATCCCTGAGTGGCTTCCGGGCCTTGATAGGTGGTGATCTCTGTGTAAAAAAAAGAAGAGACATTGTGTATGTGAAGACATTTTAAAACACAGGATATATAAGACTTATAATGACAATTTCACTTTATCTTTTGGTAGAATTACAACACAAAGATTGCGTTTATAAAAACACATGATGGGTTTATTTCTTCTTCGACCGGTCGGTGGTCTTCTTAGTCAGGAATTCAAAGTTTTACATTCTATGTTTCAAAGGTGACCATCTCGCTTTCAGACGTTCGACTGTCCATCTCTGGACTCCAGACTGTCGTCTGTCGTCCTCAGACTCTCTCTGCTTAACTCTAAAGTTTCTAACTATATCGAGAACTTCCCATTTTCCATGACGTCATACACATGTTAAAACATGTGTCTTCTTTCACGTGTTCTGGAAATGCGTATCCAATACATTGTCCTTTGTTTACAAAAGGAATTTTAACCTATATTTCCAGTAACCTATATTTCCAATATGTTAAAAACATGTTTATTAAATTATCCTATAGTTGCATTCCTCATTCAATTTCATAACAGAATTGACAATTGCACATTCCTTTTCTTAAAACTATTTTATCTCTAAGCTAAACAATGGTTTGTTTTTACATTCCATTTTCTAATTCTCTCTCGTAATCTATTTTTAAAACTAAGTTACGAGGTTCGAATTTCGTCTATTCTATTTCATTTTTACATTTAACTAATTCCCTATTTTTATACTTATATGAAAAGGGGACAGCCCTTATCATGTACCAGTTATTATTATTGTTATTGTTATTATTATTATTGTTGTTATTATTATTGTTGTTATTGTTATTATTATTGTTGTTATTATTATTGTTGTTATTGTTATTATTAGTATTGTTGTTATTATTATTGTTATTATTATTATTGTTGTTATTATTATTATTGTTGTTATTATTATTATTGTTATTATTATTGTTATTATTATTATTGTTGTTATTGTTAGTATTATTGTTGTTGTTATTGTTATTATTATTGTTATTATTAATATTATTATTATTACTGCTACTACTACTACTATATATCTATTTCGATGAGGGTTGATATCATTTAAAATGAAATATTTTATTTCCAATTTATCTTTTTATGTCATGAGTTGTCTAACCTGCAATTTAGCTTTCTCGCTCCTTCTCACTAACTGTCAGATTATACTGGTTGCATAAAAATTAGATGAGTTTGAACTTTTGCGTGACTGAATAGATCTTATTTATTTATTTATTTATTTCTCTATATAAATACGATTAAATACACGTCGGTATTTATTATAGAGTGATGAAATACACAATGATATTTGTTATGGAGTGATAAAACTTGTATTTTACTTTATAATTTCGTTTTTCTATTTCTATTATGCTTTTTTTAATGCCTGATTTCTACTGGGCTCTGGCACATCTCGTTTGCGGATAGATTTGCTTACATTGAATATATTGGTTTTTAAGTTTTCCTATCGTTTTTCTGTTTTACTTTTTTAACCATCCATAATTTTAAATTCCCCTGTAATATTTCTTGGGACATTTATACCTTATCATGTGAACGTTGTAAGCGTTTTGTTTTCGGTAATTCCTTGTGCATAGTGTGCGCGTGTTAATGTTAATGTTAATACGACTCAAACTAAACACAGTTTTAAATGACACAAATTTATAAAAGAAATAAATTTCACGAAAAATAACAGTAAGAGAAGCTTGAATATAAGGTATGATGTTCAACAAGTCAAAGTAAAATAAAATAAACAAGGATACCTCAATAAACTCGAAAAGGTTGACAGAATAGTGTGCTTTAAAATTAGTCTAGCTATGGAACGAGCGCGGGCATATCGTCAATAATATATACTTGCAGAAAATGGTGGGTTCTGGTTGCTTTGTAAATGGCAATTACTAACGGCTGTGATCAGCGTCGGCCTCCAATAGACTGCTATGAACTGAAATCGTCTTCAACTTTCGGGAATTATTGGCATCCACTGTCTGACATGTACTGCTTATGGTGGGTCATGGTGATAACTGGCGCTTAATGGCGGTTTGACGTGGTTTCTGGCGTTTACCTGTGGGCACTGCCTTACCAATTGCTATTGTCGGTTTCCGGCGGTCAGTGTCGGACATAATCACTATCAACCCTTAACGGACTGCTCCGAAATAAAATTGCCTGACTTCACTGACGAGCGCTAGTAAGTATTGCTGTTTTTAGGCTGTTACTTGAGTTTGGCAGTTGTCGTGCACTATCTGTCATTACCATTGTCGAGCCGTATTGGATCACTTTGAAATGAAAAGACATGTACTCCATGTTCCTGCAATGTTCCATTGTATGGTAATGTCACCTCATGGCGGGAACTGTAGAGCACTGGCACTCATGAATATTATTGACAATGATTTGCCTTTAATAATTGCCAGTATTGGCGCGTAGTATTGGGCAATGCTGTTCTGGGTGGATTACTACTGTTTTTTAGACAATAACTGGCGTTTTCAGGTGGTTACTTCTGGCTATTGGCGTTTACCCAAGGATGCTGATGGACAGTGTTTCCAAGCAGCTATTCTCCCTCTCGGACTATCCTGACTTGTTGCAGTGGTGGCGATATATTTGTAACTATACAGAATACGGACTGCCCATAATAGTTACGGACAAATGCTAAGGTAATTTTTCCGTTGGTCAGCTTTATTAAATAGGATATGTGTTATTTTTTCTGTCCGCTTCTCTTTCCCTTCCTTTCCTTCGATCCTATTGGGGCGTTACGCTTGCGCAACGGCTTGGTCATTTGCATACATGCAAATAAGTTTGTTGAATATATATGTATATGTGTGTATGTATATGTGTTTTATTATTATTATTATTATTATTATTATTATTATTAAAATGGCATTTCACAGCGATCAATTTTAGATCGTTTTAAAATTATGACTTTTTTAAATATATTTTATTATTATTATTATTATTATTATTATTATTATTATTAGATTATATTAAGATGGCATTTCACAGCGATCAATTTTAGATCGTTTTAAAATTATGACTTTTTTTTAAATCCTATATTAACCAGATTGCGACATGTCATATTTATTAAATAGAATCATATTTCTTTGTAAAGCCAACACTGGCCAGGCTCATCTCTGCTTAACTTCGATTATTTAGCGAGAACCGGGGTGTCACCGTGATGATGCTGTGTACTTCATATATATATATATATATATATATATATATATATATATATATATATATATATATAAACAAACTTATAAGCAAAAAATGGGCCAAGCGTGAAAGAAGATACAAAATAATTTTTCAATATTTTTCCATGAATTTTTGTTAATTTTAACTGGAAATTTCTATTTAGCATATAATAATAAGTTGCAAAGTTAGTCCTAAATATGGTAGAACCGCATCTTGGCGAGGATATAAAAACCCCAATTATAGGATAAAAGGAGTTCAAAATAATTTACGAGCAGAATTTTGTATATTTTAGGAAATGAAAAAATGAAAACATCTCTTTCTGTAATGAAGCGAATAGATTTAAGACTCGAAGTCGAATGCTTGGTAAAAGGGAAATCTGGACCTGGTCGCCCTAGAGCATTAATTTTGAAGGACGACGACAGGATTAAATTAACTGTTTTGAAGGATTGAAAAAAAAACTTATGTTGAACATAGCAAAGAATTCAAAACAGAGTCTGAAAATTCTCTTTCTAGATATGCAATATCTAGGAGAATGGAAGAGATGGGACTTTCTTCTAAAAGGTGTACAAAAGAGGAACATCAATGACAGAGACAGATTTTTCCCATATTATGGCAAGAAGGATACAGACTGATTCAGGAATGTTTTCTGATCAGATGAATCAAGATTTTTTTCTTGTTATTGATGCTCCTGATGCTCCCGAATGGTGCAATCGAAGAACTGGAGAACGATTTTCACCAAGTTGCATGAAAACGATAGTTAAATACGCGAATGGAGAGATATTGGTATGGGGAACTTTTACAGCAGCTTGAGTTGGGGAACTTATTAGATGTAAGATAATTCAATCAATGTGATGTTTTGACCAGGTCTAAGCCTCGATTTAAACCCAATCGAGAATATTTGCCCCATTATATCTCGTGCATTGGACGGAAGAATCTTTTCGAACTATGACACACTGTGGGAAGCTGTTTAAAGCGAATAGAATAGCATCACCTCTTCACAGTGTTCCACTTTGGCTGAGAGCATATCTAAAAGGATTGATCTTTTAAAGAAATCCATCTGAAGCATTTATTAAAGTAAATGTCTCGTTCTGTGGTATTAGTCTCGTTTGCGTTTCCTTGTTCGATTGTCCTTTGTTCAATATAGCTTTTAGTGCAATAAAATGTATAAAATTTGTTTGGCCCATTCTTTTGCTCACGACTGTATATATATATATATATATATATATATATATATATATATATATGCATATATATATGTGTGTGTGTGTGTGTGCGTGTGTTTATGAGGAAATATGTATATTCAATTACATTTTAACTTTATTTATACTAGTCCTTTTATTTTTGAAGCTCGGTGTTGTTCCAGATCATATACAAGTAAATGACAAAAGTCTATATTTCAAATTTCAGGATTTTGATCATTTTACCTCTTATCTTTTTAAGTACGTTGAAATGCAAAATTCTTCAAAGCATTTTTTTCATAGCTCAGAATCAGCCATGTATTTAATATATCATGTTTTTAATTTATTCCGCTCTTTAATCATCAGAAGGAAAAAAAACTTCTCAAGTTAAAAAGTAAATAAAGAAATATGGGCATAATCATAAAATCCGAAAATTGAAAGAAAAGTCGCAGTTAGTTTTTAATGTGTTACGCCATTTTTTATTTTATTTTAAAACTAGCATTTCAGCCCGGCGTTGCTCGGGTGTTTGGAGGTGTGTGTTGAGCAAAAAATGCTGTGGTATTAGGAAGGCAGGCTCGAACCCGTACCGCGAAGGAGGAAAAGTATAGGAAAAAACGTGACGGCTTTGCTGTTACGACCACCGCCAAACCGGAAGTGGCGTAGGTTTTAATAAAGCCTGAACAATCGAAAATATCCGTGAAAAAGCAACTCTTCCCTGTTTAAAAGTGTCCAGTTGAGGGCGAAGAAATTAATGTTTTTAGCAAATTTTTCGGTATTTGTCGTCTGAAGGGTCGAGCGTCTAAACGATACTGATCTTGTGAAAATCTGTCGCCTCTGTCGAAAGTTTTTACACAGACATGCAAACATACATACACACATTTATATATTGGTAGCTCAAATTTTCGGCCCAAACCGATTAAAAAACTTGTCCATCTCTGAATACGCTTTATGTAAAATTTCAAATGTTTAGACCAGATATTGTCTGAGTCATTTGGTAGAGACCGCAGAGGTCAATTTTTTAAAAATTTTATCCCTATTATTACCGCTTAACATTTATTGTTTTAGGCTAGGTTATTAAGTTAGATCCATGCCCAAGGAACCTATATCTACAGCTTCAAGCGTTTAGACCCAAAACTGTCGGAGAAGTTTGGTAGAGTTCTCCCAGGTCAAATCGTGTAACTTTGACCCCTTAACAGTCAAATTTCTGGCCGAAAAGGGATTACAAATATTTTCCCAAATATCACTACCCTTATACTAAATTTCGAGTCTGTAGACTGAAAATTGACAGAGTTATTGCGTAGAGAAATGCACACGGGCACACAGACACACAGACACAACAGACAGACACACACGTTCACTTTTATAGATATATAGATTATATTGAAAAATTAAACTCTTCCAAAGTTTCACTATTGTAAATAATCATGTTGCCGTCGCAGCGTCTACTTAACACTCATTAACCCTCAAGTAGCATCCGTGACAACCCGTGAACACAAAATACAAAAATACTTTTAGATTACAATTGCAATAAATAGATGAAGCTTGTATTAGTCTGTTTTGTAATGTAGAGTAACGTAATGAACACTTGAAAGAAAGAATTGCGTTGATCCATTATCTATTCATGGTTGAACGGCGCGACGCAGAGCGCAATATAAATTTACGACATCATATGAGATAGTTAGATAAAACAAAATTTGAGTATGAGATTTGCAAAGTAAGATGTCTAAAATAGTTAATCGCTTAGAATTAATCGTTTTTTAATGAGATCCGTTATTTATGTATGGAAAAAATAATAATGAAAATGCAGCAATTTTTACGTAATTTCATATTTTAATGTTTTAATGATTAGTTTATCAACGTTTGTTTCCCCAATGTTTGTCCTAAAGCACACACACACACACACACACACACACACACACACACAAGCAGCCTATCCTGCCTGGACAGAGTTCAAAATAAACTAGAGTATAAAGTAGCTTCGTAGGGGGCGCCCTTTTCTCTTTTCTGACACCTCTTTCGCAGAGAAGAGACGTTGCGAGCCTGTATCTGCTTCATAGTTATTTTTATGGCAACTACTCATCTGAGCTTCAATCTATAGTCCCCTCCTCGCCAAACTTAACGAAAAACACTCGTCTAGCCAGAACCACTATCAATAATTCCCCGCACTCTTTATCTGTGTCAAAACCTAAATGTAGATTCCATGAAAAAAGCTTCTTTCTTAGAACTGTACACTTATGAAACTCTCTTCAAAATTCGAAAGTAGAGCCCCTGAGTGTGGGCCTAAAAATCTACTACTAGCCAAATCCCCACCAATAATAAGTGTATCGCCTTTCTGAAGGCGTCACTTATTTGTTTATTTTGTCCACGATACTTTCATTCTACAAGTACCACCTAAATGCTAATTAGAAGTAATTTCGCATAACCAAGAAAATTATATATATATATATATATATATATATATATATATATATATATATATATATATGCATATACAATTTTACTAATTATGATGCGTTGTCTTATCTTAAGAATTATCGCGCTTAATGTATCCATATAATAAATTTTCGTTTGTATTTTACTACCTTTCTTTTGTTGTGTAAGGTTTAAGTGATCACGTAGATTGTGTAGAATTTACATTATTTAAAAAGACGAACCAACACAGATTTGTTTACCTTGGACTTAAAGCCTGCCATATTGTAATCAGATAGGAAGCAGGTCAGTGGAATTGTGTTCAACGTGCAGTTACTTCCAGGAAAGAAGTTGTGTTCATGGAAGCTGCATTTAGATTTAGGCAATAATAGAGAGTGGGGAAGATTGTTAATAGTCATTGTAGTTAATCGAGTGGTTTTTGTAAAAGTTTGACAAAGAGATATCATAAATAAGAGCTCAGACGAGCACTTGTAGTACTTTCCAACAAAACAAACGCCCACGTGTTTGTGCCTTGTGTAGGCATGCGCGACAACAAAACTTGGGTTTTTATAAGCGGAAGTCTCGAGGTTGTCAGGAATCTCCGGGCGCATGCGCAAGAGGAGGGATTGAGAGAGTGGTATAAAAGGCAGGTCGAGTGAGAAGGTTGTTGTTGTTGTTGTCATTGGACGTTACAGTGACGCGTGCGTTAGCAGTTGATTAAGAAGTTGTTTTTTTTGTGTCAAGTCGCGCACCTCGGTGAAGGTGAAGGTCATATAAGTCGTGAACCTCGGTGAAGGTGAAGGTCATAATCTATTTCGGCGATTTCGTTTTGTCTCTTTTCCTGGACAACTATGGCTGGGGCAAAGTTTGATTTAAAACTGATACCCGAATTCGACGGATCCACTTCTGTTGTCGACTGGGTCGAAAGGGTTGAGCTGACCAGCAACCTCTGTGAAGTAAAGGGGGTGCATACCGTGATTACCCTGAGATTGGCTGGAGGCGCCCTGAGTGTATATCAGCAACTTAGTGCCGTGGAGAAGGCTGATGTTACCTCTATAAAAATGCTTTATACAAGGCATTTGCCATGGATCCCTGCACGGCCTACGAAACATTTGCCTCTAGGAAGCTCATTCCAGGAGAAACCGTGGACGTCTTCTTCGCGGAGCTGAAGAAACTTGCAGTTCTATTTGGCAATGGAGTGTCAGAGCAGACACTGGCGTATGCGTTTGTGGCCGACCTTCCCACCCATATTAAGCAACTGTTGAGGGCTTCCACCAGCGTATCTGTAACGCCCATGGAACATTTGTTGGAACGCGCTCGAGCCATTATCAGAGATGAGGAGGACCTGAGGGAACCGGTTGTAATGATGGCGCAGGAAGCCAAGACTAATGCTGAAAAGAGTCCCAGTTTGAGACCCACGACCAATGGGAGATGTTTCTGCTGCGGCCAGCGAGGTCATTTCGCAAGAAGTTGTACTAACAAGGGGCGGGGGCGCCCGCGCTGTTTCCAATGTGGTAGTTATGGACATTTATCCCAAAATTGGGCGTGAAATGCATCGGGGGGCAGGACGTCAGCGCCGCTCTGTTCCCCAGACAAGATTTAATTGAGGCGCAACCGACAATAAATGTGTACGTGGACCAAGTGCCTTGTTCAGCTCTTCTCGACTCCGGGTGGTCACACACCATCATGAGTGCCAAGTTGTGTCGAAACTGGACAAAGCAGATCATCAAAGTAACCACAATAGGTGGCAATACGCAAGCTTGCTGTGGAGCCGGAACTGTCAAAGTCCACACAGACTCTGGTGTGGCCGCAGACATTAATCTGCTGGTGATGCGGGGGGATTTGCTGGGATTCAATGTACTGTTGGGATATGATGCTATCAAGGCACTGGGGGGAGTTGTTATCGGAAGAGATGGGACTGTGCGGTTTTTGGAAACCCCAGTGTGTGCTGCAGTTCACATTGATCGGCCTGATTTTAAGGTGGACTACGACCATCACCAAAAAGCATGGACTGCATCGAGGAAGTGGACAGAAGGAAGAGCGCCAACCGAACTCAAGAATAGTATTGCAGAGTACTCGATACTCAACAAGGCCCGTAATGAATACGAGAAGGAGATTTAGGCATGGATCCAGGATGGATGGCTGATCTCCTACCCCAACAAGCTGGGACCACTCAAGGGGCTGATTCCCTTAGTGGCGGTAGTTCAGCATAACAAATCAAAAGTTCATCCGGTGCTGGACTATCGTGAATAGATACATTGAGACGTACACTGCCGATGCTGACGTGTGCGCCAGCAAGCTGAGAGAATGGCGATAGAACGGCTCCAATGTGTCTATAGTAGACTTGTGGAAGGCTTATTTGCAGGTGCGAGTGGATGAGACATTGTGGCCGTTCCAGACAGTGTGGTTCCGGAGTCAGAGATACTGCCTTACTCGACTTGGCTTTGGACGGAATGTGGCACCGCAAATCATGAAAATCATTGTAAATGCAGTGTTGTCGCAGGAAAAGACCACTGAGGACCCAACATCACCCTATATTGACGATGTGTACGTCAATGAAGATATACAATCTGCGTCGCACGTCAGAGAAAAGTTAGCTCAATTCGGGTTAGAGTGCAAAGATCCCGAACGTCTGAGGGATGGAGCACGGGTATTAGGATTGGACGTCTGCGGGAAAGACGGTGTCTTACGATGGAGGCGTGGCAGTGAGATTCCAAACACCCCTGATGTTATTACGCGGCGGACTATTTTTTCCTTGTGTGGGAAACTTATTGGCCACTTACCAGCGTGTGGCTGGCTCCAAGCAGCTGTGGGCGTCATCAAACGCAGGGCAAGTTTAGTTAGTATAGGTTGAGATGATGTATCTGATGATGCTCTTCTAACTCTGATGACAACGGAAACCCTAGTGAGAGGTGACAAGGAGGACCCTGCCCGTGGAGAATGGTGCGTCGATGGGGACACTGTGAATGTGCGGGGTGACGCTAGTTCTTTGGCATTGGGAGTGTTATTGGAGCAACGTGGAAACGTAATTGAAGACGCGTGCTGGCTGCGACCCGTGAATGATGCTCAACACATCAACCTGGCGGAACTGGATGCTGTTGTGAAGAGTTTAAATCTGGCACTGCAATGGCAGTCAAAGAAGTTGCACTTGTACAAGGATTCTCTCTGTGTCTACCACTGGGTGTCTGACACTCTTTCGGGAATACGAGAGTCCGCACTAAGGCAGCCAGTGAGATGTTAATCCGGCGGAGGCTAAACACCCTGAAGACCCTGGTATCGGAGTATGACTTGTCGGTGAGTGTAACGCTCGTGGCATCACACTGTAATCATGCAGACCAACTAACCCGTGTGCCTCACAAATGGTATGAAGCTGTGCAGACAGGCGTAGAGTTCGCTGCTCGATCTTGCGCAGTTGGCGCGATTAGCTCATGCCAAATACAAAGAATTCATGTGCAGAGTGGACATCCAGGTATCAAAAGAACTCTGTATTTTGCGAGGCGTGTGGACCCGGCAGTGACAAGGGCAGATGTCAGGCAGATCATCAAGCACTGTGAGGCATGCCAGTCTATCGATCCTGTACCTGAGCAATGGCAGAAGGGGCGATTGGAGGTTGAGCATGTGTGGCAACGAGTAGCGATGGATATTACCCATTACAGTGGTAAGCCCTTTCTAACCCTTATCGACTGTGAACCCACTTGTTTTGCGGTATAGCGGCAAATGACCAGGCAGGACTCAGTGAATGTTGTCCGCCAACTGTCATCTATCTTTTCTGAGCAAGGTGCGCCGGAAGAGATATTGACGGACAACGATGCTGCTTTTTGTAGCCACCAAGTTCGGCAGTTCTTGAATGAGTGGGGTGTCCGACTACGACTGCGATATGCTCATGTGCCATCAGGGAATGGCATTGCTGAGAGGAGCCATCGCAGCATCAAGAGAATTGCTGCCAGAAAGCAATATACCATTACGGAGGCCACGTATTGGTATAACATCAAACCAAAGTATGGGAAGACACTAACAACAGCACCGGCCAATGCCATACACACATACCGTGTTAAGATAAATGGCATTGACACTGTCCAGCCAATCGACGAGGAGAGTCATGACAAATACAAAGTAGGGGATCCAGTTTGGGTAAGACCCCCTGGAAACCGGTGCACCACCAAGTTCAAACAAGGACGAATATCTGGAGTGGTCAGCCAGCAGCCGATCCTTGCTGATGGAACCCCACGTCATGTGCGCGATCTTCGCCCAGCTAGTGAAATACATCCCACAACTACAGAGAGCGATGAATCATCAGATGATCAGCTGCTGATAAGTGGGGTCACCGAGCAAGAGAGTGGTAGTTGTAGTTCGTCTGATCAGGCAGGATCAGAACCAGAACCAGTAACACACCCAGAACCAGAACCAGAACCTGAATCCGAGATGTTAAATATCACCCTTCGCAGAAGCCAGCGAACTAAGACGCCACTCCCGGAGTGCACTATATGTGATCATCAGATCAGAGGGGAGTGTAGTACTTACCAACAAAACAAACGCCCACGTGTTTGTGCCTTGTATAGGCATGCGCGACAACAAAACTTGGGTTTTTATAAGCGGAAGTCTCGGGGTTGTCAGGAATCTCTGGACGGATGCGCAAGAGGAGGGGTTGAGAGAGTGGTATAAAAGGCAGATCGAGTGAGAAGGTTGTTGTTGTTGTCATTGGACGGTAAAGTGACGCGTGCGTTAGCAGTTGATTAAGAAGTTGTTTTTTGTGTCAAGTCGCGCACCTCGGTGAAGGTGAAGGTCATATAAGTCGTGAACCTCGGTGAAGGTGAAGGTCATAGCACTTGCCGTGAAAATTACGATAGAGCAGAGACAGGCTCGTACCGTCTCTTCAATTGCAAAGGGGCTGCAAGGAGAAAAGGAATCACCTACTAAGTTTCGAAGCCGGTTTTGAACACTATCAAAGCAGGATAGAACACGATGAGCAACTTCTGCCCAGGTGTGGCAACAGTACTCTATTTTCGGACGTACTTACTTTTTATAAAGACAGCATTCGCAGAGAGATACCTACTGGAGCGGTAGAATGATCCAAACATTTTTCCAGCGATGCTGGCAAAAGATTTGATGTGTGTGTTTCATTTCAGATCAGGGGTGAAAGTTCGTCCCAAAAGTTTGTAAATATATGGTGCTTCTTCAGCCAATCATTTCAATTTATTCCAGATGGGGCTTCGAGCGATTGTGATGAAAGAAGAGAAGCTTCATTTTAAATTCAATAAAATTAAGTAGACACATTTTCTCCAATGCGTCACGTGCTCAAGTTCATCAGAGAGAGAATCAGAGATATCTTTGTCATTACCGGACTTTCATGTGTTGCCATAGATAGTGGTGTCGCCGGCATAAATATCTACCAATGATGTAAGAATGTGACTTGGGAGATCACTCATCAAAATCACGAAGAGAGTTGGGCCCAGGATGAAACCCTGAAGGAAGCATGTGTTTATACACTGCGCTTCTTATTTCTGCCCATTAATGACTACTCTTATAAGCTTAAGTGAGAGAAAGGACTAAATATTTGAGTGAACATTTCAAGCTATTATTTAGCTGGCAATCTTGTGAAGAAGATCTTTATGCCGGAACCATATATCAACACGAAATAATTCCCACCGGTTTTTATGCTAAATTCTTTTATACTTGTTTTTTTCTATTAATTTTATTTAATATAAGCTTATTTCAGTTAGTTCTAAAAATGCAAATGTATGCAAACTATTCAAAAAAATAAATTCCACTTTTCCGTTCATTGTTTTATTTTTCTCTATAAATAAAAAAGCAGAAGTCTTGCACGATAGGTCCCCCTTCCTACAATCTCTCTCTCTCTCTTTCGCTCTCTCTTTCCCACTAGTACTCTCACCCCGAAAACATGCCTTGTAGGAAGGAGTATACCGCGTTGAAACTATCCCAGCCCTTGTGAATATTTGAGAGAAAAAAAAATAATACCTCTGTACTAGTAAGGTGAAAAACGTAATCTGTAACTTTTTATTTATTTTGTTTATATTCTCTTGTTGAACAAGGTCGCTGAAATTCAATGGAGCCTGCGTAGATTTCCTTCTTCAGACTACATGTTTGGGGGCCATATTTCAACACGAGATAATCCCCACCGCTTTTCGTGCTAAATTCTTTTATACGTGTTTATTTTATTCACTTTTGTTTAATATAAGTTTATTTCAATTAGTACTTAAAATGCAAATGTATGTAGACTATTCAAAACAAAAAAATTATGAAATCTATTACTAACAGTGTTTTGTTGTTTCCATTATATAAACTTACGCGTAAATAAGAGAGTGGGAAGTTTCTTCAAATAATATCTTTAATTTCAAATTAGAACTACGGACTTCAACTAATTTAATATTAATAAGCCACTTTAATACTTTTTGGAATGTAGAGTAGACGATGCATTGTGGATGCTTTATCGACAGCTTTCGTTACTCTCGCTTTTTCTTCGTTGTCCCTCAGTCCTCATATTTTCAATGATTGATTTTTCTGAGAAAGGGAGGAGAAAAAACTGTTTAATAGGTTAGCAGTATTTTGTGTGAACAGTTGCCAGAGATGTTGGAAATTCTGTTTCGTTGTCTTTCCTTGCGGCCATGTCATTAGTAAGGGTGCTGGGGTAAACGTTTCAACTAGGCTGACGTAATTCGCCTGATAGTCCCGGACCCGAACTTGGGTTAACCACTAAGGAGGCTGTCCTAATAACAAGTTCAAAGTACTGGGGCTGCTGTATTGCCATTTGGTGGATGGATTTTGGACCATGCAGTAGCTTTTGGTGTGGCCTCTCGATGCCATATTAGTGGGTAATTGTTACGGCTTTACCTTATCATGTGCTACAAAAAAATTATTCGTTTCCTTTTCTCTTACTTTCCATCTCTGCTCTGCTCTAAGAAAGTCTGTCGACCTATTTCACAAATACCAAATCCCAAGCATAAACTGTTTCCAAAAAAATACTCGATCAAACCCAGATCTCAAACTTCCTACGTATACCCCCCCACACTACCATGTCTCCTTCTCCAAAATCAGGGTTCTAGGTTCCAACCTTCCAGAGGTTCAAATTCTATTACAAGATACTAAACCAGGCCTATTATTCTAAATCGAGACGGGCATTGTACCGATTACTTCCATAGATTAGTTCAAAATTAAAGGATACTCTAACAACCTTAAAACCCGACCCCCAAGATCGCCATGGGCATGGAGTATGTGCTTACATTAAAGACTACTTTCCATGTGGCCGGGATATCTCCAGAGAAGATCCTAATTTACCCTATATGTGCTTCCGGGTTGCTCTTGCTCACACTACCGCGTTCATATTTGCATTCTATCGCCCCCACAACAGTGAAGTTACTGTCTTTTAAAGCATATCTGAGAAAATTGACCACGTTTTGTCTGCCTATCCTTCAGCAAACATTCACGTCTATGGCGACTTCAATGTCCCACAATGTGGAATGCTTAACCGACTCGATGATGAGGTTCTGTCACGAGTTCTCAATTGCTTATGACCTCACTCAGATTGTCCATAAACCATCCCGTGTCCTCGACACTGAGAGCCAATATGTAGTCTCCTAGACCTTTTTCTCCCAACTTGTCCTGAGCTATGTTCATCCTTCGTTCTGTCTCCACTGAGATCTTCCGACCACTCTGTTGCATCAGTTAAGATAAAAACGAAATGTAATAGGTCCTCAGACGTACCTCTCCATCGTACAGTATATCGATACTCTATGGCTGACTGGGATAGCTTCCGCACATTTATATCAGATTTCCATCTGCGTTCCATGTTTAAAAAAAAGATGTGCCCTCTATAGTATCAGACTTGACGAAATGGTTAATTGTATGTATAGACCGTTTCATACCCTCGAAAAATTTCCAGCAAAAACCTTACAGGCAGAATGTACTGCTGTTATTGCACAGAGAAATTACCTTTTCAATTGCTTCCAACGTAATAGATGTACTGAGACTTCAGGTCCGCCATTAACCTCTGTAAAAAAGTAATAAAGAACGTGAGAGAGTTGTATGCTCAGTCCGTCAAGTCCAAAGTAGCTTAGTAGCGGCTAGGGTCCCATCAGTTTTGGCAAATAGAAAACAGAATCCTGAACAGAAGTGCCTGTTCTATCCATTCTATCATCGATAGACCTGAGATAATTTCGTCATAGGCAAAGCCAAGCTCTTTGCCAAGATCTTTGCAGCTAATTTTTCTCTCTATGACCAAGGCATTCAACCCCCAGTATTTCCTCGTGTATCTGAAAACACGCTATGCGACTTACAAATAGATGTATGTGATGTTGCCAAGCTAATCAAAAACCTTAGTTCGAGTAAACAACTGGCCCTGACGGCATTCCAATTATAGTGCTCAAAAGGCTTTAAACAGAACTAGCGCCTATACTTACAAAGTTATTTAAGCGTTTCCTTAAGGTGAAATGCTTCCCAACACTTTGGAAAATCTACTCAGTATGTCCTGTATTTAAGAATTCAGGTGAGCGCTCATCTCCCTCTCAGTACAGACTAATAGGTCTCCTGTGCATCATGAGTAAGCTACTAGTAACTGTGTTAAATAGAGAAGTAGTCAACCACCTCAGCAAAAACAACAGTAACGTGCAATATGGTTTCCGTTCTGCTAGATCTACATCAGATGCAGTTACAGTTATATCTCACAGGATTAGCGAATCTCTTGACAGAACCTTCCTCTCTAGGGCAATTGCTCTTGACATAGCAAAGGCCTTTGATAAGGTATGGCATAAAGGTCTACTTCATAAGATCTCCAGCTATAGCATAGCTGGAAATGTCTTCTCAATTATTAAGTCATTCCTTTATGAAAGATTCATAAGAGTAGTGGTTTATAGGCGGAAATCAGAAGCTCTCAGTATTATTGCTGGAGTCTCTCAGGGCTCCATCCTGTGTACAACTCGTTTCCTGATCTACAATAATGATCTTCCAAATCACATCCTTACCTCATCGGTAACCATATATGCTGATGACAAACAAGCTATAGTAGCACATCAAAGACCGTAAACGATTCTATCTCCTCTGATCTTGAGCATGTCGTACAATGGGGAAAGAGGTGGCTAGTTACTTTTAATGCATCTAAAATCAAGCTTCTGTCTCTATAATATCCACACTCTGATGCCAATCTGGCATCGGTTGAAATGAATGACTCAACTGGGGGGGGCTTCATGTTTTGTTCAAACTTCTGGGATCGACCTTTACTCCTGACCTAAAATGAAACACGTATATCAAATCCACTGCCAAGGCCGTCGCAAAAATGGTTAGATCCTACTACCGCTCTAGTAGATATCTCACTGCTGATGCAATTCTCTACCTATATTAAAGCCAGATACGCCCAAAGATGGAGTACTGTTGCCACATCTGGGCAGAAGTTGCTAAAAAAAATAGACTTCATAGTTTACTGGTGGATGCCCTTTTATCTTCCCTGCAACCTCTTTACCACAGAATAAACGTTGCCAGCATGTCTCTGCTTTACCATTATTTCCATGCACAGTGCTTAGCTGAGCTTTAATCTATGTCCCTTCCTCGCCAAACTTTAACAAATAACACTCGTCTAGCCAAAGCAACTATCACTAATTTCCCACATGCTTTATCTGTGCCTAAACCTAAATGTAGATTCCATGAACAATGTTTCTTTCTTAGAACTTTACGCCTATGGAACTCTCTTCCGATTGCCTGCTTTCCATCTGATTGCAATCTGATTGTCTTCAAGTCCAACATAAAAAAAGTTCTTGATGAACCGTCCCCCTAAGTAATCCAATTTACAAAATTTCTACTGCGTATGTTTACTACCCTCCAATCGCATTGACTTGGCTAATGTATACCCATTAACCCATATCCTCGAGTGTCTTCCAGACCTTGATAAGTGGTGATTCCTATGTAAAAAGCCTTGGATATGTCAAAGGTTATTGCTGTAAAAATGGAGCCATATAAATACATTTCTATACAATACTAGATTTATATATACACACAAACGCACACACACACACACACACACATATATATATATATATATATATATATATATATATATATATATATATATATATATATATATATATATTACAAGTGTGATTAGATGCAATTTTTTAATAATGCACTACTAAGGAGAAAATTTCCTTGAGATACGTGTTAAACCTTGATTCAATCGGGATAGAAAGATCGTTAAGGATAAATCATTTCGATAGCAAATAAAATGACCTTTGGTATTAAAGCTCTTGGAAGCATCATTAAAATATTTTACCTTTGCACAAACAGACCAAAATGTTTTTGGAAAATATGAAGGTACAGATGCAGAAATTTTATTTAAAAAAACAATTAAAAATAGAAATCATTTCTCCTTCTTTTTCATGACACTTATATTTTTGGATTTGAATCATTTCTCTTTAATTTGAGGACCGTATCAGATCAATCATACGAGAACGAAATATGTCTTTTGCTTGTTAGCTTTGTATTATTTTGCTTGTAAATCCGCTTCCTTGTATTATCTCCAAGGCTTGCTGTTATTCTTAAACGCACGACGTCTAATGGAACTCTTCTGTGTGAGATTTCTATAGCACGTGATTGATTTAAAGGCTATGAGAATCGCATGATAACTCTTAGAAGCATCATTAAAAATGTTATCTAATGTTTTTTTAAATTTTGCTTTGAAACGATAGTCTTTGTGTTTCTAGTATCATTGTCTATAGTAATATTATATTTGGTACTTTTATCTAACTTTTATTTCAATTTTAGTTTAATTTACTTCATTTACCCGTTTGTGCGTTTAGTTTTATTTAATTATTACATTTTCATTAGTTTCATCTCCTTATTACTAAAGGTATGCTTCATCCTACTAGTTTATAATGGTGAAATTGTATTTGTTTTTATTTGTTAACTTATTTATACGTTAATATATATATTATTTTCTTTTTTGATTCTGTATTCGATATTAATATTTTTTTAACCTCAATCTGTAATACAATTCAATACCCAACTTTCCTCAATATGTAGATAAATAGATAAATATTTGGAGAATTATATACAACAGTCAAAAACAATGCATTGATCAGATAAATAATAAATAAAGATGATAAAATAAATAAGTTTTACTCATAAATAAACACTTAAAATTAAGTAAGCTTAGCCCGAAAATACTCATTTTATTAAATTTAAAGTTTAAATGTATTATTATTATCATTTTTATAATTAATAATAATAATAATAATAATAATAATAATAATAATAATAATAATAATAATAAAAATAATAAAAATAATAAAAATGATAATAATAATAATCATAATAATAACAATAAAAATGATAAAAATAATAATAATGATAATGATAATAAAATAATTAAAATAATAATAATAATAATAATAATAATAATAATAATAATAATAATAATAATAATAATAATAATAATAATAACAACAACAACAAATTGGACTGAAAATTGTGAAATGCTAGTAGCGCGTAGCTCTTGGTCATTTTTGGTTCCGAAAATGACGATTTTCAAATTTAAAATTATATTTTTCAAGACAAAACAAAAACGTCATAAATAAAATCCTCTTGATATTCTCGACTTAAAACAAGAACTCGAAAATATTTAACTGGCAATTATTTTGTATTTCAAACTATTTAAATTCGTACATATTTTACATAATCACAACTGCAAGCTTGAATGTTCAGCTGGCTTCAACGTGTTTTCTCAGTAAATGTGGTTGGACAGGTGGGAGTATTCTTGGTTTTTTCTTCTGGCACCCAAAGTATAAAGACGTTTAGGCCGTCGATTTTATTTCTGAATTGATGATTGATGGGGGCACATGAAATTACTTTTCTATCCTATATTTCTCTTTGTCTATTGCGAAGATAATATCCTCTTGCTTTATGGTTTAACTCGCGTTTTTATGTGTTAAACTCTCTCTCTCTCTCTCTCTCTCTCTCTCTCTTCTGATTAGCTCATTACTGCTTTCCTTTTAAAAAATGTCTACATGAATATGAGTCGCAATCATTGCATGAACTTTCTGTGATATTGAAGAGTACCCGGATTCAAGACAAAGGACATTGTATTACTACATGGACCTCATCGTTCAAACTACTTGGCTAATCATTTACAAGCAACATTAATTAGTACAAACATACTGCGGAGATAGCTGAAAAAAAAAGGTGAGCTCCATCTACCGAGCTAGAAAAAATACTATACCAGAGATTATCTTACATCTTTACAAAATCGCCGTTCTCTCATGAATGGTGCATGGTTGCAACATATAAGTTAGTGCGTAGTGACTCCGCCTTAAACAGTATCAAACATTAGTTTCCCAGTCAGTAGGTCCCGGACTATCAACTAAGCCCCAATTCCTGTCCGATTACCGGAATTTCTGTGCTTGTTTTACAAATATTTTAAAAGAACGTGCATTGATGAACACATAATGCTGGTACCCATCGATGCACATAATTCTCGACAAACCAAGCAACATAATACCATCCTTATCGTTGATGTCTCTAGATGCACGGAAACCTTTAACTATAAGGGTTTATTCTCTCCTACTGCTGGACTGTTGAATTCTCTCCCTGTTTTCTTCTTTCCTGATTGTGAACGATGATGGACGAGTCACTTAATCCTCGGGCATCGTGGTGACACTGCATTATTTTATGTAGCGTGTCTTGAGCAAAGATAGTCTGGTGGCGTCCATCTCTCTTCAGGCTTCGGAGCACATACAGTACCTGGTATTACGAAATTATAACCGATTACAGTACTGCCCAGGCTCAATATGACTTAACTAACAGAAACCGGTGTGTCAACGTGATTATGCCGTATATAATAATGGTGAATGTAATAAGATGCCGAAGTCTAAATGTACTGTGAACAGACATCTTGCTATTAAAGTTTCTACATAGTCACTTGTAAGCATGACCATAAATTATAGTGCTTTATGTCAAAGTAGCAATACATTAATAAATACATTCTAACCTTCGCTTTACATTTTCAACACGGTTTTGCTAACAAGTATTTTACGATAAAAAAGGCAGGTTCAAAGCCATGTTAGAATATCAGGAGGCTTACTTTACTATATAAAAAAATTGTTTTACAGGTTATTGCATGAAGATTTTTCTGTAGTTTTGTTTCTCTAATGATGTTGAATTTTGGGTAAGAACCCCCAAAAACATAAATAAATAAATAAATAAATAAAATTTAAAAAAAACAAAAAAACCTACCACTCCCTCACCCACATAAGTCCCTTAAATTTTTTGATCTTTTAGGAAGAAAAATGTGTTTTTGTTTTCTTTAAATAACACCCTGATCCGACCGACTCTCCTCTCCACCAAAAAGCTGACTTATCTGTTTAGTGAACAAAAACAAACAAAGATGAATATCTAGCAAGAGAATATATATAAAATATATATTTTTTTATAACGGGATGAAAAGACAAAGAAATTAAAAAAAAACTTGTCTTTTCTTTGTTATCCGTGGGTTTTCAGACAATGAATATTTTAAAAATTAAAAAAAAAAAAAAAAAAAAAACGACACCTATTTACTTCGATAAAAGTAAATACGAATTTAAAAAATAAGAACACTGATCAGAAATGCAGAAAAGAAAACACTGAAAAATTTAAGGACGGCCAAGAAAGAAAAAAAAAATTTACATGAATGCACATGTTGAATATCTCACGCACGCACAAAGCGGCACAGACAGATACGCATACACATGCTGCTAAACAAATGTGTGTACAAAGACGTTGGAGAAAAAAAATAGGTTTGTTATTTGTACATAAACAAAAACATTATTTGAAACAGGAATAGAAATGTCAGTTTCGTTTGAAACAAGTTGAAATTATTTGCAAAAACAAACAAAAAAAAGTGCTTCTCAGTGCTTGATTTCAAGGGGGTAAGGGAGACAGAAAATCTTCCTTTTTTATTTTATTCTCCTCTTTTTTTTTTTAAATGCACTCTTTTGGCACGAAATCTTCTTTTTTTTATTTTATTCTCCTCTTTTTTTTTTAAATGCACTGTTTTGGCACGAAATACAGTGCGAGACATTTTTTAAAATATGTTAAATAGAGCAAAAGATCAGGTGAAAAAAATGTATAAAATTCAACGTCTCAACACAGGACAAAGTTAACAGACTTTTTGATGTTGTTGGTTACTTTGATGTGTCCGATTTCTCCCGGCTCACTCGTTTTTGATCAATGGCAAGGGCGCCATGAAATGATCACCACGTCGCCAAAGGCCGGCGCAAAACGTCAACAGAGAACAAAATAAATTTGAGCGCTGATGCCAATATCTAACCTCGTTGCAACAGCGAAATAACCTGAAACACCTCATAGTCGCTGTTTCTGACACAATGGACGACATGACGAATCACTATTGGAGGACGCTTGCGTTGATTTTGGCAAAGTTTTCGCAGCGACTATAAAGTCCATCTCGAGTTGTTTCAGTGTATCGCAGAACTGTAGTAATACTTTTAATAAAAAGGAAATATAGACAAATGTAGGGACTAATTGGATAGGATGCCCAAAAAGTGATTCTGGAGATGCTCAAAGGGTTTAGGATCAGTGTGTTTCATATATATATATATATATATATATATATATATATATATATATATATATGTGTGTGTGTGTGTGTGTGTGTGTGTGTGTGTGTGTATAAACACACAATATATAGTGATGCTCCTGTAATAGTAAAATTTATATATATATATATATATATATATATATATATATATATTTCGTATAAGCTGTATTAACTGAAGAGGTCTCAAGTTACTAGTAACTAACTGACCGAAACATCCTCATGATTGCGTAGCAACATATTACTGCTTATGTAAAACCAAATAAAGCGTATATATATATATATATATATATATATGTTAGTCTACCCGCATTTAAGGGTTGTGATACAGTGAACCACTCTGTCTGTATATATATATATATATATATATATATATATATATATCCACAGACAAACTGTTTCGCCCTATCACAGCCCTTCAAAGCGGGTAGACTAACATAAATTCTTGAACAAAAATTGAACATTTAACTACATACAGTCGGCAGTTCTACCCTTCGAACCAGAGGATTAGTAACCACAAATGATATTCTCAGATGTATATTCGTAGAAACATTTGGGCGCCGTTTTTCCTGCGCTCGATTTGTGTGGGCATTTACAAATAAAAGGTTTCGCGCTAGTGTCCGTGTATATTATTATTTGCTCACGTGGAGCTTTTATACAAGTCAACAAACGATCTGATTGGAGACCTGTGGTGTTCTCTGGAAGCTGAGTTACAACAAGACGTCTAGCTTTCTCCTCCTCCTTGGCATTTGCAAATAAATTTGCATCAACGCAACAGCCTCTTATCATTGATTTCTCGCTGGCAGTGGCCCTCGGTTTATACTGGAATTTGAGTGGCACTAAGCCTCCCCAAGATCCCAGTTCTCTTCACACTTGTCCAGCGGAGGTCTGGCCAATGCTCCCTCCTCGGTCTTTCCATCCTCCTTGACCCTTCTCGGCTCTTTGGTATCACTTTTCTATTGGAAGAACGGTTATAATAATAATAATAATAATAATAATAATTATCATTATTATTATTATTATTATTATTATTATTGGTGTTGTTATTGTTAATATTGTTATTCTTAGTGTTTTTGTTATTATTCTTATTTCATGTATCTTCTACAGCATCATATAGAGCTAAGCAGCAAATTTTGGTAATATATATGGTAATTCAGCTACAAAATGTTCTGTATGTAATCCTCTTAAGTGAACACCTTCGATAAATCTATGCGTGAATAACAAAAACTCTAATTGGTCTTTAAACCTTACTTGATAATGTGATCAAGTTCCTATGTATAATCTGAACTTCATACTTTTTACTTTATTATATAGTTTGCTCCTCTTGACTGGGTAGGGCTTTTTATCCAGATATTTGTTTATTTATAGAAAATGTATTTTTTAGCTAGATTTTATACTATATATATACATTATTAACGATATTTTAATTCGTCCAGGTTTCGTATATATTATTAAACTGTCGTGATTTAAAAAAGTAAAAAAAGAAAGTATTTGGGTGCCATCAGCTAAAATCGAAACCGAAAGCAAAACTGTAGTCTTCATAACTGGTGACGTTACCACTGTACCAAACAATGACATGCATACGAACAGACTAAAAATTAAAAATAAACAAAGATCAATGTACAAAATATATAACGATATTTTTTTTTCAATTTTGACCAATTTTTTGCCCATTTAAAAACAATTTTAACCATAAGAGAACGTTCAGTAAAAAATCCAATCGTTTGAGTCCCTTACGACCGCTCTGCAACTTTTAATTTCGGAGGAGATAGAGTTTGAAAATATGGAGACAGCCAGACAGTCATATAGCCTTTTATATATTACATTTATGAAATTACATAGAGAAATATGTATTTTATCTTGTTACTTCTTTGTTGTTGACGTACAGAAATAAGAAATATACTTTATAAATCTTGTTTTATAAATATACACACGCGTGCGTAAACCAACCCCCTCTCTCTCTCTCTATCTCTGTATCTCTTTATATATATATATATATATATATATATATATATGTATATTTATATATATATATATATACACGTTCACATACATTTTTTTGTCATGATAAAGCTAGAACCTAAAATTAGATGGAATCGAGCAATTGCATTGACAACGGACAACGCCAGACCCCAACTTGGTTTCGATGTACTGCATCTCATCAGTGACGTGCCTCGACATTCTAGGTTTTAGCTGTATCATGAAAATAAAACTGAATGTGAACGGGTATTTATATATCTGTCTACCTCCTCTTAATGTCTGATATATATATATATATATATATATATATATATATATACGTATATATATATATATATATTTATATATATATAGCTATCGATTATTTTTCTATTGGCAATGACGATTCCCAACTTACTGATTTCCAAAAAAATAAAGTTGTCTGCAAAAGATTAGCAGAGGCGTCATTCAAGTTAGAAACTTTAACACACCGCCGACTATGTGTTTATCCTTTCGACGGCCTCAATAAAGAATTATGAACGATTTCTAATACTGGTTTAATTTCAAATTAATCATTGGCTTACTTAGCATTTCTGACTGAAATCTTACGGATCACCACTTCGCGGCCGCGTGAATATATTTTGTAATATGGCTTTTACTTTCGATAAGTCAGTTGATAAGTACGCTAATACCATCAAATCACATCTGCGGTTCCCTTTTGTCCACTCGGTGCCATTGTTTAATCAATCATTCACTAAGTGTTATTTGCGCCACCTTTCGGGATGTATGTGTAAAGGGGAGGTAATAAGAAATAAAAGATGGGTAAAACGGACAAGCTTTAGTCGGATGGTGAGACGATTACAGAATGAATAAATACCTGTGTATTTATTCTCTAGTATGATAATAGTAACTTAGTATATTTTATTAGTTTTTTTCTAATTTGTTGACGTAGCCGCAATTTTTAGGAAGTAATTATTGCGTTCCTATGAAATAGCCATAAAGAAAAGTTTTGAACAAGAGGTTTACGTTTACAAGAATGTATTGTAAAATAAAGTGATTAGAGAAAAAAAAACAGCTTTCAGGATTTTTCGACAGTCCAGTTAGACAGTATGAGGCAAGGTTTTTGATTAGCTATCTCTAAGGTTATAAGATTAGGTTTTCTCTAAGAAGCAAGGGATACATTGTCCCCCTCCTTATACGCACACACTCCAAGAAAAGACATTATCTTTTCTTTTTTTATTATTATTTTATCTCTCTTCTCCGGTCAAAAACGGAAATAAAAATCAAAGCTCAGATGGACCAGCAGCAAAAAGCTTAGGAAACTTCAAAAGAACGTGATAAACAGCTCCAATTACAATTTCAAGAAAGGCAACGAGCGTTGGAGAAGAGATGCTACAGAGACAAGAACTATTATTAAATATATTCGATAGGAGGGAACACAGGGATAACAGTTATGTTTTTCTCAAAGTACAATATGGAACGCTATAGAAACGTTCAATACCAACCGGGGGTGAGTCGAACGTCTGACGCTTTCTATCGGAGATAGCAACGCTAAGAAAGTTCGCCTACTTTTGAGGAAATTAGGAACCACAGAACATAGCAAGTTTGTAGATTATATTCTCCCCAGGAAGACGATGAATTGGAATTTTCTGAAGCGGTCAAACTTTTAAGCGAATTGTTCAGCCCGAATTCTACGCTCTTTCATAGGAGATGGATGTGCTTTAACTTGAAAAAAAGCGACGACAACGATTACCTGACCTTCGCGTCCGTGGCAAATAAACACTGCAATGATTTCCCTCTATCTTACTTATCGGCCGATGACTCCAAGTGTTTCATTTTTGCGCATTAACTTTAAGACGTGGAAAAGGCAACCAACCATGCGGAAGACGAACACATTAGCTCGAGCTGTAACAGGCGATAAAATGGAATTTGAGGGAGAGCTCACACCCCCGGTGACCTTAAATGTATTACAAAAAAAGTGAAAGTGTATGTGCATAGGACATCCGAAAACCTGTTCAGTACTGATTTGATGGAGCGATTCGAATTGTGGGATCAACCTATGAATAAATTCTTTCATAGGGTAGAAGACTCATCTACGGAAGTGCAACAATCGAAGGACGAGTAAAAGTGGAATTTCCAGAAGTATTCTCACCAGGACTAGGAAAATGTACAAAGGCTTTAGCAAGATTTGAATTAAATGAAAACACTCTGCCCGTTTTCAAGAATAAACGAAACGTCCCATTAACAGCAAAAGAGATATCGAAAAAGAAAGTTCAATGGAATCTGCCAAAGGAGGCAACGAAGCTGAAACTGCACAGCTAGAAACTAAAAAAAAACTCGCGCCAAAAGAATTTCCCAAGCCTAAGCAAAAAGATGGGAATATAGGTGAAATAGAACGAAAGCAAATTTTCTTTGTTATTGTTTTTAAAGAAACTACCATCTAACAAAGAGAGATAGATAAATAGATAGATAGAGAGAGAGAGAGAGAGAGAGAGAAGCCTGAGGAGAGAGAACGGGGCGGCAAATCATCTCAATTTACTGAACTATTATTTCTCATAGGTATATCTTTCTAGCAAATTAAACTCATAAATTTCATTTAAATTATCGCTTATTATTTAAATTATCGCTTCAAGTGTAAGCATATTTTAAGAGAAATGTTTGTAAAGTATTTATTTATATTATATTACTTCAAATAATTACTATAATTATTACAAAACTATGATACATATAGAGTGTAAACGAACAGTAAAGTTACAAATGAATAAAAACTAGAATATTATCGCTTCAAGTGTAAGCATATTTTAAGAGAAGATGTTTGTAAAGTATTTATTTATATTATATTACTTCAAATAATTACTATAATTATTACAAAACTATAATACATATAGAGTGTAAACGAACAGTAAAGTTACAAATTAATAAAAACTAGAATATTATGCAAAAACCTAAAGGTAGATTCCATGAACAAAGCTTCTTTCTTAGAACTGCAGGCCTGTAGAACTGTCTTCTGTTTTCCTGCTTTTTAGCTGACTATAATATGGTTGTCTTCAAGTCCAATGTAGACAAGTTCTTGATAAGCCATTCCCCTTAAGTTAACAAAATTACTGAATTTCTATTACTGACAATTACTATATTTTCCAATTGACTACTATACACACTTTATCCCTTATCCTCGAGTGGCCTTTGGGCCTTGATAAGTGGTGATGCCTATGTAAAAAAACTATAAATACTTGTTCAAATATACATAGCCACATAAAAACGTACAGTCTCATGCGCAATATTATACAGGTTATATGCAGGCATATATATATATATATATATATAGGTGTATATATATATACATATATATATGTATATATATGTATATATATATACATATATATATTTGTGTGTGCGTGTGTGTGTGTTACTTAATTACTTAGTGTAGTAATAATATAATATATGTAACACAGAGTTTATATTTAGATAGCTCAATAGTGCAATAGTAAAGCTATAAATATTTTTTAAATACTACTTCATAAAAAAAACAGACACTTATATATATATACAGTTACTTGCTTTTGAAAATATTGGTCTTTTACTAGTAACAACCTGCGTACAATTCTTTCGGTCCCTATGTTGCCATATAATTGTGTAATAGTTGTTTTATTATAGGTTCCATCAACAGGACACTCTCCTCAGCGCAAAGCAGGAAAGAATCATATACAAATTAATTTCGTTTATAATTCATTTTTTTTAATATAAGTTGTCTTTACTTCGCGCTGAGGAGATTGTCTAGTGGTGCAAAACTATAATAAATGAATTATTATACAATAAAATGCTAACATTTGGGTTGTTTCAATTGTACGCAGGTTGTTAGTAAGGAAATACTAATGGTTTGAAAAATGAGTAACCGCACGCCTGTGGAACTCTATTCCGTCTGCCTGCGTCCAACCTGACTACAACCTCGATGTCTTCAAGTCCAACGTAAGCAAATCCCTGATGAACCACCCCTTAAGTAGACACTTTATTAAATCTCCACTCTAACGTACTGTACTTACAATAACCCTTATCCCTGAGTGGCGTCCGGGCCTTGATAAGTGGTGACCACCTTGTAAAAAAATTGTATCAGTGTATATACTTTATAACGTCGTCATCGGGTTACCTGGAAAAAAATTGACCCTTTCTTCCACAGGTCTCTTTCTCCCGTGATTATAGGAAGATATTCATGTTGTAAGCCAGTTACTTCTTACAATAATTTTGTGTACGTCTTTACAGGTCTTCCCACTTTAGCGGTTCTATATTTAAGATCCCACAGTACCACATCAATGACGAACTCATATTTTCTTCTGTAGCAATTACCGGCATATCGCGGTCTTGTTTTTCTTAATGCCGAAGAGATCCTTTAGAGAGGGCTAATGTGTTTCTCAGTTTAAGTTTAACACTGCCTTGAGCATTCTGGTGTAATTTCCATTGCAAGTTTCACTTTAAGATACATTTACATTATGTGTGTGTGTGTCTGTCTGTGTGTGTGTGTGTGTGTGTGTGTGTGTGTGTGTGTGTGTGTGTGTGTGTGTGTGTAAATCATGTTATTGTCATCAAATGCCAAACTCATTCAACTGTATTTGTTTATTTTAAATGGATATTACAATTTTCCGGTTTACGTTGCTATGGCTATTATGACTTCTCCTCGTAACAGTGCACACATTAAGAGAACAGTTAAAATGTTATTTATTAAGTTTTGTTTTTGCTATATTTAATTTGAAAATTTGGCAAAAAAAATAATGATCCAATAAAACAAACAATATATTTGCACGTATTACCTTAAAGACTGAAGGTGTGTTAAACATAATATAATACCTTGAAATGCTTTTTGATTCAGTAACGTTTAACAGCACTATATATATATATATATAAATATATATATATATATATATATATGTATGTGTATATATATACATATATATATATATCTGATTCCGTTCTGTACTAAATTCCCGATTCCGATGCAATTACCGATTCCAATTCTGATTCTTTATAAATCTCTACATGTTTAACTACAGAGTTATTGTTTTCCTTGATTATCGCAAAAATGCACGCTAAATGTGGAGATATTTTCTTAAACGTGAAAAACACACTTGTGGAGGATCATTTATCGAGCTGTAGTTTCATTAGTCGTTAAAAATCAATGCATATTTATTATCTTATAATATTCACCAGCAAAGGAAAAAATTTGCTTTAAACGTGATCCAATAAAAAAAATAAACTAAAACAAATCGTTTCGGCATCAGAAAATATGTACGATTTTTTTTTCTGATTCCAATACCATTTCTAATACCCAACAAATATTCCTCTTTTTTCCGATTCCCGCTGTCGGTTCCGATTAATCATCCAAAAACGTATTAAATCCCAACCAAATAAAAAAGCTAAATACACAAATAGTAGAGAGTAGAACTTATTATAAGAGAAAAGAAATTAAAACTGTAAGTTGAAATTTACAATCAAATTTATTGTTCGACTGAATACTTAAACAATTCACAAAGTCCTAATTCCGCGGAGTTTCAAAGAATGTTATTATTGCTATTCTTATCAGAGAGAAGTTTCAAGAAGAAGTTAGAAGAAAGAAATCAGAAAATTATATTTGTAGCAATGCTAGAATTTGCTGGTTATGCCATTAAATGAAACTACAATTTATTATAGTAATAATAGAAGGAATAACATTCTTTTAAACTCCGCGGAATAAGGACTTTGTGAATTGTTTTTTGGAGTAATCATTTTAATAATAAATTTGATTGTAAATTTCAACAGTTTTAATTTCTTTTCTCTCTCTCTCTCATATATATATACTAGCATGGGTGCCCGGCGTTGCCCGGGTGTTTGGAGGTGTATGCTGAGCAAAAAAAAAGGGGGTAATTTTTTAAACTTTGACCCCTATTATGACCCCTGAAAATTTATTGTTTTGGGCTCAACTACAGTTATTAAGTTAGATCCATGTCCACGGAAGCTATATCTAAAATTTAAAGTGTGTAGACCCAAAATTGTCGGAGAAGTTTGGTAGAGTTCTCAAAGCTCAAATCGTTGAACTTTGACCCCTTAATCGCCAAATTTCTGGCTAAAAACCGATCACATAGATTTTTCCAAATCTCAGTACCCTGTATATCAAATTTCGAGTCTGTAGACTAAAAATTGACAGAGTTATTTCGTAGGGAAATGTACACAGACACACACACACACACTTTCACTTTTATAGATATATAGATTTAAAATTTGAGTCTGACAGAATGACAAAATTATATTGCAAACCGATATATTAAACAAACGAACTTCAAAGAGACAAATGAACACATAAGTAAAAACAATTTGTATTAGAAAACATTTATTATTCCACGTCTTTTTTTTACAGACCTGACGACTGAGGTTCGCTCTTAATAAAAATTGTTTTTTATAGTCTTAATTTTGACTTCCTTTTTCATAAAAAAACTAAAAAAAAAAATCAAGAAAGAAAAGAAATTTAATTTTATTTTTTCATTAATTTCTTTCTGTGCAAAGCAATTCTTTCAAACTTACTCTGTTTCCAAAATGTTTTTATTTTATTCCCCTCCCCCTTCATTCATTTTCCTCCGCATCCTGGCAAGATTACTGTACACATAGATTCGAAAAAATAGTCAAAAACAAATATATAAATAAATGTTATCAAAGGCAAGATAAGTTACTTTTCTACCTAACTGGATATCTTTTTTGTGTTTTTATTCAATGTAATATATTTATTCAGCTCGAAAAACATACAGTGTTTACCGATGTGTTGGAAAATTCAAGATGGCGTCTCACACCCTCTTTAACACCGTAAGTTTGGGAAAAGGTGTTATAAATAAAAAACTATACAAAATACTATTAAAAACCCGCCGAATATATGTCAACCTATGTCACGGTAACATATATTGAGCGAGTTTTTAACAGTATTTTAACAGGGCACATCGTAAAAACTGACCCATTAATTTTCCTGAAGTAAAAACTTTATCGTTTTTAAACTTTTAAAACTGTACATTATAAAAAAGAAAACTGTTCGAGTGATTTTTTTTTTTTACATGGGTGTCACCACTTATCAAGGCCCAGAGGCCACTCAAGGATAAGGGTTAATAGGTATACATTAGTCATTGTGATTTTAGCATAGTAAACAGTGGGAATTTTGTAACTTGGATTACTTGAAAAAGAAAACTGTTCGAATGATTGAAAATGAAAACAAAATAACAATGTAAATATAAGAAAAAAACAAAAACAAACGAAGTTTCCGTTTCAGGAACCCGAGTTTAATTTTATGTCGTAATCATTCAACTCGTTAGCGGTTTTATTCAGCGATTAGGGATAACCATACGATATATCTAATTACCAAAGCGATTTTTTTTTAAATTTTTTTTTTTTATTAAAACTAAACCTGTTTAGTTTTAATGAACCAATTTTTTTAAAGCCAACACTTTAGTTATTTTGAGAGCGTGCAACTGCACCCGAAAGGTTGATTAGGAAACTCCAAATCCTTTTATGACTCGGAAAAAAGGGCTTTTTATCGGCTTAAATGATAAACTAATGTTAAATATTAGTATTTGCCATCGATTCTGAAATAAAATGAACTCCTGACATTGTGATCATTTTTGCAGGTGTTATGTGCCAAATATTGAAATAAGAATGTTTAAATTCAATTATTGTAATTTAAGTCTTTAATTTTAAAGTCGATTTTATTTATAAAATATCTTTTTAGAAATCAATCTCAAAAACAATCTGAACAATAACTCTCTTTTGTTATGGCTAAGTTTTTGTCAAGGGTAGAAATTATAATAGACAAGTATTCATCCATGATGACATTTTACCGATTTCCTGGTTTACAGGTATTCTTGCTAAATTTCTTCGAAAGAATTGACATAAACAATACTTCAACTAAATACGTATATTTCATGCAATAATGACTTTTATTTCTTCTGACCTTTCCTAAACTAAACATAAAACATCGGTTAGGGTTAGTTTAACATTCTGTAAAAGTACCTTCCGTTTTTTTTTGTTTGTTTTTTTTTGTACTTCTGCAGAGAAGGCAAAAAACCGATAAAAACTGGATATATTTTTCGCGTTTTTATTCAATTTAACATGTTTATTCAGCTCGAAAAGAATACAGTGTTTACCGATGTGTTGGAAAATTCAAGATGGCGTCTCACACATTCTTTAACACCGTAAGTTTGGGAAAAGGTGTTATAAATAAAAAACTATACAAAATACTATTAAAAACCCGCCGAATATATGTCTACCTATGTCACGGTAACATATATTGAGCGAGTTTTTAACAGTATTTTAACCGGTTTTTTATTTATTACACCTTTTTCCAAACTTACCGTGTTAAAGAGAGAATCGGCCGCCATCTTGAATTTTCCAATACATCGGTAAACATTGTATGCTTTTCGAGCTGAATAAACATGTTAAATTGAATAAAAACACGAAAAATTTGCTTTTGATAACATTTATTTGTTATATATTTGTTTTTTTGCAACTTATTCGAATCTATGTGTACAGTAATACAAACCCGAAATGAATTTAAGACCACGAGTGAAATGAGAAAAAGAAGTCAGCGGGTTTGGTTGCCATAACAACGTGACGGTAGTGAACGTGTGTGTGTGCGTGTGTGCGCGTATTTCGTGTAGTTTAGTTTCGTATAATAGTTTCGTATTTTTTTAATTTGTAAATAACAAGTTATTAAAAAATTAAACCCTTCCAAGATGGACAATAAATAAAGCCATAATATTTTATGGTAAAGATAAGAGCGTAGAAACGATTGTTTTTTAGGAGATGTGATTATTGGATTAACCAATCAGAAATCGTCTGTGGCACACACACATCTCTGTTTTTATAGATATATAGATAGATATAGATATAGATATAGATAGAAGATAGATATAGATATAGATATAGATAGATAGAAGATAGAAGATAGATTAAATGTTAAATAGATTTTGTAAATAGTACAGTTGAAATGATTAGAATATTTCCAATATGTAATAAGGTCGAGGTAATTAGTTAAAGAGATTTAATATAATGTGATATGCAAATGAGCATAAGTCATTCGATATGGGGGTGGTTTGTAGAATAGTATATAAAGAAATTAGGCAAAGATTCTTATGTCTCCTATAACAGAAACATCCTAAAATGGGGTCTAATGTTTCTCTACCAGGAGAGATCTACACTCTTACCTCGTTTATATTTCGTTGATGGTGGAGAGCTGTACACACAGACAGAAACACACGAACCCTATTACTTTATAAAAATATATATATATATATATATATATATATGTATACACACAATATACATATATATATGTATACACACATACACACATATATATATATATGTATATATATACAAACAATATAAAAATGTAGTCATATATATGCATATATATGTGTGTGTGCGCGCGCGTGTGTGTGAGTGTGTGTGTGTGTATTTTGACAGCAGGTTATTATTCAGGCACATCTGATTGAACACGACGGAGTTATTCTTTTTTTCCGATCTTAATGGATACTTTTTCAATTTGTCGGACGGTCTTTTTAATTTCAGTTGGTAACTTATACAGAATGACGCCCAAAAGTTGTTTTGGGGCCACATTCTTCTCGAGCGCTTTCTATCGGTGCATCCGATTATCTTCAGGAGCGATTGTTGTTGTTTTCGCTTTATTATTTTTTTAGGCTTGGTGTAATTATATATAGTCATCGACATAGTCCTGTTTCGTTGTATTACAACTCATCAGTACCGCTAGACTAGCATCTCTCCCAAGACAAGGATTGAACCTAGAACCTTCGTGTTGACAGTCGGCAGTTCTCCCACTCGACCACAGAAGGGACGCCCGTAAATAACTCGTCGGAATGTTTATTTAAATAGACATCCGCCACCACTCTTACAGTGCTCAAACCGCCTGTTTGTAAACAAACAAACAACGAGATTCGTATTTTTCACACACACACACACACACACACACACACACACACACACATATATATATATATATATATATATATATATATATATATATATATATATATATATATATATATATATATATATATATATAAGAGATAATTGAGAAAAAAGATGTTTGGAGATCTATCCTTATTTTGAAATAATTAAAATCAAAGCCTCAACGGGTTTATTACAATTTATTATATATTTTTGCTATAGTCAGTTTTACATATTCAATAAGCTGTCGATGACACGAGTGATGGAGAAAAGCGTAAAATGTCCTCTTGCTTAGATCTAAAGTCAATTTCACTTCTTTTTTTTACCGATTCTCATCGGGTCAGTGAACGGTACTCTGAAAATAAAAAAGAAATCATACATACATCAATCTGTTAGAAATTAGTAGACTAATACTGAAAAATATGTTGGTTAACGATTATGATTACTATTATGATATTTGTAAAAATAGAATGCCACAATGAATGTTATAGCAAAATAAACATTTTCAGGTAAAATTATTTATGTTAAAATGTTTTAATAGAAAGGAATGTTAGTTTTCATGACTAGCACAAAAAGAATTGTTAACTTGATATTAGTTTGTGCGAGTTAAGTTAACCATAACACAAACAAAGCTACATCGCCAGTAAGGGTCTTAAGCCTGCATGTAGTGATGACGTAATGTAAAATATACATTTTTAAACGATGAGTTTTAGTCACGATAGAGATATGTTCGACACGCAACGGGTTAACAAATGGACAGTGTTTTTGAACAGGACGCCTATGCATGGCAGAAGAGGACGACTTAGACAAAAGTGTAATCTTCCTTCATATTTTGCTTACCTTAAATTTCGTCCATCACAACATTATTGTATGACAATAATTCTATCTGGAAATATGAATTTTTCATGATAATATTTTTTTTCGTATATTCTATTTTAACATATTATAACGATCATAAAAATCGTCGGTTAGCACATCTATCGGCTTTTCGCTGTTAATATCAAAGAAATGTAGCAACAAACTCAATCAAATCTTTCAGTTTTTCCCTGTTAATATCAAGCAAATCCAGCAACAAACTCAATCAAAAATAAATGTCTATATTCCCACATCCCCCCAAATTATCTCGCCTTCAAAGTGTAATATAATGTCTTGTATGTCACGATAAAAATAAAATATGTTTGTTATTGAACGTAAATTAAACATATCATAGCAGCATAATGAAACCATACCTCGTTCAACCGGCCTGTAACTACAGCAGTCGTCTGCAATTGATGCGTTTCATCTAGGAAAATAAAGATACCCTGAATTTAGGAAAGTGTAAATTATTAGGCTGTTGATGTTGTCTTTGTTTCTGCTACATGCACTGGGTCATTAAACGTCCAAAAATTAACCGGTCTGGGGACCCTTCGTTTTTAATCGACACTCACTCATTCTGCTTACGTCCTGTCAGTTTCAAGCTTCTAACTGCTTCTTATCATTTACACTCAGTTTGCGACATGTGGGGAACCTCCTTTTCTTGAATAACTGCCGTTCGTATTATTATGTTGTCCCTTTTGACTATCATCACAGTCTAGTATCTGTGTTATATTGTGGCGGGCAATGGCAAATGTTTGAATGATTATTATTATTGATTCGTAAACTGTTATGTAGAAAAATCTAACGCAGGAATTTTAGCTTAGATTTAGTAATGTTTAGGAAACAATATTACAGAGATATTTATGGAATAATATAGATTTAGGGATACAATGTGATAAACAATAAACAATGGAATTGACCCCGAAGTAAGAGTATGTTTTGATATATGGACGAGAGATACAAGTACGAGATAAAGGTTAGTAGTCCGTTATCAAACGGCCATTATGTGTTTATGTGTCATATTTTGTTAATGCTTCTTGAATCAACGAATGCTACCTTGTCCATGTTACGAAAACTCTGTTTGAATATGTGTAAATACGCGCACACGCACTCACAACGAATATTAATAACAACTACTCGATACAAGCATCGGTATTATACACACGTATATTATATAGAGTAGACGTGCGTGAACGCACTCTTATATGCTCCTTATATACAACTCCACAGTTCAACAGTATCCACTTAAAGTGGGAAATTATGATGGATTAAAAATGAACTCTCGGAAAATGACCCAGACAGAACAACGAATTACGAGTAAAAATACAACATATGAATATCCCATGCGTCTATTTACGAAAATTCTCCACAGGCAAATATAATTGACGGATGGGAAAATGCGTTAATGTAATTTGACGAATTTGTATTCCATTGTATCGTGAAAAATATATGGAATAAAACGCCACTAAAAAAAGACAATAGGAAACTGCGACCTGTGCGAAGAAAATATATTTATTTTATTTATATATATAACGCTGCTTGGTTTGGCAAGTATTGTGTTGCCACCCCAACGGATAGCAGGACTGTGCTCTCAAACGGACAGTCAGCTTTGCAAAGTTACAATTATAAAAAATAAGAATAAAAATTTCTAGTGGTTCCGAACCTCAATTGGTTCACTCAACGGGCCGATATATCGTCAACCAGAATGAATTAACAGCAAGAAGGGAAGGAGGAAGAAAACAAAGCAACAGAAGTCATATTTGCTACCGCAACAAAAAAAATGTAAGCCGTAGTTTTTATTTCAAACGTTGTATTTAAAAAACCAAGTCAACAGTTCATATTAGTATAACATTTTAAAAATGAGAGTGCAAAGAACAATAGTTGAAAATAAACATCGAAAATATGTGTACTAACATCATCGTCAACAAACTGCAGTGGCGGGCGCTATTGCTCTTTCTCTCTCTTTTTATCACTTTATCTCTAACTTCATTCCCTTTTTTCATTTTTTTCTCACATGTAAAATGGAGATATTTTGCCGTTTAAATCTCGTCATGTCGATCGTCCTTCGGTTTTTCTTTTATTCTAAGAGGTTTTATAGATCACTCTGCAGTGACAGATCGTAATTATTGACAGGGGACTTACTGACTGCATCTCTCCGGAGTGACTGCTAGAAATAACTCCGAGTGACTCTATGCCGACTAAAGGACTAACTGTCGAAAAATATCTCTGCACTGCTATTTATCTTAAAAATGTGATCGGTCAGGGGCGCGACCCCCCCCCCTCAATCGTCCAATCAACGCGTGCCACATTGAATTATGCTGAAGTGAATTTGTAAATCTAGCACGCCAAACTGGCTAACGCAATCCGGGTTTTCCCCGACGACACACGATGACAGCATATTCTGGATTATAGCCAGGATCAACAGTTTAATTCTTCGGTTTTGGCGATTTCTTATATCATCAATCGAAATAACATTAAAAATTACTCTTCCATTCAAATCTCAAAGCAACTAAGTCCACGAGACATCCAATGCCAAATATAATCTTATCACTGCGTTCAAATGCTTACCTCTTTTCGAGTTTGGATTACATAAGAGAGTCCATTTGATTTAAGTAATTTAGACACTGGGTCCTCACATCAGTGAGGGGTCCGGATACGCAGAAAAGCCGTCGAGAGGTTGTTCCCGAAACGGTGCGTATTTTCTCTCATTTATGACGCAACGTTATTTGGATGCCGGAATGAAATAATCCACAAATAAAACGTGTGTTAACCGTAATAATATACAAATCTACAAGGTAAGTTATATCGTCCCAATAACAATATTATTATTATTATTATTTTTATTATTATTATTATTATTGTTGTTGTTGTTGTTGTTATTATTATTATTATTATTATTATTATTATTATTATTATTATTATTATTATTATTATTATTATTATTGGCGCTCGTTCCTCGGTCTTTCAGTCCTTATTTGTGTGTTTTCAGGAATACTGTCGATTACAAATGATTTGCTTCTACAAATAATGAGTCTGAATTTACTGCTATAACACGCATCGTTTACTTTTATGGTGGAGTGGGCCTTTAAATAAGTAGTATTCCTTGGACTTGCGATATCAACCTCCTTCGCATTCTGTTGATGCTGATCTATCCTCAGCAATCAAAGACATAACGCACACCATCACAACTGTTTGTTTTTTTTTACAATTTCTTGTACAAATAGCGCTTTTCGTTTTATTCTGGTTGGTAAAAAAAAAATCCACCAATCGAGAAGAAAACGAACTAATGATGGTAACGTTAGCTGCCGTCGTTAACAACTTGTCATTCACTTAAATAGTTTATTCTTGTCAATTTCCTTTTCGCCGACTTCGACTGAATTCAATATTTATGCGCCGACAATGCGGAATCAAAATGCTGGTTCAAAGCCAAAAATGAAGAGGAGACATTTTCTTAATGAATTTCTGAACAGCTTCGACATGAATATTTATCAGCAAAACACATAAATAATAATAGAAAAGCAAGTAATACGTGTGTGTGTATAGAACCGTGTGCACGTATGTATGTGTGTATGTTATACATATATATATATATATATATATATATATATATATATATATATATATATACTAGCAAAAGTACCCGTCGTTGACTGGGTTCACAAACAGCCTACAGAAATGGCCTCTGATTTATTAAAGTATGATAGGTTATCAAAACGAAGGGTTCTAAAGAGATAGCTTCGAATTCGGGGGTATCAAAACCAAAGCAAAATATGATGAAAGTAAAAATAAAATAGATAAACCCCATAGTTTATTATACCATAACCATTAACACTGAAACACTTATTACAACATTCTGTGGATCTATATAAAAAAAAAACTTGTTAAACTTTGTGACATATTTACATTCTATGGAGGTCAGGTGCGAACGAACATCCCACAATTTTATTATACTATGTTTCTTCAAACTGAAACATAATTATCAAAGTATACTTACGCAGATAGATATGAAAAGTCTTTATTAAAGTTTGTGCCTATTTCCATTCTATGGAGGCCAGGGGCGAACGCAGACCCCACAATTTTATCATACTATCCCTATTTAAGTTAAAACATACTTATCAAAGTATTCTTTTGTACATCTATATCAAAAACACTTGTAAACGTTTTTTTTTTAATTTTTAATTTTTTTATTTCCATACTTTGTGGACCAGGCGCGAATGCAGACCCCACAATTTTAATGAACCACCGTTCTGCAGGATCAAACATACCCATTCCTGTGTCTCGATACATCTTCTATCATTATATGTAATTAGTTTTTAAAAATTGTCAACCATATAGGAGCCTATTCGTGACCAGACACACACACGCAGACATTCAGCTTTTTATATATATATATATATATATATATATATATATATATATATATATATATACATATATATATATATATATTAGCAGCCGCCTGGCGTTGCCCGGTCGTAAAATACGCATAAATATTATATATTTCAATTAAGCCTTAATTTTTATTTATTATAAACAGAAATACCGTAGTCATTACACGTAACGTTAAATTCCTTTAAGAAACGAAATAAAGAACTGGAAAGACACTGAGACATGTGCATGCGAGCATTTCTTTCTAAACTGTTCACTTCTTGTAAATAATAGAACAATAATCGGGCTGAGATCGAAACCAAAGCCTAATGACAGTGAGGCGTGTACGATAACCATTACGCCAGCTTCACACACTCTTTAAACAGTGTTTTAACACAACTTATTCTGAACATAAATGATCTATCATGTGAATGATATACGCATGCGCATTCGTGAAACAGTGTAAAAAAGATTTAAAAAATTCGATGACCTCCAGGTACCACTTTTTTTACAAATGAGTATGTGTGTGAGGACACTTTTAAATCTATACACTTAACCGATTTTTAATATAAAAACTGGAAATTTTGTATATAGGGTATTCCGACCCGTGGAAAACTTTTTAACAGTTAAAATCCGGGGAAATTAATTTCATTAAATTATTCATTTAATTAATTTCCCCGGATTTTAACTGTTAAAAAGTTTTCCACGGGTCGGAATACCCTATATACAAAATTTCCAGTTTTTATATTAAAAATCGGTTAAGTGTATAGATTTAAAAGTGTCCTCACACACATACTCATTTGTACGTATGTATGCGTATATATATTTACGTCGATTTGAAATTTGTTCAGCAGTATGATTGCGGATGAGAGGCTACTTTAGCTCTGTGTGTTTAATACCGGTGTAAATATTATGTTTCCTTAACTAAAAAGTAGTGTAGGCAATAACCTCGAGTTTCCAGAAAACTAAACTCGTTTAAGAGAACAAAAATATTCGAACAATAACTTTAAGTTTTACATCCATTCGAATTGCATAGCAGTTTTCTTTAGATCATCAACGTCACGGCACGTTGGACCTTTCCAGTTATAGAAGAGTAACCATTTGGGAATATCAAACACTGTTCAGTGATATCTCCCTGCCAAAATGTAAAGCTATTTGAGATAATCTACCCCACTGAGATACACACGCGACTTAGGACATCTTATGAATGAAATATTTCTTAGAACGTCCCTCATTTCAAAGTAGCCTGCTTAATTCATCTAGAGTGCGTGCTACACCAGGATAGAATACATGTGTGTACGTATGTTGCGTTGTAATTAACAAAAGTCTTTACACGTGACATTTGCTTTTTACTCATTGTACGCGTTTTTCGCGCATACCTTTATTTATTAGATTTCTACTTCTTTTCTTAACTGTCAAGCAACAAGCTTGGATGCCTATTTTTGTTTTGTTAGTGTAATATTCCTTAATTCTTACCGTCTTTCTCTTCGCCTTTGCCACCATCATGCTGATTCTTCTTTAAGCCTTGCTGTCTTTGTCTAGTGGTTGGTGCATTATTCACCTCGTCCCTTTTTTTTCTATGGTCGTGATCGTCTCATCAGTTCAGCGAGACAAAGAAAACTTCTCCTCAGACAGAAATGAGGAAACATATGTTCGCTGAGACATTTCTAAGTGTATATTCGTTTTGAAAGAAATGACCCTTACAAGAGAAAGACTAACTAATATCATAGTTTACTAGCAAAGATACCCGCATAGGCACGGGACTTTGCTGTACTCTCGGGTATCTGCTTCACGGATACCCGAGCGTACAAGAAATTCCAGACCTTAACCTTTGGCCTTTACCTTGACTCAGAAAACTAGTGTGGACACTATCTCGGTCAGAGACCATCATCATGTCAAGTTTGGTTATGATCGCTCTAGTGGTTTGGGTTGCAGAAGAGTATATATACATAGGCTACAACCTTGATTTTCCTCTCTTACATTGGAAAATAATGTGCTCCATCCCTAAGTGGGGACTATTATCATGACAGGTTTAGTCATGATCGGTCAAGTGATCTGAGCTGTAAAAGAGCTGTACACATAAGCACACACACACACACGAACGCTACTAGATATAGAGATAGATAGATAGATAGATAGGTAGATAGATAGATAGATTAGTTAACTATTAAAACAAATAGATGAACTACAATCAGAGACCGTAGAGGGCCGAAATTCTCCTTTCGGCGATTTGGACTTATTTTAGGTATGACATCACTATCGGAAATCCCTTGCGTTCCATAAACAGACTGATGTAAAGCCATCTAATTTTTGTCAACATCCATGACGTCATGCTATATTAGTTGACATCTGTTATTAGTCTACTTTGACCTGTTGAATCGAATTTGATTTACTTCGATACATCTACTCGTAATCTTTGGTGAGAATTGCTTTATATTTCGGACATCGTGTCACTGTTATTTGCACTTCGTTAAACCCCTCTCAAGATCAACATTAGATGGTGTACTCGCTACCCGGCTATAAGACTTTTAATTATGTAACATGGACACTTGTATAAATATATGTATTAACATGGCTGTGAAATTTCTTAATCAGTAAAAATGTAGATTACAGGCTTAGCTAAACACGTGTGAATCCTGATCGAAATGTATCCACTTAACGAAATAGTAGTGTGAACCGGACTCTATAAAAGAACGCATTTAGGAAAAGGAAAACTTGGAAAAATGTAACCTTTTAGTTTGCAGATAAACGCTGGCATTCATTCACAGAAACACTGAGTGATACGTTACATCTATTCAACGACACCTGGAATTGACCAGAGAGGAACACTGGCACGATCACACTTGAAACATGAACCCTTACATAAAAAGACAAGAGTTGGCGCACATGACAATTTATAGAAGGTATTATAAGGAGGAGCCGATGTTGTTCGGGATTGAATAAGGTCACCAAGTGTTCCACTCCCTCATACATATATTGTAATTGAAATAGGTGAACCCGCACATTTTTTAATCAAGTCGATTGCATTTTCTAGTTAGGGGCACTTGCCTCCGCAGTATAGCAGGAGCAAGCTTCACATGCTTCCCTAGAGTTTTTTATAGTTCACCATCTATTGTAGTCTACATTACTGTGGAAGGATCCTTGATTTTATAAGATTATCTTTAAATATTGTTTCATTTAAAGCTTAAAATGCCAAAGTAAAGTATTATGGTTCAAGTGTACTCTAAACAGAAACATCCACTTCGAAGGCGCTGCCGTCTTACCAAACTACCCACTGTCGATTTCATGAAATTATTTTTATATAACTTGAATAAAATTTAAACATACAAAAGTTCAAGTGTGCTAAAAAAGAAACATCCATCTTGAACTCGCCTTTGCCTTATAAAATAATCTACAGTTGATTGTATAGGCTGAACTTTTCTGCTTGTGTGGTGAGAAAACTTATAAAATATACTTGTGATGTTAGGCTGTATAAAAGTATTAACTTTGGTTGAAATCGGACTTTGCTCCTTTAATATGATTGTTTCGATTATCCAAATTTAAATACGTATCCAGTCTATTCCAGTACAAAATCAATCTAGGAACAGTCCCAAACACATTAAATACATTTGTGTGAATTTCTATAAAACTACAGAGCAAGTAGCAACCTTGACTGAAGTGAGTGTCCCTAATGATGGAGGTCTGAACAGAGCTGAAAGGGAGAAACAGACCAAATATTAAGGTCTCATGCATGATATGAAAAGAAACTGGAATCTTAAGCAGATATCAATCATACCAGTTATTATAGGTGCTACAGGGCTTATGAAGAAGGCCTTAAAGTCATACCTACGTAATATTCTATCTATATATCTGTGTACTTAATTATCTGTGTATGGATATATATATATATATATATATATATATATATATATATATATATATAATAAGTTATAAATATATATGGCGGTTAAGCTACACTGAATATTCCGCGTTTCATCCAGTCTAGGACTCTTCAGGCCATATATATTTTATAACTTACTAACTAGCTACCTACGTATTGAGCACTTTTGAAATAAATACTTAAAGTTTACGCATAAATTTATACTTTCGTATATAAATTTTATGTGATTAAATGAAGGAGTTATATATATATATATATATATATATATATATATATATATATATATAATTATCAATCTATCTAGTTGTTAGTGAACAACAGAAATTTGAAGTCGTGATTTTGAAAACATGTCAAACTGTGACCGGTCAGTTTGCACCACTGAAAACCAATATGCAACTGGAAGTTACGTGTCACATGCCATGTGTTCCGGTTTGCGCAAGCATAGGACAGTTGGATTTGGGACACCAAGAGAGATAGATGGACTAAAAATGGATGCCCCATAAAGAAGAAAAAGTCTCAAAATAGAGGCATGGAAGAACCTCCCCTAAGCCAAAGATCGGCGGTCACTTCATTCGGCTATGACGAATATCCTGGAGTAAAAATATACATAACATCTCATATCGTCTTGAGCTCTGTCTTGAAATGTTTTTTGAAAAGCTTACAGCTTTCCCAAGGACGGATAAAGAACCCCCCAGAAGAAACAGTAGCAGAAACAGGTATGTAGTCATTTGTTACGTGTATTATATGTTTTGACACGGATGCACCAACACTTAGACGAATCACAGGCCATAAAATAGGCATTACGGCTCTGCAGACAACAGTCCATTACACAATAAAAACAACGTATATACATATGGTCAATTTTTGATAAGAACACAACACACATTTAGTAGTGCCACGTACACATTCAACACAGTACTAATCAACATTTATACAACATACGTTTCATTTGATACCTTATATACACATTGATATAAACACCCCCACAAGGTGAAATTACCACTGAGCATAATACATGGCTTGATAATAGATTTGTAACGGTAAAGAATAGCAACATATGTTGAGACAGCGTTCTGGGGCGATAGAAAAAAAACAGATGTCAAGAGAAGCAGAACGAGCAATTGACTTAGCGCACGAACTACTAAGAAGATATAACATTTTAACATGACTTCAATAAAAAAGATACCGTCGGTAAATGCAAGGAAATCATAGTTGGGCGTTGGGGATTTTTAATTTTTATTGCTTTTTCACCCCAAACAAGGCACAGTACCACTAAGGCGTAATAACTTGGAACAAGGTTTACAGTAAGGGGGTTAGGCAGCGAAAATTTTTGTTCATATTACACTTGAACTTCTGCATGTCAGTGCAGCCAGGGAAGCAGGGACCTGGAAGCGAATTATGAAGTCGACCAGTTTGAGGGAAGAAGCTATTTGAATAGAAGCATTTACGGCATCTAGGGATCTCTGCGAGGTAGGGTTAGGGTAAGTATGGGGTGGGATTTTGCTGCTTGTCTGATATGCTGGGGGCACTTACGTTCAGGGGGCATTAGTGTTTTGAGTTCGTCCGAGCACTTACCATTAAAGTACTTGCAAAAGATAGCACACGGATGAAACATAGGTTAAATGTTTGCCGGCGATGAAACATAGGTTAAATGCTTGCTGATAGTACGAGACCTGTCAGGTTGGCGACTCTTTTTTTACCCTGTCTAGGAGCGAGATGCTAGTGGTAGATGCACCCGCCCAGATGTGACAATAATATCCAATGCATGGGCCAGTAGTGGATGTTTCGGTTAGGAGTACCTAACATAATCTCATCAGCATCAGACAAAATCAAACTCTTTGCCAAGAACTTAGCAGCCAATTCCACTCTTAGCGATTAAAGCAGCCAATCCCCTGTATTTTCTCGTTTTTCTGAAAACATGCAATGCCAAATACAGATATCTGTGCGTGATGTTATTCATGTTATTTCCGCCAATCAAAAACTTCCAGTAAAGCAACTGTCCCTGACGGCGTTTCAATTATATTGCTGAAACAGCTTCAAGCAGAACAAGCTGCTATACTTAAAAAGCTGTTTAAACGTTGTCTTACAGAGAATTGCTTCATAATACCCTGGAAAGCCTCATCACTATGCCCCGTATTTAAGAATTCAGGTGAACGGTCATCTTCTCAGTACAGACCAATAAGTCTTCTATGCGTCATGTGTAAGTTTCTGGAATCTGTGTTAAATAGAAAATCACCTCAGCAAAAAAAAACCTCCTTGGTGACATGCGATATAGTTTGCATTCTGTTAGCTCTACAGCAGATTTGCTAACGGTTATATCTCATAGGATTAGCGAATCTCTCGACCGAGGCTTCCTTTCTATGGCAATTGCTCTTGACATACAAAAAGCTTAGATAGAGTATGGCATAAAGGTCT
>NC_136499.1:48562081-48582081 GCF_053919585.1 Euprymna scolopes
TAAGCACTGTGAATAAATATTTTAGATATAAAGAACTTCTATTTCCATGTGAAAATATATGGATTTCGCATTGAATAACCGAAAAATGGTTTATATACCGTAAAATAAAATAACCAAAATAAATTGTAGCCCGTTAGCAAACGGGCAAAATATTTTAATTCACTTTATTATTTCGTAAGTTCGAAAGTTCATATCTGATAGCGTTTTATATGTATGTATGTCCTATGAGATAGATTTTAAGATGCGCTGAAAAGTGTCAATTCTCAAAGCTCATTTTGTCCAAGAAACCCAATCTATTATCTTTTAAAATTATTATAACAGTAAAACAAACGATCAAATAATACGCCCGCAAAAATCAATCAAATTGCCTGAACGGTCAGACCCGCTTTCACACATATCCAATACGTTCTGACTAATCTTGACCATGTATTATACTGGCGAACACATTTTTATGCCCCAGGTTTCTAAGCTGATTTATACTAATTTGGGAGTGCTGATTCCGAAAATCATATTAATTTATTTTCATCGCGTCAAGTAGTAGAACTATTTGCTATTTTATACTTTTTACCTTAAAATTAGGTTTTCTGCCTTTCTGTTTTCACTCTAGTGTTTACCTTTTGATAATTTTAAATATAAAATTACGTTTTCCCCTTATTTGCGCTTTCGGTTGGTCTTTACTTGCATTTTGCAACCACTGGCGTCACAGTACGCCACTTTCTTCTTTATCCGCTCCCATCCACGGTATCAACGGTAGGTTTTACTCAGTTCTTCTTCTGTATAATGCATTTGTTTATTTTGTAATGCAACGTGACGTTTCATCTTCCATTTCTTTACGAATTTATTCGGGCTTTCGATTGCTTTAACTCTTTCATTTTCCTACCCTCGTTTGTTGTTATTGTTTTGCTTTCTCATACCCGTCATTTCTTCTCTTTTAGTTTTTTACTTTTTCTTTCTTTTTTTCTGTGGAGTATATACTACTTTTCAGAACCGTTATCTTTAAGAATAGTTTATATGACTGTGAAACGTAGGTACATAAGATGCGTTTCTATAGCTTCATGTGGGTTGTTATTGCTATTTCTGTGCAGTCAAAACGAAGGCAAGCAATAGCAAGAACAGGAATTCGTTGGTTTATCCAAACTTCAAGTCTGCAATTAGGCCAATTCTACACTGCACTGAAATTCCTATTCCAGCGTTTTAAAGGATGACTTAATAGAGATTGTCTCGTGTTGAAAAACACTAAGCTTCTAATCCACTAACAGCAATGAAGCCACTGTTTCAGATGTATGATTTTCTCCTTCTTTACTACCACGGCTTTTTACTCAAGAAGAACTTATGATCTGACTAGAGATTTGAACCATTCCAAAGAAGCTTCTGAATATTTAGCTTCAAGACACAAAAAACTACTTCATCCTGGAACTCTTATAGCCTTCTGCATGCAACGCCATAATGAATTCTTGACATATATAACTCAGGAAAGCGATATTGTATATTGCAAGAACATTGCCGGCCTGTTGCGGCAGCTTGCTGTCAAAGTGTGTTATTCTCATTTGGCGGTTGTTTTATAGACAAACTTTCTGAATAAGTTTAAATGTGTTATTCTTCACAATGACAGTTTTTGTGAATTAGTCACTTCAGGCAATTCAACAACCTCAAAGAAAAATATGATGAAAGATTTTATTTTCTGGAAAAGATTTAATACAGATAACACTAATAGCTCATATGTGTTGATTTGAAAATGTGTGCGTTTCTCCTTAGGCTACAAGCTGACTACACAAAATTGCATTGCTTTTTGTGTTTTGGGGATAGCATGGCAAAAACCGAGCACTGGATAAAAAAGATTGGCCTGTGTACGGTGAACTGATTCTTGGCCCTCTCAATGTTCTTGCTCCTGTTTTAGTGGAGCGTTCCAAACTTGTGTTTTCGTCTTCTCCATATCGAGCTTGGCACCATGAAAAATGTGTGATGGTTCTTAAGAAATGTGGCTATTGTTTCAAATATATTTACATGAAATTTCCAGGCTAAACCACAGGGAAATTAAAAGCTGGAATTTTTTTATGGACCTCAGATTACAAATTTAATGCATGATATGAATTACTGTAATTTTATGTATCCTTCAGAATTAAGTGCCTAGACGGCGTTTACGACTGTAGTAAAATTATTCTTGTGAAAAATAAAGCCGCCCAAGTACAAAGAGCTAACTGAAATATTATTTATGTGTGTCCATCAACTGGGTGAAAATATAAGCATCAAGTTACATTTTATGGCACAACCATCTTGGTCGTTTTCTAGGAAATCTAGGTGATATGAACAAAAAGCAAGGGGAGTAAGTCCATTAAGATATCCGCGACATTGAAGTTCCTTGCTATGGTCGTTTGGATGCAGATGTTTAACTATCAAATGCGATGATGCCGGAGTATATGATTCTAGAAAATCAGTAAAACGCCCAGTCATTGATGATGATGTCTATGCTTAGCATTTTTTTACAACTTCAAGCTTTAATCGTGAATATTTTAATGGGATTTTATGGATATGTGTCTTAAAGTTACAGGAACATATTGCTTCTTCGATTTGCTTGTTATACTGTAGCTATCGGCTACATACACAGGGGATATACCATAGCAAAAAATAGACCTGCTAGACAAATGTGAGAGCATTTCTAGAATTAGTGCACTCAAATTAGGTAAAAACAGTTGAAACATGGTATTCTTTTCTTGGCCAGTGTAATCACTTCTTGTAAACTATATTGTAGACTATACTTTTACTGGCTATGTTTCAGATAGTTTGATGGCGCACTGTCATTAGATCTGAATGTCCAAATGCATCTATTTGTAGTTCTTAATCCAACTGCAAAGATTGTGTTGGCGTCTTGAGGTACACATACAGCTGGTAAAATCACGCATACTTCCTAAACCGACACGTTCCCGGCCAAACTCTTAGATCGAGTGAATCAGCATATCTACTCTTGAAAACACTTGAAGACGCTTGCACGACGAGTGCTAACAACCTACTAGTAATTCGACATTTCTGGAAAATCTATAAATATGTGATAGAATAATGAGCAAGTCCCGATTCACCAGCTATCTAATCACCATGATGTCGCCTATATTATATCTGATAAACTGCTTCCCATCGATTCATCTTTAACTGTACATTGGACTCCACTAATTACAACTACTCAAACATTACGCAATGAAGCCATACTCGATGTCATCACTCATTTCAAAGGTAGGCACATAAAAACACCTTGACACCTTCCAAAAAATTGGATCTTATCTCTGCTTTAATCGGTAAAACTACTCTGCTGGGGAGGCAGCTACCCTTTTCATACTCTACAGAAAATGCCTTGTCCAACATTACTTCACTAATTGTTTACAAATTGCCTCTGTGGTGTCAGTGTTTTTGAATTCTGGAAAAATAACTTACTGAAAATTATCGCCCTATCATACCCCTATTGCTCCTGGCTAAAATATTATCAGTTCATCGATAGTCCACCATATCGTCAATGTTATTTTTTATCTGATAAACAGTATGAATTTAGACATGCGTTTTTGTTTTATCGCGCATGGTTTAACAATTAACTCGGAGCACATTCACCATATACTGGTGAGACTATAGCGGTTGATATAATCAAAGAAATTTGACAAGGTCTGGCATCTACATCTTCTCATTAAAATTATTTCGTACGATATTACTAGACATACATTTCTATATAATCATATTCTTTTAAGCCTTAAACGAGATATAGATTGTATTTAGTGGACATATATATAAAAAACATATAATATATAAAACACCAATCTCTGGTCCCCCCTCGCCAATCCTTCACGAAAAACACCTGTCTAGCTGAATCCACTGTGAAAAATTTCCCCCACTCTATATCTGTGCCTAAATCAAAACGCGGATTCCATGAACAAAGCTTCTTTCTTAGAACTGCACGCCTGTGAAACTCTGTTCCGTCTGCCTGCTTCCCACCGGACTACAACTTGGATGTCTTCAAGTCCGATGTTAACAAATTCCTAATGAACCGCCCCCTTAAGTAAACACTTCATCAAACCTCCACACTAACGCAATGTACTTGCAATAACCCTTATCCCTGAGTGGCTTCCGGGGCTTGATAAGTGGTGATCACTGTGTAAAAAAAAATTAATGCGTGGTATGCAGATAATGTATCCTTCATATCTTTTACTTAAGAGTCATCAATTATGAAAGCCCAGGCGCCACTCTAGGATACGAGACATGCGTTAGGTAGATGTTGAAACAACAAAATCAGTCATACTGGAACTTTTGTGTCATAAAATAAGGCTCATATGAATCTATTCGCATCATATTTGAAGATGGCCAATGGTATTGCATTCCATAGACGGATAGTTATAGGAAAAAAAAACTTTGCTCATGGAATTTTCGTTTACTTTTTAGACATAGAAAAGGTGCATGGAAAGATGTTGGGGCTTTTTGCTGCTAGACGATAATTTGTTGCTATTATTTTCGTGAAAGGACCATAAATAGGCTCGCGAAGTCTCATCTGTGAGATAGAGGAAGTAGGGTGCCGAGAAGGTTATCGCCCATTAAATTTCGAAGACAGTTTTGTACCTAGTCAAGACAAGAAAGAGTACATGTAGGAAATCCACCCAAGATATGGCAACAATACTTCATTTTAGGACTGGCTGTCTGAATCTTTAGAAAATGATCCTTCAGTCTATTTATAGTCTACTACCCTGTACACGCTCTTGTTTATATAAATAATAGTATATCTGTATGTAACTCTTGTTCATATAAAGAATAGTATAACTGTATGAAACTCTTGTTTATATAAAGAATAGTATATCTGTATGTAACTCTTGTTTATATAAAGAATAGTATAACTGTATGAAACTCTTGTTTATATAAAGAATAGTATATCTGTATGTAACTCTTGTTTATATAAAGAATAGTATATCTGTATGTAACTCTTGTTTATATAAAGAATAGTATATCTGTATGTAACTCTTGTTTATATAAAGCATACTATAACTGTATGTAACTCTTGTTTATATAAAGAATTGTATAACTGTATGAAACTCTTGTTTATATAAAGAATGCTATAACTGTATGTAACTCTTGTTTATATAAAGAATACTATAACTGTATGTAACTCTTGTTTATATAAAGAATATTATAACTGTATGTAACTCTTGTTCATATAAAGAATAGTATATCTGTATGTAACTCTTGTTTATATAAATAATAGTATATCTGTATGTAACTCTTGTTTATATAAAGAATAGTATAACTGTATGAAACTCTTGTTTATATAAAGAATAATATATCTGTATGTAACTCTTGTTTATATAAAGATTAGTATATCTGTATGTAACTCTTGTTTATATAAAGATTAGTATATCTGTATGTAACTCTTGTTCATATAAAGAATAGTATAACTGTATGAAACTCTTGTTTATATAAAGAATAGTATATCTGTATGTAACTCTTGTTTATATAAAGAATATTATAACTGTATGTAACTCTTGTTTATATAAAGAATAGTATATATGTATGTAACTCTTGTTTATATAAAGCATACTATAACTGTATGTAACTCTTGTTTATATAAAGAATTGTATAACTGTATGAAACTCTTGTTTATATAAAGAATGCTATAACTGTATGTAACTCTTGTTTATATAAAGAATACTATAACTGTATGTAACTCTTGTTTATATAAAGAATAGTATAACTGTATGTAACTCTTGTTTATATAAAGAATACTATAACTGTATGTAACTCTTGTTTATATAAAGAATAGTATAACTGTATGTAACTCTTGTTTATATAAAGAACAGTATAACTGTACGTAAGCGCGTTATAACGCAGATAATTTTACTATTATCGTATAACGCATTTACGATACTGGATAAAGATGGTGATGATAGAGTGACATCGGTTTATATATCCAAAGAATTTGACAATCTCTGGTACTATATTGCTATTTTATAGGATCAGTTTGTTTTAGCCTACAGAGAGATAGCGATTGGCATTGTTGATTGCATTTCTAAAAAACATTGCATTAACGCAGGTGATGCAGATAAGCTGTCATGAATACCCAAGGTAATGAGCAAGCCCTTGGAAAATTACCCATCAGTCTGCAATAGAATGGATACAAAAATGGATGGTAGCATGATACAAAGACTAAATTCCATTTCCCTTAACGATTATAAGAAACTATCGATTATCATGGCGATTACTATTTTACCTGAGTGCGTTTCCTTCAGACGACTTAGCATAAAAATAATAGAAACATGAATTAGAATTAATACCCAGAAGGTATTGCCAATGCTGTTGCAAAAAAAAATGTAGGCTCCTCTACCGATCTGTAAAACTTTGCCCAATTGCCAGTATGTTATATGTCTATAAAGCCACCATTCCTCATGCATTAAGGATTGTTATGATATATGTGCTGGTGCATAAACCACTAGCGTGTCCCTTTTGGAAGGGTCTAAAAAGAGCCTTTAATCTAATAGGCCTCCAACAATTAAACTGAGTATTTTCAAATCTGGAAAACTTGCGCCAGATTGATGCAGGTAAAGCACAAAGTATAGTAATAGTTTTGTAATTGTTTAATGAATAGAAAATATTACCTCACTTTATCAGAATACGGAACATCACTATATCTTAGAAGAAACGGAGGTATAAAAAGAATGATACATGCTTTTTTTTAAATTCTGCCTGTAAAGTGAAGGGAGTTTGGGATTTAACCGATTGGGAGTAAAAGTATTTGCTGGCTCTTTATGGAAGTACTTGTTAGACAGATGCACGTCGTTCAGAATGAATATGAAAATATGGTTTAAGAAATATTTGTTTAGGAAATGTTTGTTTACTTTAACTATTCGAACTGAATATCCACAAAAAATCAACTATATATATATATATATATATATATATATATATATATATATATATATATATATATATATATATATATATGCAGTTGATTTTTTGTGGATATTCAAAAAAGATATTTAAAAAGGCGGGAGGGGGATCCCTAATGTGAAATACAAAAACATTTTTTCTTTTTATTCAAAAAATGCCACGTTGCCTAAAGTGTGTTTATTTTATAAAGGTTGAAGAAATGCTGGTTTTTGAAAATTTTTAAACGATATAATGCTTGAAATTGTCGAACTAGACATTGAAACAATTGTAACGTAAAGTGAAATACACTTTTCGTTGCCATCAACACCTTGTCTTGAAGTCGTGATTTTGCACACACACACACACACAATATATATATATATATATATATATATATATATATATATATATATATATATATATATATATACTTATTACTATAATTATTTTAATACGTACAGACATCAGTACTTCATTCTTTCGGGAAGCATCAGTGTCTGGGGCACTATAACTGACATCCAAGAGATTCGAACCTGGCCACGGAGTTATCTCTGACTCCATTAGCAAGGAATATGTTCATCGATTGGTAAAACCGCGGCGAGAATTTAGTTGAAGTTAACATTTATGAAGCGTAAATATAAGCAAAGTAGTTCTAGAGTGGTCAAGTGATTTTAATATCACAATAAACGCACTTGGGTTCGGACAAGGCTTCCAGCAAATTACATTATTCTATTAAACATCATTCACTTAAATTGCACACACATGTTCACATATTTACTGATTATTATGAATATGTAATGCTTAGCATAATTTAAAAAACAGAAATTGTATTTTTAGTTTTATAATTGTTTTCACACCTTCATTTCTTTACTAGTTAGCATGCCGCCCGGCGTTGCCTAGTCGTAAAACATGCTTAACTATATTGTAACTAAGTTTTTGTAGATATTTTAATGCAGATTTCGTATCAATTATTATAGAGACAATACCTGATTTGTTATTATAGTATACCTAATATATAATAATGATTTCAAAAGTAAAAAAATATTACTTAAGTGCCTTCAAGTAAAACTACTTTTTTTCTAATATTGCGCTACAATATTCGTCATTACTGCTTTAAAATGTTAATGTTTAACCGACTTTAAAATATAAGTGTATATTTGCGCACGCTGACAAGAGCACTTTAAGTCGATATACGCCTGACAAATGTAATTGTTTTTTTAACTTTGAATCCATTAGCATCTATCTTTACCGTCTAAAGATAAAATCTTCTTAGATATTAAGTTTCAAGTTTGTAGACCAAAGGTTTACGAAAGAGATTAGTCGATACCGTTCCTTAAACAGGCAGACAGACAGACAGACAGGCACTGTTTCTTTTATATATAACAATCGAGGGTGTTGCTTGGTTGTGAAATAAGGTTTAATATGATAGTCAATAGAAAAACAATGCCATTTTATCGTGTTATTAAAAGGAAGAATGCCGCATGGTGGGCGCACGTACAAAAGTTGAGAATTCTAAAAGACAGGAGAGAGAGAAATTTATTTTAAATATGCTGCGTGCTGAGCGCGATCTTGCAAAACTTTAGTTTGTAAGCCAACACGTTACTGATCGGGCAAAAATGACCCAGATACTATCTTCGGCAAATTTCACTGTTAAAATGCAACAACGAAAAGCGCGTTCGCGTATTCACGATGAACAAACACCGATGTTTACCTTACTTACTTCAAACAAAACGACATTTCTACATGAAATAATTGACGATTTTTCTAATTTTTCCGAATGATCGCTCTTTTTAACGTTACATGATTCGTGCCGCCTGTTGGACGCGAACTCAAATCGAACACTCTATCGATTAGACCAAGCCGTCACCGATGATATCACGTGATAAATTTAGCTTTTTAAAATAAACGAACAAAACGACCTTTCTCACATACGCGATTAACAAACAGCATCGAAACCAACAATTTACCATCCGCACCCATAAAAAAACAGCATTCCCACATAAAATAATTGAGTACTTTTTCCTTCTTCGATATTCCGTGTTCGAGAGATCGCTCTTTCTAACTGTACCCCATCCATGCCTGTCTGGTGCATATACAACACGCAGCCGACTGAGATAAATATAATAGAATATATTTACTATAATACAACATTTTTTTTAATTTGACATCGATATTTATGATTTGATATTACGTATAATAATTCTTGAAGGAATAATGTCTGTGTGAATATGATTACTACAAATAGCTTGTTCCTTTTCCATGAAAATATTTGTAATTGTTCCCTGAATATGGTTTAAATAAGTAAAATAAATTTTGATTATCTGTCGCTATTTATTTTTAATCATAGAAATTTAATTATATTTTAAATAATCAATTTTGTTGCCTTCTTGCCGTAAAGAAAGTTAAATATTCTTCAAATTAATAAAATTATTGTCATGTTTTAAAAACTATTTATTTAAAATTATGGAAATTTAGTCGAGAGTACGACGTTATTTTATTTTAAAACGCTTCATTTTAAATCGGTAAAAACGGAGCTTGTAATCGTAGCCGTATCAAGATAATTACCAATAAGCATCTTTGTCAATCAGACGGTCCCTTTTTATTAGTTTTCTTGAGAGGTGATATCGCACGCACAAGCATATAATACTTTAGCGCATTATTATATAAACTATAGGGAATTCTGACAAACTCTATAGTTGCAGCCTTAATCTGTTGTAAATCGATGTCGTTCTTAAGAATAGTTTCAATATTCGGACATCTGATATAAAAACAAATCCAATGATATTTTTATTCTTTTCTTCAGAGTGAAGCCAAGCATTAGTGTAATTTCAAAGTAGTTGTCGATCTCTAAAATAAGTGTAGGGGTCTGTGACGTATGTCGATTCTATGGAAGTCGAGCACGACCATGTATCCTCTACGATATACTTATATTACCTTTAGAGAGAACAGAAACTACACATTGTTCTTCATTGGAAGACAAAGAAAATGTATGTTGGTTCAAGTCTTGTGTTCGACTCAATTTCGACATTGGATGCATTTTTTACAATTCTTCTATTGCATTGCATCTCTGTGGATGGATGATCTAATCTTTCGGAGTGATAATTAAGGCTATGACAACAGCATATTATTTTAATTCATTTGACTCTTGAGTATATATCCGACACAGCTAAACAGAATTAATCAACCGAGGACCACATCACTCTACGTTAAAACATATAAGATATGAATTGATATATACCTGAGAATCAAAACAAGGCAAAGAATATGCGGTTCTCATAGCCCTAGTGATAAAGTACGAATATCACGTTATTTTCACTTATTATTATATAGATATTACTGATTTCTACTGATCATGTGCGCCTCTTGCATAAACATATGCAAAATATTTGCAACAATGATTCGTGAGAAAATAATTTAGATTTAAAGAAAACGCAAGGTTTTTAACTAGATACAACTGTTTTTCACATACATTCATACTCCAACTTCCAATTCCACCGAAACCAATTTCCAATGCCTATTTTAGCGGATGTCTCATTCGTCGCCTCATCCGCCAGTAACTCCGTCGACAATCACTATCGCATAGCATCGGCTAACTCATTATGAAAATGAACTAACTCTTAACCAGATGCCGTCTTGACAGCTCGAATCCTATTCATCTCTCGTTTGAACATTTTTTATGCCTATTTGTTTTGTTCTTTTCTTAATGTTTTTTTTTTCTTTTTCCTTTTATTTGGTTTTATATCTCGCAATTCTTGTAAGCGATGATGATTCGAGCCGAAGTGGGAAATATTGATTTTTCATATTCTTCCGTCGAGCAAGAGAAGAACAAAAGAGATGGTTTTTTTTTGTCTTTGTTGCGTTTCTATGTGGAATCTTTGCATTTAATAACACGGTAGGATGAGACGAAATTATAGAGTAGAATTGTTGCCTTTACTTTATAACGGTTTAAAACTTACGCCTTCATAGATATAGAGATATAGATGCAAATATATATATACATTTATTTATGATATATAGATATATATATATATATATATTCATAAATATATAGTCATAAATGTATATATATATATGCATTGAGAAAGATAAAACAAATGACCATAGATTGATCGTCAAAATGTACAAACGCAAATGCATGATATACAGAATATATATATATATATATATATATATATATATATATGTGTGTGTGTGTGTGTGTGTGTGTGTATGCGTGATATAAATGGAGGGATATACTGATATATATATATATATATATGTATACATTTATATAAGCATAGGCAGAGGGTTGGTACATAAGATATTTATTATATGAAATTACATGGATTCAAAGATAGTGTTTGAGTTAAAGAGAGGTATATTTTAGTATAAATTTTGATTTATATTAAAATATTTTCACTATACACACTTTAACATATTATATTAATATGATACAAATGAATATACAATATATATATATATATATATATATATACATATATATTGTTTTTTATTGTATAATTATCCACTGACACGTGTTTCGTCATCTACGACTCATCAGAGTGGCTGAATCTAGCGAGATTAGAAATCGCAATGGTAATAAGCCTAAGCCGTTTACACGCGCGTCCATCTCGCTCGCCTGTCTGGATGTATCGCGAACTATTTATATGTTATTTGTTTATGTTTTTGCGATACGTTTAGACTGAATTCATTTATTTACGAAAGTGCGTTTTTGACATACACAGTTAGTTAAAGGGAACATTATTCCCAACCCGCATTTAAGTAAAAAAAGAATTGCAAGGATTAACAGATAGTTTTTGATTTAAAGAGAGGTATATTTTAGTATACATTTTGAGTTATACTAAAATGTTTTGATTATACATACTTTAACATATGATAGTAATATGATACAAATGTATGTACACATGAATATATATATATATATATAACTACTTCATTTATTCACATAAATCTAATATACGAAAGTATAGATTTATGCGTAAACTTTAAGTATTTACTTCAAAAGTGCTCAATCCGTAGGTAGAGCTAGTTAGTAATTTATAAAATATATACGGCGATTAAGCTACACTGAATATTCTGCGTTTCATCCAACTATAGGATTCTTCAGGCTTATGCGCGAAAAAAAAAGAAGAACGTCTACCTAAAACCACTAACCTAGTTCTAAAACATATCCTTTGTTTGATAAAATGCACGCCCATTGGCTGATGGGGAGGGGCGCAGTGGATACTAGAAAGCTGATTGGCCAACTAGAAATCCTCAACATATATAAAAACAAGAAGCAACCACAGAATTCGCGCATAAGCCTGAAGAATCATATAGTTGGATGAAACGCAGAATATTCAGTGTAGCTTAATCGCCATATATATTTTATAAATTACTATATATATATATATATACATATTATAAAGAATTATTTTTATATACCTAGAAAAATAAAGTGTTTCATGTTTAGGCAATCAGTAGTGCAAAAGACGAAGATAAACTCTGGTCGAAGGATTCGAACCTCGCAATGTAGTTATCTTTGGCTCTATTATTAAAAAACATACTCTAAAAACCATCATGTACTATATATATATATATATATATATATATATATATATATATATATATATATATATATATATATATATATATATATATTAGCAAAAGTACCCGTCGTTGACTGGGTTCAAAAACAGCCTACAGAAAATGGACTCTAATTTATGAAAGTATGATAGGTTATGAAAAGGAAGGGTTGTAAAGAGATAGCTTCGAATATGCGGGTATCAAAACCAAAGCAAAATATAATGAAAGTAAAAATAAAATAGATAAATCCCATAATTTATTACCTGTTCACACTGAAACACTTATCACAATATTCTGTGGATCTATATTAAAAGACCTTGTTAAACTTTGTGACATATTTCCATTCTATGGAGGTCAGGTGCGAACGAACACCCCATAATTTTATTATACCATATTTCTTCAAACTGAAGCATAATTATCAAAGTATACTTACGCAGATAGATATGAAAAGTCTTTATTAAAGTTTATGCCTATTTTCATTCTATGGAGGCCAGGCGCGAATGCAGACCCCACAATTTCATTATACCATCCCTATTTAAGTTAAAACATACTTATCAAAGTACGCTTATGTAAATGTATATCACAAACACTTGTAGATGTTTGTTTTTTAAATTTTTAAATTTTTTATTTTCATACTTTGTGGACCAGGCGCGAACGCAGGCCCCACAATTTTAATTAACCACCCTTCTGCCAGATCAAACATACCAATTCCTGTGTCTCGATACATCTTCTATCAGTATATGTAATCAGTTTTTTTAAAATAGTCAATCATATAGGAGCCTATTCGTGACAAAACACACACACACAATAAAATTCAGCTTTATATTATATATTGTATTCGTTAATGTAAAAATTACCAGAGATTTTTCATGTTATATGCATATAATTTTATATTTTAAAAAAATTATTTTAATTCACAAGGTTTGGATTTGTGGATAAAAAAAAACTATTTGGTCTTCAGCCGGTAAAAATAGTTGCTCAGGTTTCAAAACAAAAAAAAAACTAATTGACAGGCATAAAAGGACATAACGTGTGCTATCTACGTATGCGCAAATATACATTTTTACGTTAACGTTATGTCATTTTTAAGTTCAGAAATCCATCTCTTGTTAGTTTTTTTTTTTTTAAATAATAGATAAGACTGGCGAGTTATATGTTTTGGTTTCGATTCTAACTGATAGTACCCAAGTTATATATATATATATATATATATATATATATATATATATATATATATATATATATATTCTATTTGATATCATTACTATATATTAGGTGCAATATAATAATCAGCAGAGTACTGGCTCGATAGAAATAATACGAAATCTGCTGCGAGTAAATATATTAACTGTACTTTACAATCGTATACGCCGGTGAGATATATATCCAGTACAATAATAATTAATGCAGAATTGGCCTCAAAAATATGGTAAATACGCAATCTGCATAAATTAAAATGCCATGTTAAAGCGCATTTCACCACCGGATAACGCTGGGCGGCCTGCTCATATATATATATATATATATATATATATATATATATATATATATATATATATATATATAGATTACGTATTTACCAAACCACTTAGAAAATTCTTGGTCTACTGACTGAACTTTATATATGTAGGGGATGTGGACGTATGTAACAAATTCAAAGTGGTCGTTAGCCAGTAAAAATCATTTGGAAAAGATCAACATTGAAAAAATATGAACTTGGCACGTGTATCGACTAAACGTGTTTCTTCGACGCATGTACAAATATACATTTATATGTTTAAGTCGTTTAATATTAGACGTTTTGATACCAATTTCTCGTTAACACGGAATAAGGCTGAAGCGCTTAATTTTTTGGTTTCGGTTCTAGTTTATGGAAATTTAACCTAGTTTTTCTTTTATACTTTGAGAAACTATTACAATAGTTTGTATACAATATGATACTCGATCGGGAATTGGCTCTATCATAATAAATACGAAATATCCACGAATGAAAATATCATACTTTTTTTTACGATTAGACGACGAATGGTGTCTTGTCAGTTTAGAAATAAAACTGGTCGACGGTTTTATGTGATATTTTGCTGTACAAAGTTTATTTCCGACATTTTATGTTTATGTGTGTATAATTCTATAGAGTTGTTTGGAAGTAACCGTTTTGCACACAAATAGACATGCTCAGTTTTTGGTGAATCATACACGACGAAACACGTGTCAGTGGATAATTATATTTTTACAATATATATTTTTTGTTTATTTATATGCATATATATGTGTATCAGTAAAAAAAAAAGTACGTATTAAATACATGCACATAAGCACATATATACACATATGCGATACATTAGCCATGAGTAATAATATGTTTATATTTTCAATAATATTTAAATATAAGTATGTATATATATATATACATATTGCTATATATTCATACATTTTTATGTAAAATATACATGAAATAAAAGATAAAACACATGAAACAAATATAGATGCACACAGTAATATATACACAAATACACACACACACGCACACACACATATATATATATGTATATATTAGACATCAAGAGGAGGTTATAGATAGATAGATAGATAGATAGATATAAATACCCGTTCATATACACTTTTTCAGAATAAAGCTAGAACCCACAAATATATATCGAGCAATTGCATCGACAACGGACAATGCCAGACCCAAAATGGGTGTCGATATACTGCACCTCATAAGTGACGCGCTCCGACATAGACGCGAAACCAGGTCGTCGCACGCATGAAGTGTGCAACACTGACGACCTATTGTTACTTCTAGATAGAAGTCTGTCATCGGTTTAGTTTAATATTGTGCGTCTGTTTGCTCGTAGGTGACTTTTTAATCCAACTTTCGTCCTGCATGAAAGTACGCATATGTGACATAAGAACATTCCATTGTAAAGATGATCGCATAATATTGTGAATCTTCGAATCTCGTGTCAGGTGAATTTAAGATTTGCAGATTAGACCACAAATATGGCAAAGATATATATATATATATATATATGTATATATATGCATATATATATATATATATATATAAAGAGAGAGAGGGGAAATCCATATATATATATATATATATATATAGTCATCCATGTATGTATATATATACATATATTTATATATATACATATACATATATATAGTCATCCACACACACATATATATATATATATAGTCATCCATATATATCTATATATCTTTCTCTCTCTATATATATATAGAGAGAGAGAGACAGAAAGAGAGAGAGAGAGAGGGTCATCCACATACAGTACTGTTTCGCTATTTCACAGCTCATCATTGCGGCTAGACAAGCAACTACCTGAAGCCAGGATCGAAACCGATCGCCCAAACGATAGTGGGAGCTTCTAACCGTTGTGCTATGCGGGTGTTACTATGCGGGAAGTAAATTAACAATGTTTTGGCATTTTCCAATATATATATATATATATATATATATATATACATATATAACCTAGTATTAATTATATGAAATGAAACTAAAGTAGTTCTTATAAATAAAGAATAGAAAACGCATTGAACATTTGGAAATTATGAATAACAACCTTTAAAATAATATCTCAAATATATTTAAAAATATGTCAGATTTATATTATTCTTTTAAATCGTTCAGATTTTCACTCGATTTTGAACAATACGTAAATGCGAGATTGCGACTTTATTTTACGTTTTCCTAAGAAAAGAAAGATTTCTCTCAAATAGAATAAATTGATGATTGGAGTTTTTCAAGATTTGAAGAATCATCCTGTTTATTTCAGTCAGTCTATTTCTATTTCCACCCTCACAATGTGCAACGTTTTTGTTTTTCTTCATAAAAAATAGGCGTTATCCCGGAGAATGGCTAGCTGGATGCTCTCCGGCATGCTAACAGTCCTCCGGCATTCGTTTGTGGCTAAAGTTTGTCAAATGCCTCGTATGAATCGTCAAATGTGACGACCTTAACCACTGACATTTCGACTGAGATAGATTGAAAACTTGAACGGTCCTTTCTAGACTATATTTTTCTGATTTTTCTGGTTTCGGCGAACTGTACTACAGCACGTGGATTGGCCAAATATTCTGCGATCCTAGAAAGCGTCTAATATATGTAGCTTTCAAGCTGGATAGGAATATCGGTTCTTTTCTATCTATATAAATAAAACAGGAGATTATGTGAGTGTGTTTGTTTGCATATAAATATTTAACTGATAAACTATTATATTATTGCCACGGTGGGTATCAGATCACCGCTCCCACTAAAAATAGTAAACAATAGTAACGCTTGTTGGCAGGAAAAGATACGATACCGACAATCCTTGAAGTCGCACCACGCATGCGTGTTTAACAACTGTCATTTTATTTTATCGCAATCGAAGAAACACACAGATAAAACTTGAGTTTTCACAAATAAACCAAAACAACATGTTTGATCCCGAACCGAGATTTATATAAACGCTGTCAACATACATCTAAAAACCATTTTGTTATTGTGAGAGGTTCGGTTGATAATTAATTTTAATTATTTGTTGTCTATCGGCACCATTCCTTAACATCAGCATTATTTCATAGAAAAACAGCTTTTTCTGCAAAATTTCCTTAATCCGGCTCGGGAGCAGGACGTCTCTCGAATTTCGATTGTCACACACCTTGGCCTATCAACCAAAAGATTTCAGCAATTAGCAGTAGTTCAAACAGCCCTTTTCAATGCTAACATCCACAAACTACTAACGCAAATTATCTCTATACAAACTGCAACTGGCTTCTAAGACTACTTTCTAAAACCAGCAAACTTCTGCAACCTTCAGTGTATCCTACAGTTTTCAAGCGCCTCCTGCGATTCCCAGCGATTACCCAGTTTCAGAGCACACAGTTGTCCGTTGACCCGTTCCAGAGCCCACTGACACCCGGCTATCTGTTCGACTACCTATTGGCGACTGGCTACTACGTTACAGTGTCCCACTGACGTCTGGCTATCACATTCCAATTTCTACTGACGTGTAGCTACCCTTTTCGGCACCTGCTCACGTTTAGCTATTTGTTCTACTTTCTCACTGGCGCTCATGTACCAGTTTCCAGCGACTGATAACGTCTTACTCGGGCTGATCCTGAATATTAGCTACAATTTTACCATTTCGATTCCTGGTTAATAAAACACGATATCCATCGTCTTTAAACAAAAATCAGTGTAAGCATTCTTCTTTGATACTGCCGACATCTTCCTACTTGTTAGTTGTACAGTCGATTGGCACCTTTACACCTCACGGCCTGTTGCAACACAACTGATCATATAACACTGAAATTAACAGAAAATAGTAATAATAAGAGCTATGACATGAGAATAGTCTTTTCATTATTTTGACTCTCGAGTATACAGCCAATCAACAGGCAAAAATCACTGCTCATACAAATTCTTCCAACTGATTTTGCCGCTTCTCAAACGTCAAATGATTTATCTCTCCTTTCTCACCGACAAGTGACCTGTTTTTATAAGGTACGCGCATGTGATCTCGCGAGACTTCGTTCACTACAAAACGTCACGGCCGCCATGATGGACTCTTTCTTTTTTCTTTCTCGACGCGTGCGACTCACAGGACAGACAGACACGAGGACGTCTGTACGGTAAGTCATTTTCCTCACACTCCCCCAGATCTCATGATCACAGAGATGGCAAGGGGATGGTCATCGTCTTCGCCGAGTTCTTCTTCAAGGGTGGGCGACACACGCCTCATCTTCACTTGTGCTTTCGTCTGCGGTCTGAGGGTCGAGCATCTCTGCCTCTTTAATGTGAGGCTACTACTCTCTATGTCTTCTGATAGGCTACTAATCTCAGAGTCACTGTCTGATGGTGGTGCTGCAATCCAGAGCGATGCCTCACTAGATTCTGACTCTGATTCGCTCATGCCGTCTAGTGATGGTTTACATGACGGGGCACGCGTCGACCCGCACCGCTTGTGGGCTGATTATTTCAGTGACTCGCCCGACTCCACCTTGTCGTGCACTTGGCTCGCGGGTTTTTGATCCACACAACATTCCCTTTCCTCGCTCTCTCTCCGGCTACTTCCAGTTCAGGCAGCGAGTTCGTCTCTATGCCCTTCACTCTGACGTGATACGTATGCAATGTATCAACCGGCGCCGTAGAGGGCGAAACATCATCTTTTGGGGTTACATTATACAAATAAACTGCCTCAAACACTGTGCAGGCTGATCTAGCCGCGATTGTTTTGACAGTTCGATGATTCTGTTCAATGATCCCATTTCAACTAGGAAAATGAGCGCATCGAAACCTCAGATGTATTCGCCAGCTGTCAGTAAGCTTCCTAAACTGCTCACTGGTAAATGCAGCACCATTGTCAAGCAATATCTCTGTTCGAGGTCCGCGTTCAAGGAAGATATTATTTAGTTGACTGACAATAGTGATTGTATCTTGTCGACGCAGTATACGCCATATGCCAAACCTTGATGGACGGCAATCAATAAGAGTCAGTAACTCCTCGTCATTGTGATGAGTAATGTCTATCGCTAGCCGGCTCCAGTGGCTCCTAACTTCCAACTTCCCCTTTTCCCAGCGAACAGGTGCCGGGTCAATGGACTGGCATTCCACGCAGTTTTTGACCACTTCCATGATGTTTTCCCTTTGCACTCCTGGCTCAACCTATTAGCGAAATATAGGGTCTACTTGACTCCAGGAAGCCCGCTTTGTTGGTGGATTTCCTTAATCCGATAAGTTTGACCAGGGATCATAGATGCGGCACAGGGAGGTTGCGTAGGTTCAACAGTTCTTTTTATGGCATCAAGCCATCTTTGAGATACCCTTGTTAAATACTCTGCCTTATTCATGCTGGATCTTACCAGAGGCACCTCCATTGATAGTGCATATTCGTTCACCAGGCTCATGTCGTGTTGAGCCGCCGACGGATGAGCATCTTGCTCGTTGCTTTAGTTCGCACTCTAGCCCGGTAAGAGTGTCTGAAATCCACTTATGGTTGTCTTCCAAAGGATTGCCAAGTTTATTCTGTTGATCACTGCTTGTTGGGGGTCCTTTTCTGGGCACAAATAGCAAGCGTCTTCCACTACGGCTCTATCATGGGCATGGTAGATTTTGTCGCGATTGATTATGGCCTCAGGTGTGAGAACATGTTTTGAACGATATGGAGAACAGACTATACGAGAGTAATAAAAACAATGGATATAATATACGAACTCCAAAAACTATTTGATCAGAAAGAAAGATCAAGAATTTTCAGAGTCGATATTTCTCTAGAGCACAAGCATCTATAGTAATTTTATTGGGAAAGGGGGGCATCTATGATTGAACGACACAAGCAGAGTCTTAGTTGGGTTAAACCAAACACGCCATTCTGTACCCCAGTCTATAACATATCCAACCCCAAGTTTTCTAAATTGACTGCATATTTTAACTGATCCGATGAAAGTTGTGTGAAAAGGAACCATCTTTGGCGTGATAATTATAGAACCAATATATTTATCAGTTTTCAAAAAAAAACAAAAAAAACTAAATTGAC
>NC_136499.1:48587081-48652081 GCF_053919585.1 Euprymna scolopes
ATTCGAAGAATCTGTGAGTCAGTTCACTCGAGAGATTTCGTGATTTCTCACCACTTTTACAATGGCGACAAAAGCCTGTTGTTTTATACAAGGCAAACTACACTTCTAGTTTCGAATTCTAAAAGACACGTTTATAATTTTTCATTTAAAATTATGATTAATAGAGTTAAACACATCCACACACACAACACACACACCTATATATATATGATGAGAATAATGGAAATAGTATTCCGACAAAACAGAGAAATTAAAAGAAACAAACCGTGTCATGTGTTCATCAACGTTTCGTCTTTATTCTGAGACTTCCTCGAAATAAAGATGAAACGTTGATGAACACATGGCACGGTCTGTTCGTTTTTATTCATCTCTCTCTCTTTATATATATATATATATATATATATATATATATATATATTTGCGGTTACTAACCTGAAGAGACGAATATTGGCTGAAGAGAGCTCGATAAGGATACCTTAAACGGGCCTTATTATCGGGCTTGAAACCGACGGTACCAATGACCTGTCTCAACTAACAACTTTCTGTACACAAAATATAAAAATATATATATATATATATATATATATATATATATATATATATATATATATGTTCATTAAGTAAGCGTTTTATTAACAGAGTAGAGGAGGAGGGGGCGCCCGTCTTGCTGGGTTTTCAAATACGTTTAAATATATTGTAATTCATGCAGATTGCGTATTATTATAGAGCTAATAAAATGTTTACTATTTAATTGTACCTATTAGGTTGGTGAAAAAAATAATGTCGTTTTTATGTATATATAGTTGAACTTCAAAAAACAATATTATTTTTGCACCAACCTAATAATATATAGTAAGGATTTCAAAAGTTTAAAAATTTACTGAATTGTGTGTAATCAGTTGATATAAGAGCGAAAACAGTTACGGTTCAGTGGTGTCTTTTACTGGTGTAGCTATTGAGAGATAGGTAAGAAAAATGTTATTATTAAGACTTGAAGAAAAATACTTGAATTTGATCATATGCAGAAGGGAATAGAAATGTGTCGTCATGTTGAAAGAAACACGTTGCATTTTAACTTAACTTGCCCATATATGTCGGTACTTGTTATTCATCCATCCAAACAAAGATTTTATTAGTTAAAAACTGCCCTTGGTGTATGATTAGGGCTATGACAAGAGATATTCTTTTGATTGTTTTGACTCCCGCACAGTTAACTCCGGCACAGTTAGACACAGTTAATTAATTAAGAACCACATTACTCTATCTAAAAACATATAAATTATTGATATACACTCTGTGGGGGAAAATGGCTTACCGTACAGACGTCCTCCTGTTTGTCTGTCCTGTGAATCCTACGCGCCGTGAAAGAAAGAAAGAAAGAGTCCATCATGGCGGCCGTGACATTTTGTAGTGAACGAAGTCTCGCGAGATCACGTGCGCGTGCCTTATAAAAACAGGTCACTTGTCGGTGAGAAAGGAGAAATCATTTTACGTTTGCGAAGCGGCAAAATCAGTTGGATGAATTTGTGTGAGCAGTGATTTTTGTCTGTTGATTGATTGAAAGCTATTTTGGCCCATTTTTTTGCAATGGACAAGTTTGATCTGAGATTGATACCGGAGTTCGACGGCTCCTCCGCCGGACCCTCGGTATTTGAGTGGTGGGAAAAAGCTGAGCTTGTCTGCCGGCTTTGCAAAATAAAGGATCCCACGCTTCTCATCCCTTTGAGGCTGACCAAGGGAGCATACTCCGTTTATCAACAGCTCGGGGATGAACCAACTCTGGATAAGGTTAATCAGGCACTATACACAGCCTTTGCTACGGACCATTTTATTGTCTGGAGGCATCTCACCGAATGGCGGCTTGGGTTGGATGAGACGGTGAACGTCTACCTGGCGGATTTAGAGATTAGCTGCGCCGTTTGGTGGAGTGACTGAACGCATATTAAGTTGTGGCTTTCTCACAGGACTCCCGGACGACACCAGCCGACTGCTACGAGCATCGTCAAGGCTTAGCGAGATTGTGCTTCAAGAATTGTTGGCTAGAGCCCGCAATATTTTAAAATAAAAAGATGCGAAGCCAATGCTAGCAGCCGCAGAAGCATCTACTCCATTAGACGATGGCGTAAGCTGTTACAAATGTGGCGGGCCAAACCACTTTTCTAGGGACTGCCAAAACCGAAGCAGTGTAAAGGGACGTCTGCTCAGGAAACGCCAAGACGCATGCGTTGCTACCGGTGCAGCAAGCTAGGTCACGTAGCAAGAAGTTGTCCGGGAAACGGACAAGGGGAGTAAACTATAGTGCCAGTGTTCTCCCTAGATAATTGACAAATATGGCGCTACCCGTAGTGAGAGTGCGCGTGAACGGGCGTTAACGGGCGTGAACGCTTTGCGCTCGTAGACACATGGTGCACGCAGACTCTCATGCGCAAGGCATGCTGTGACGCATGGGAGAAGAAGAGGATTCCAGTACTGACAGTCGGCGGGGCCACACTCGCCTCTTGTGGAGCTAGTGTCATTCGTACACGTGTCGGTGATGGGCCTCCAATAACCGTACGTGCCCTGGTTGTGAGCGGGGACCTTCTTGGTTATGACCTGCTGTTAGGAATGGGTGTTATAAAAGAATTGGGTGGTGTCCGTATTGATGGTGAGGGTAAGGCACATTTCTCTAACGCCTTCCTCACTCTGGGAGCATCCATGAAACTGGAACAGCCTGACTTTCATGCGGAATTCGACCAGCGTACGAGATCCTGGACAGTTTCTTGGAAATGGTCGGACAATCAGCCACCCGGGAAGTTGTACAATTGGAGAATACGATAAAGAACTACAAACTTGGATAAAAATGGATGGCTAGTTCCCTATCCAGAGAAGGAATTGGACCCCCCAAAGTGCCTGATCCCGTTAATGGCGGTTATCCAGCATAATGAACAGAAGTTTAGGTCGGTACTCGACTATCGGGAACTAAAGGAGCACGTAAATCTTTTCACAACCCGCGCGGATGTATGTACCGAAAGTTAAGGAAATGGCGGCAAGCAGGATCTAATGTATCTGTGTTGGAGCTTCGTAAAGCATACCTTCAAGTGCATGCTCATCAGTCACTATGGCCCTATCAAACAGTGCTCCTCAAGGGAGAAAGGTATTGCTTAATCCGCATGGGATTCGGACTTAATGTGGCACCATCAATTATGCAAAGGACTGTTGACGCTATATTGACTAAGGATAAGCGCATTAAGCGGGCAACATCTGCATATATTGACGATGTGCATGTGGATGAAGAAATTGTGCATGCAACGCGCGTAAAAGAACATCTTCACAAATTTGGCCTTCTCAGCAAGGAACCAGAAAGGCTACGGGGCGGTGCAAGAGTGCTCGGTTTGCAGGTCTGGAAAGAAGATAATGTCCTGTGTTGGAAACGAGGCAATGAAATCCCAGGTATGCCCTGTGTTTTCACGCGACGGAACGTATTTTCATTGTGCGGAAAGTTGGTTAGACACCTTCCTGTGGGTGGCTGGCTTCGTATTGCAGTGGAATTCATCAAACGGAGAGCCTCTGACGTAACCACCGGATGCGATGACAAAATTTATGACGTCCCTCTCAATACAATAATCAGAGAGGTCCTCACCAGAATGCACAAAGAAGATCCGGCATGGGGCAGATGGTGTGTTGACAGCCAGGACTGTAGTATATGGGTTGACGCAAGCTCTTTTGCTATTGGCAAGAGCTTGCGACAACCCATACACTACAGAATGGTTGTTTGGAGTACAGAATGGCTTGTTTGGTTTAACCCAACTAAGACTCAGCTTGTGTCGTTCAATCATAGATGCCCCCCTTTCCCAATAAAATTACTATAGACGCTTGTGCTCTAGAGAAAAATCGACTCTGAAAATTCTTGATCTTTCTTTCTGATCAAATATTTTTTTGAGTTCGTATATTATATCCGTTGTTTTTATTACTTCTCGTAAAGTCTGTTCTCCATATCGTTCAAAACATATTCACACACACCTAAGGCCATAATCTATATCGATAAAATCTACCATGTATGCAGCATATTTGTCATATTTGGGCTGGTGAATCCCTGCACAATTTGAGAATTTCTATAAGATACAGAAATTTATCTGCAATTTAATTGACCTCAAGCTATCTTCTCTGCAACCTTTATCTCATAGACGTAATGTTACTAGTCTCAATATTTTATATAAATACTAGTATCCACAATTACTTTATATATTCCCTTTGTTCTGTTCCCACTCGTTTTGTTCGTCTGACGGTGTAAATAAATTCTCTATTTTTATATCTTATTGTAATACAGATTTTTATTCAAGTAGCTTCTTTCCAATGAATCGCAGGCTTGTGAAACTCTCGTCTACTTACTGTTTTCCCCATACTTTTAAACGTGATCTTTTCAAGATAAAGCTCAATAGGTACCTCCTGTCGTTGCGATAAGCATAATTCGTTCTTGTTAGCCCCTTATACAGCGTGTCTAAAAAGTCACTATAGGTTTTCGACGTTAAATAGATTCTATATTCTTGATGATATTTTTTTTTGTAATTTAAGCACAATCTGACTAACGCATTGTTAATATTTTTCGTAAAATAAAATTTAAACTTGAAACGATCTTTATTCATGAAAAAAATGTCTTTTAAATATTGCCCGTTTTCAGCTTCGCATATTTGTGCTCTTTCCACATCATTAATCATGACATATTGCAGAATCTTTGAATTGCGATTTAACTCCTTTATTTTGTTACTGATGTTTTCCTCCAATTTTTGCAAGGTTTAGGGTTTATTAACATAGACCCTTCCTTTAAGATATGCCCACAAAAAAGTTCTGGCTAGGCATGCCTAGTGAATGTAGTGGCCATTTGACATTGCAAGGCATGCCTGAGAAGATCCATGATGTCTTTCGTCGTATATGCCGTTGTTCAATGCTTTACTCATCCATTATTAATTTCCAAAATATTATCTGTACAATTTTGCGAAATATCTGAAATAGAGAACAATTTCAACGCTTCAGTGACTTATTGGGCAACCTGCATATAGTGGTTTCATGTCTTTATCTCCATCACGCTAATTGGATCCGCATCTCTAACTACACTGACACGGCTGGTAGCATCAGACATAATTTTTTCTATATCCAATTCCTTGACATAGACAGTGACATTCCCGACCCGTCTCCGAAATCGTCAGGATCAGCAAACCTCACTTCTGAACCACTTTCTGACAACAGTTTCTGAGTATTATGTGTCAAATTCCCAATGCCCTCTCGGGAATGCTGAGATAATGATAGACATCACACTGAACTCCAAAGTTGAAGAGCCACTGCTTAAAACAACAAGATACTACAATAACTGACTGGGGTACCATCGTAAAACATTTTTCTTCCCGCTGAACAGTGCACAAATGAGATCACTGAATGTTTTAAAGCAACAACTGAAGCATACGTTCCTACAGGTAAGTACTAAAGCAACCCCACGCTCCCCAATAGTTTACTTTTACTTGCGCAGGCGCCATTGCTCACAGGCAACATGCATACAGCAGATTTATCTGACATAAATTAAGTGCAAATAGACAAAATTTATGGAAGCTAGAAGTAATTGTAAGAAGGAAATATCCACAGTCAAAAGAGAATATACCGAAACCATCAGGAAATGCATTGATGCGCAGAAATTAGGAACTCGTGACTTCTGAAAAATCTATAACAGCCCAAAATCTTGAAGTTGTTTACAGGATAATCGAAAAGGCTTATCCGCTTTTTCGTCGGTTTGTTCCAACTCTACTTTGGACCCAGTGAACCACTCCCTCCCTAATTTTCCTCTGCAAACAGAAACCACACTAAATAATCTGAAAATAACCCCTTCTGAAGTACCTGATATCATAAAAAACTAGACACCTCAAAAGCATTAGGACCTTAACAATCCCGGCTCTAATATTAAAGAAATGCTCTGTCTAGGTTACTCCAGTTTTCTCCAAACTGTTCAACTAATACCTTACGAAATCTTTATTTTCTGACGACTGGAAAACCGCTTCAGTCGTAATAGTTTATAAGAATTATGGCGAAAGAACTGACTCATTAAATTATCACCATAATTAATGAAGATATAGTCTTCCACCTCACAGCTGCATGACTTCTGTCCGACGAACAGTATGGGCTTAGGCAAGATCGGTCTTCTTCAGATATCCTCATTGTAAACTCTGAACGTATATACCATACACTGGATAAGGCAGGGGGCTAGGGCAGTAGTCCTAGATTTAGTAAAGGCCTTTGGTGGGGTCTGGCGCGAGGGCTTTCTCATGGAAATCCGATCGTATAGTATCACTGAACCCTTCTTAAAAAAAGAAAAAGAATCCAGATTTCTCTCGATAGTAGTACGTAAAAACAATATGATAAAAATGCGGGTGAACCTCAAAGGTCGATGCTTAGACCTCTATTTTTCCTGAAAGTAATAAATGACCTTCATGGTCACTTAAATGGGTATATTTGCTGACGACACCACGCTCTATAACAGACATGAGGGGAAAACGTAAGAACACGTACCAATTGTGGAATACCTAGAGCAAGACCTCGAGTCTGTAATGGAATAGGGAAAAATGAATGGTCACAGTCAATGCTGCTAAGACTAAGCTTCTTTACTTTAATAACTACAAGAAACTTGTTTAACAACTAATAGCCATGGCTAATGATACATTACCTAAAAGTGTTTCATTCAAACCCCTCGGCTTAAGGTGCACGGGAATATGAGTTAGAACAGATATATTGAGAGCATTGTTAAGGCTGCTGCAAAGAAAGTGGGCTCTCTCTACCGTACTAGAAATTTGCTTACGCCTGGGAGTGTCTTGTACTTCTACAAGGTCACCATTTGTCCATGTATGGAGTATTGTTGTCACATTTTGGCTGGTGCGTCAGCTACAAGTCTCTCGCTCATAGACAGGGACCAACAGTGAGTCGCTAACCTAATAGGTACCGAGGTATCAGCTAGGATTAAAGCGCTCCCCGGTAGACAAAATATTAGATCATTCTACCTGTTTTACAAGTATTTTAATGATAGTTAAATATCCCCGACAAACCCGACAAGCAGCAAAATTCCAACCTTTCACAGTAAAAATCTCTAGATATAAAAAAACCTTCTACTCTAAGAGTTTCTTCCCTAGACAACTAGACTTTGGAATTCTCTTCCAGGTGCCTGTTTCCAGGACTGTATTGACACACAGAAGGGTAAACAGATACATTGCTGCTATAATCCCTATTGAGTATTCCTGCAAATCATGTCCCAGATAATAGCCCCAACATCAAAGTGGCACACTGCCTTGTTTAGGGTAAAATGCAACAATAATAATATAAAAAAATATATTTAATCTTACGCTGAAACTAAATTTAAGTATTATCATATATTATGTTGAGAAGAAAGTTCTTGTGTAATCTTTAATTTTAATTTCAAACAATGTATTTTCAAATACGTTTACTTTATATATCATTTTAAAAGGGTGTTGTTCGCTCTATTAAATCGTTCAAATTACATTCGTTTTTAGACAATTATGTGTTATTTTCAGTACGCAAAATGCAAGATTGAAAGAAGCATTTCGTACGAGCTAGGCTGAAAAGCTGCTGAAATATCTCGCGATATCAACAAAGAATAACCATTACTGTATGCGCAGCATAATGGTTGGTTAAGACATCCGTGACGGCAACGAGAGTCTTGAAGATAATGAATGTAGTGGTCGGCCATCAGAATTTGACAACGAAAATTAAGAGCCTTAGTATAGGCTAATCCACGAACAACTGTTCGAAAACATGCAAAATCAAATGTAGGCAAATTGGGACACATTTTATTGGTTTGAAAATAAAGGTTCTTTTTTACCAATTGTCATAAATATTTAACCATAGAAAAGTATTACAATGATCAACAGCCTGCAAATATTCATGTAATTTTGTTCCATAGAACCACAGATATGAGCATTTCAATATTCAATTTGGCTAAGAGTTTATGCATATATCCATATATATATATATATATATATATATATATATATATATATATATATATTATAGTAAAAATAATGTTATATATATATATGTCCTTGATGAAGGGGACACTAACACTTAATACAATGGTTTCATCAATGGTTATATCTTCCGTCCTTTGGAAATAAGGTACAATTATGTATATCTCAAATATCAAATATTTTTTCATACACTGTGAAATTTACTTTATGTATGAAAACCAGGTGTAGAGACATAACATATGAGAATATCTGAAATCATGGGAAGAAGTTTTAATTTCCCTTCAAGGCGAGAGAGTTTGGGGAAATATTAGATATTTTGTAATTCATATGCAAAACTACGAAAAAAAATTAATTATGATTACAATATTGGTAAAGGTGCAGTACCTTCTCACCCACAGAAAATCCTTTAAAATTACCACTATACAGGTTTTCGATGGCGCTGAAAACGAAAACAATAGGTAAAATCCCACGAATCGAGTAATTCCAATGATATGAATAAATCATAGTTTGAAAAAGCGGGGGATAAATTTATATGAAATTTATATGAAATTAATATATATATATATATATATATATATGTGTCTGTGTTTGTATATGTGTGTTATAATTTAGGAATTTAAATTTTGTGATTAGAAAAAGTTAAATTTCAAATATAGAAATTTTATTGTATGCAAGACAAAGAATACAGTATAGTAAAATATATTTCCTTACCCCATGAGTTTTCGATGTTTATATATCTCCGCAGAAGAAAAATATTAGAATATATACATATATATATGTGTGTGTGTGTGTGTGTGTGTGTGTGTGTGTGTGTGTGTGTGTGTGTGTGTGCATATATATATTTGTACTCGTAGCCAAATTTAATATTTAACTGCTGATATCTTTGGTTCTATAGTGGTGAAACTATATTCAAATTTGCAGGTTTTATGAAGATTATAATTCTATGCTATGGTTAAATTTTATGACACTTGGTAAAAAACGAACCTATATCTTCAAATCCATAAAATATATAAAAGTTTGCCTACCTTTGTATGTATAGTTTCCTAGCAGGCCATATTTATTTAGGTTTCTTCTGTTGTTACCTCTGTAGTATCCTCAGCCCACTAATATATAGATATACTACTTTATTTATTATACTTATGAAAAATCACTTTATTATCTTTACTTTGTTTTTGTCAGCGTTATTTTCTCGTTCAAATATAAAATATACAGTGCGATAAATTTTGATATATGTTTGGGACAAGTATTATGCGAAATTTCATCACAAAGAAGTTTGCTGGAGCAATGGTGGCGGCTCCCGGGATGGTGTGCACAATCCCTAGTTGAGGGAGTTCATAAAGGGCCGCATAAAATATGACAGTAACATTCTACCTTAACCTAAGAAAAATGGGGTGCATCATTCCTATGTAAGAGACCATCATCATGTCATGTTTTGTCATGATCGGTCGATTGCTGTGGGCTGTAAGAGAGTATATATATATATATATATATATATATATATATATATATATATATATATATATATATATATATATACATATATATATGTGTGTGTGTGTGTGTGTGTTTTATTTTTATTACTGTTTTATCTATTTAGTTACACATTTTTCGGTTGCCGGACCATATCTACGATCCAGCAGCCTCTTCTGTAAGGTCTGACGAGGCTGCTGGATATAACGTAGATAACTAAACAGATAAAACGGTCATAAAAAAATAAAACGCATATTTGCTCTGCAGTAGTATTGCGCACTCTCTTCAGGTTTTTACTAATTAACATTTTTGCTATATATATATATATATATATATATATATATATATATATATATATATATATGAATTAGACCTTTGAGCTTTACCTTGGAAAATGATGTGGACCATCTCTAGGTTGGGTCTACTACCATGCCAGATTTGGTCATCATCGGTCCAGTGGTGTAGGCTGTAGTAGAGCATGCATACATAGGGTATGCTTTTGACCTTATACTTTAAAGTTAAAAATAGTGTGCACCCTCCCTAGGAGAGGGATCATTATCATGCCAGGTTTGGTCATGTAGGAGAGTTGCACGCACACACATACACACACACATACACATACACGCACACGAATGCTACTACTTTAATCACCGTCTTGTTACGGGTCCAGAACTGAGATCATGTGTTTTTTTTCTACAAGAGCCGGCAGGAGCTCGGCGAATACTCGGCAGATGGCCGCGATCAGGCTGACATTGGTCTTCTGGGAGGCTATGTTGGTGATATTCTCTACGAATGAAAAGAACAAATAAGTACAGCTCGAGAGAGGAGTGGAACGGACAGTTAGAAAAGTGTACACAGTCGTAGGACTCCTTCTGAAGCCAAGCCTGAGTTTCTTCGGACTTGTGGGTGGGCGTCGAGTCCTACTACAACACCCAGAAACTGCCATCTGATTGCAACGGAAGATCACCACACTCTTCAGTACTTCCAGGTACACTTTGGTGTTTATTTTCAAGCCGATTTCAAAGATGTTAGGTGGCATGACTTGGCCTTTAGTTGGGACCACACCAACGACCATATCCGTGTCCGGAAATTTTGTTTTCATTACCTGGGTAAGTCCTTGTAATTTGTGGCAATCCACAATCCACAATGATGGTGATGGCAATGGACCTATTGTCATAACTTGAATCGATAGACATCATGAGTTATACAGCGGACCCCCTCCGATTTCGCTCGTTGAACCTGGTGTTACTCTCAGGCGTGATAGAAGGCTCCTATTGAACGTGAGATTTGTACATAACTTACCAACTAGTAGATGATCTGCAACGAAAAAAGAAAAGAAAACTGTTTTTATTAAACGGAAATGGAATCATATTGTCTTCTCTACTGTGACAATGTAATCATTCCACCCTTTTAAACTGGCTCGTTTTGAGAACTCTGTAGAGGACATAAATTTCTATTTAGCATTGGGGCATGACTCTCCAGGAAAATCACTCATTAATAACATCGTGTATAAAAAAAATAGTAATCGTATCATTGATCATCCGATATTCTTACTCTCCTTTCTATTTGGAAGTTATTGTATCAGTTTAGACTTAAGCCATTGCAGTCTCGATTTCGAAACTAGCAACACTAATAAGTCCTTGATATAAAGAAACCCACAAACACACCGACACACACACACACATACACCACCCTACACACACACACATATATATATATATATATATATATATATATATATATATATGTATATTAGAAATATATGAAAACGACTTTAAAACAATGGTACATGTAATAGAATGATTCATATACAGCGAATTTGACGGGTTGTTCAGTTAAAAATCGATAAAGAACATGCAAACTATTTGAGAACATCATTAAAAATTTATGTGAAGTTTGTGTCAGAATTCTAATTTTTCTTTCATCAATTTTTTCTTTTTTTTTGTTTCTTTAAAACACTTTTCTAATGCTTTGCTCTATTGTCAGCTTTTCTGCTACTATTCAATGTAGTCAGTATTTCAAAAGTGTGTGTGAAATATTCGATAAAGATGAGCACATATCTTAATATAATGAACCGAGCGTCCATCTCTGAAATAAAACTGTCTCAGTGACCGTGTTGTTATGAATATTGGATTGGAGTTATTCGGGTCCAAATTTCCAGTTGTACGACCGGCAGCATAGTTATAGACGCCCCACTGATGAGTGCACAGTAAACGTTACGCTCGAGCCGTTTCCGTTACAGTTAAAACCTCTCTCCGATCCCTACGTCATCCGCCACAATAGAAAACACGCAAGTCGCTTATTCCCGTTCTCCCCGTCTCGACGCCAGCTGAAAAGTCGATCTCTGCCACTTCTGGGCAATATGTCAATCTCACTTGGCAGCTTTTTTCTTTCTGTTTCACTACACGCCGACCGTAGACAGCCATGTCCCGTCAGCAAATTTACACGCCCATCTTTTCTCCTACCACGTGGTGTTCTTTTTTCCTTCCTGTTGTCGCGCCAGCTCGCGCACACTTCCTGATTTACATATGAGCATTTTTTCGGCTACTGCCGCTTATATCCTAAGAAAACAGTATCTTAAAGCTCATGCTGCTTCTTTTCCTACACGCTCATTCGCGCTCTGTCCAATAAGATATCGGTGATAATCATTCCATATAAAATAATTCTATATATATCAGACATGAGAAATGATATAACAATTTCCACAATCATACAACATCGCAGCTTACACGAGCCATGAAAGCAAACAAATTGGAAGACCAACATTCGAGTTTCGTTCTCATTTTGGGATCATCAGTTGAACATATCCCAGCCCGAGATTCGAAACCCGAATCTCTTACATGTGTTCCCTGCCACTTTAAAACAATCGCGACACACACAAAGAAAATATGTTGTGTAGCACATTAACGGGGACTCATATTGGGGACTCAGAACAGATGACGGTGATGAGGGTTGACATTTGATACAGACTGGGATGGTTTTTTGCAACTGTTCTTATACTCATATAGAGGGGAGGAGATACGACACTTATGATGGAGGGGAGGACACGTAACGAACAGTTACAAACATATTTTATTCTTTATTCAATCGACCGATTGGTGACGTCAGGAATTCAAACTTGAATCCACATGGTCTAATCTTCTACCCTTCGCTCCTAAGGGACTCTACTCTCCAACTGACTATCTCTTATCAACTCTTGGCCCTAAACTCTCTCTCTCTCTTTCGACTGACTTCTAACTCCGAACCCACATAATTCTATATTGGGAAATGCCCTTGGTTTATGACGTCATAAATGTGGTCTTCAAACGTGATTAATTTTCACGTGGCTTTACATATGTTTGTCCAAACATACTTTTGGCAAAAAAAGAATCCTCAATTCTAATATCTAACCAATTTTTAAACAATATATTTTTAATTTGCATTGTCCATCTTTTAACCGTCATATTTAATATTTAGATTTCTAAAAGAATGGACAATCGACTATTTTTCCGACATAAAAAATATTTAACTATTTCTAATAGAATTAACAATGAATTTAATTTCTTACATTTCATTTTCCATTATTATCTTAAACACTTGCCTACAGGGTCCGATTCTTACCTTATATTTATATTATTTTTACTTATCTAGTATGTCTTCTTACTTACATAATAAGGGGGCAGCCCTTCATGTAACAAATATATTAGTTAACACAGATTTCGCAAACCGTGGTGAAATTCTACTATGGAATGTACCTACTATGTGAGCTACAGCGTTTTTGCCTCTGGATAACACACACACGCACACACACACACACACACACATATATATATATATATATATATATATTATTTATTTATTTGTTTTTGGCTTTGTCTACTTTTTGAACGAATTCAATTATTTATACGAAAGTGCATTTTTACCTAAATGCGAGTTGGGAATAATTTTCCCTTTGCTCAATTTGATACTTCTAAATGAGAAGCGGCATATGGATTGTTTTTATAATATAATTATCCACTGACATGGCTTTTGTCGTCTAAGACAGAGTAGCTAAATCAAGCAAGATTCGAAATCGGGACAAATTCAATTATTTATACGAAAGTGCATTTTTACCTAAATGCGAGTTAGGAATAATTTTTCCCTTGACCAATAATTGAACTGGTTCAAAATGTATCGCAAAACTAAACGAAATAAATAACATCTACCTGAATCGCAATATTGGGCAGACGTGCGAGATACAGATAGCGGTAGAGATTAACGCTTCTATCTATGAGGCCCCGATTTCGAATCTCGCTTAATTCAGACATTCTGGTGTGTCTTAGATGACGAAATTAATATATCTAAAGTAATCTCAACCAGATATAATAGTTCGATAAAACCAAGTAGGAGATAGAGCTTTAATAATAGCAAATAGTTAATAAAACGTTAAAAAAACATTGAAAAAGAGTTAAAATCATATTTAATCTGAAGTTTTTACTCTTTTCCAAAGTGTTTTTAACATGTTTTATTAACTGTTTGCTCTTATATATATATATATATATATATATATATATATATATATAAAATTCTATCTATTTTAGAATGTCAATACTGCCCACTAAGTTTCAAAAGTTATACTTATTATAAGAACGCTCAATCAACAATTGTGAATGAAATATATTATCATATAAATGAATAGGTAAAGGAATAAATGAAAATGTAATTTACAACTATGATCGGTTTGATATTTTATATTTACTTATTTTATTACTGTTTAAATCGTTCTCATGTTTGAAGAAATTGCATGTGTTCGAATGTCACGCAATGTATTTCGAATGTTATTCTTCTAATCAGACAATTAACTTTATTGTCATTCTCTTTCTACGCTCGCATGTTGCTGCTTAGAGGCATGTGTTTTGTTTTCAACAGTAGTTTGTGAAAAAGCAATTATGTTAAAATGGCTTGTATTAATAGAAACAAATATATATATATATATATATATGTGTGTCTGTGTGTTGTGAGCGTGTGTGTGTGTAAGTGTGTAAAAACGTATAATGATTAAAGAAAATTTAGTTTATATCATTTAATTAATTTCCCAAGAGTTTAAAAACAATGAATAATACGGAAGGGTTTTTTTTTATTCTATAGAGTTATAAAATGAAACCGATTTTTTCAGAGGTATTGATTGACAATTTTTTTTAAATAGTATTTGCTATAGAACTGCTTGCTGATAAAAACACTAAAAACATTGAAAAACGCAAATCTCCACAAAAAGCGATTTAGAAATTTATATATCAAAGCTGAAGTTACAGTATTCACATATAGTGAATATTCAAAATTCTTTCAAATACGTATCAAAAATCAATAATATTCATGTGAATAAATTTAAATATTTCAGAGTTATAACGTCTTTAAAAGCTCAAATTGAAATATATATATATATATATATATATATATATATATATATATAAAAGTGAGAATGTGTGTGAGGAAACTTCTAAACCTATGTACTCAACGAATTGTTGATTTACAGAACTGGAATTTAGTATATAGGGTAGTTAGACATGTGGAAACGTTTTAATCGGTTTTTGTATCTGGATAAAACGCTTATAAGGATTTAAAATTGAAAAGTTGGTACATGGTTACCATCGGATTTTATTCATTTGCTTACTCTTTCACGATAGCGCATGGGCGAATCGTGCGCATTTTGTTAAGAATGCTTATGTTTGAAAACATTTTGTAAAGATTCTGTGAAGCTGACGTAATTGTTATCGTACCTGACTCACTGTCTTTAGGTTTTGGTTTTGATCTCAGCTTGAGTATTTCTGTTTTTAACTTACAAGATGTGAACTATTTAGAACAAAAAAACCTTATCTTCATATGATCATGTCTTAATTTCATTTTTTTAATGAAGTTAACGTTACGTGCAATACCTGGCAACGCAGGACAATTCTAGTTATAAATAGAACCATCTTGCTACAAAGGTTGACTTAATTGACAATTAATATATATATATATAAAAAGAGAGAGATACCCAGCCTTGTCCATAATTGAATGATGATTAATTAATGTTTCATATTTTTATTGTTATAGAAATCGATAAAATCGCCGATTTCTTTTATTCAATCAAATTGATTACTGTCCTGCTCTAGTTGGAGACTCAAAGCAGTACATCGGGAGGAAGTTTCATATCCCTCTTTGCAGTGACTTAGACCACAATACATTGTAGTAAACATCGTGTTGTAGAGAACATACTGTTCATTTTATCAACTTATTCTTATATATTATGGCTTTAACTGAGTTTAAAATACAGAAGTCAAATATCATGTTTCAATTGTGCTCTGAAAAGAACATTTCAAACGCGCCGTATCATATCAAAGAATCTACTGTTGATTTTATATGTGGAACTTTTCGGCATGTGTGGAAATAAAACTTGTCTAATGCACTTGTGATAATAGGCCGAGTAAGGTATTTTAAACCGCTTACCAGAATCTAGTTACCAGGTATACGCGTGTAATTCTTGGGCAAAATCGACTAATTTCCTCGGGTCATACCCGATTTTGTTTGAACGAAAATTGTCTACTCGTTTTGCTAATATTCGACGTTAGGATGGAGTGTTGTGGCTAGAAAGACTTTATTCTGCCTTGACAACGTTTAAAATAGACTTCGTAGTCTAGTGAGGAATGCCCTTTTCTCTTCCCTGCAACCTCTTTCCCACAGAGGAGACGTTGAGAGCCTGTCTCTGTTTATCGCTATTTTCATGCCAAGTGCTCGTCTGAGCTCCAATTTATGGTCTCTCCCTAGCCTGATTTTCATGAAAAATACTCGTCTGATTGAAACCACTGTCAATAATTTCCCTTACTCTTTATCTGTCAAACATGAACAAGTTGTTAATGAGCCATACCCTTAAGTAATACAATTTACCAAATTTCCAATTACTACAATATTTTCCGATTGACTACTGTACATTCATTAATCCTTATCCTCAAGTGGCCTCTGGACCTTGATAAGTGGTGACTACTTCGTAAAAAAGTGGTGTTAATTTTGGACAAATTTGCCTGTTCCGTTTTCACTCGGATTGTTTCGATTATCGATTACCGATTATTGATACTTATTGAAGACATTCCGCAACAAAACTTATCTAAGAAAACTTCCAGACACACACTATGTGTGAAGTTTGCGTTTAGTCATATCAAAGGAAGCACCGAAAGAATATTATATAGATAGTGTAGCTAACATATCCTATTTAGACGAGCGCCACCCAAGCGATATACATCGAATTATAAGGTTGCTTATCACCATTCGTCAAATAAATACAACTTTATATATTTGGTATAAATATGAGTGGATTCACCCTTGGCTAATGCCAGCAGAATAGAAGAGAGTAAAAGAAAAGTCTTCTTTGAAAAAAAAATGCTTGTCGAAATTGTCAGAAAAAAATGACACCATTTGTTTTATATGTTGAAGAAAAAAATACGTAACAATAATTTACGTTCTTAATTCTTTAAATACTTTGAGGAAATTATGTTTTCTAACATATGATAGGTCTGTTGTATTAAACAAGCAAACAAACAAACACAAACGACGTCTTTTTTCGTTATTTACGGAATAACATTTGTCAACAAAATAAGGAACATAAATCGCTGTATTCACGGATGGGTTCTCATCGCGGTTATACAAGGTAATAAACAAAAATAGACAAAAATACGTCCTCTTGGATATATTAAAGATGTCAAAAAGTAAAACAACTAAATTTCAAGAGGTTAATCGGGTTCAATAGGTAAATAAATTGCTATTTGTCGCGAAAAAGGCTACTCTTTCAGTTTGTCAGGAGCAAAAATTAGACCGTGGTCTTAGTCGTAGCATTATCTTAAATCTTCGACTAAGATCATAGGCTGGTTTTGTCGCTTGACAAAGTTATTTTAGACTGAAACATTAGATTTATTTCACCGATTAATTCTGATTTTATTCACCTAAATTTTATATATATATATATATATATATATATATATATATATATATATATATATATATATATATATATAGCGGGATCTGGGGAAATTCCACAGGTGATTCATTCATATTTAATATATTAATGTTGACATTATGTAGATGTTAAGCGTAAATGGGGACGCTCTGATTGTAGCTATTTTCTTAAAATTTAAAAAGTATTTATCTAAGCTAGCAGGGACGTCCGGCATAGCTCGGTCGTAAGCTAAGCTAAAATATGATATTTTAATTCTTTTAGATTTCATATATAGTATTATATAGATAATGTTCCATCGATTTTTATATATTATAAAATTGTGATTTCAAAAATAAATTATCCATATGACTTCAGTTAAAATCAAAACCGAAACCAAGACTCATGACAATATATATATATATATATATATATATATATATATATATATATATATAATTTGAGTACCATCAGCTATAATAGAAATCAAAACAAAAATTTATGATGAACTCTTAATAAAATTGTTAATCAGAGAAAAGGGATTACTGGGGTGTCAGCAGTTATGAACTAAACCGAAACCAAAACTTATGAAATATTCTTGGTAAAATTATTTGTTACAAGAAGTTGAAGCCCATAACAATTAAAGTACTGTCACTCGGATAAATAATGATAACACACACTATATATATATATATGCATACATATATATATATGTATGTATGTATATATATATGTGTGTGTGTGTGTGTGTATGTAGGATAGTGAGGGTGTTTTTTGTGTCACGATTATATCCGAATGACAGTCGTTTAATTGAGAGTCGTTAATCGTTAATATATATATATATATATATATATATTGCTGACGAATGTTATATATATATATAAATATATATATAACATTCGTCAACAATATATATATATATATATATATATATATATATATATATATATATATATAACATACAATAATATTATTATTAAGATATTGTAGGATTTAAGTTACAATAATTTATTCAAAATAAGGAATCTGAAATAAAGTTGAAAGGTTTTCATTCCATAGAGTTTTAAATAGGCTATTCTCATCAGATTATATATATATATATATATATATATATATATATATATAAGCGAGATAAGACACTGATTAAACACCAGATGAAAAATCCTGAGTGATATTACTAGAGGTAATACTTTCAGGGTGATCCTAGCCAAAAAGGAAAAGCTCAATATTTAAGAATAGAACAATATATAAGTTTAGTGGTTAAATTTGAATTCTGAAAATTCAAATATAGACACATATATTCGAGTTAAGAATTTGTTGTTTGACAAAAGGAATATATAGAAGAGGTTATGTTTATTTCCTTAATTCATGGATTTTCAATAATGGCTGATATCATCAGAGGAAATGAAATGCGGTTAGCAAAATGCTCAACTGTGAAAAGGCACGTATTTTGCTTTTCAGCAAAAATATTGAAAATAGTTTTTGTGGATGGTGAATGATAGTTATATGAAAATAATTATAGGAAAAGGGGATTTCATACAACCTGGGCAGTCCATTATCGGAAGGAGTATAATGTCCTCCGGGGTTTTATTTCCAGGTAGGCAGAGTAATCCCATACAACAAAAATGTGTGGTTGCACCGTATTGATTTTCCGAAAGGTATACGGGGCGGTCGGATTCATTGGTGAATTGAATGTGTTTTGGTAGATGTAATCCAAATTTTTTATTAGGTGTTGACACAGTACATCAGATATTGGATGAATATACCAATCCATTGCATATATTTCCGTGGGTAATGGAATTTGAGCATTGAATTATATATATGGTGCAATAGACCTCGAAAATCAATGGTCTCGGTAAGAAAATATTCCGGGAGATGATTTTTAGAAGCGGTGTGTTGGACGAATAGCTTCTAATATGGACTTCATTCTTGGTAAACTGCCGGTCAGCTTTCTTGTTGAGAAGCGGTGAGGGAAGCCTTTTAGATGAGGGAACGAGGAGGATGGGGTGGAGATAGAGAATGTTAGGAGAGAAGGGGAGGGTTACTTTGGGCGAGCAAGCATGTGCTTAATGGAATTTCTTCGGGTGGAGGAATTGTAGGTAGTATTTTAGGTTCAAATGGGAAATGTGTATTCTTGTGATTTTTAAATGGGAGTGTGTATGAGATGGGGTGGATGTGCTGTTTTTGCTGTGCAGGTGGGTGAGTAGGTGAGGTGGAAATGGAGACGAGTCATAGTCTAAAGTTTTGAAATGCTTGGGGGATTACTTATTTAAGTGAGTTAAAGATTGTTTTTTTTTAATTATGAGGGTATATTTAAAAGTAACTTGATTTACTGAGATACAGTTTGTTCGTTACACTTGTTATCGTAGTGTGGTTGATTTAATTAAGTTTATTTAAAACGTATATAGCTCTGCTTGGGGCGATCTATGAATAAATTCTTATATGCGGGTCTGATTGTGAAATTGTCCAGACGTGGTTGAATCTAACTATTTATATGATAAACTGTATGTCTATCTGTCAAGCACACACCCAAGCGCAGATACAAGCATATAGACACTCAATCATACACATATATACGTATATGCATACATATATATATATAGCATGCACATGCACATATACATCCATCTATACCATGCATACACATATATATATATATACTTAGATACACACGTATCCATGCACTCATACACATGTATATACAATTACATATATACACATCAGAAAACATACACGCCTGCACACATGTGAAAAAATTCACATACATAGGAAACTACATATACATCTAAACGCGCCAACGTGCGCGCGTTCTTAAGTGTAGAGCTGCGCCCATTATACGACCGAACATCCTTATAACCATGTGTATACATGCATGTCACACTCGCACATGCATACCAATGCATACATACAACAAATAAACATGTCCCTATAAGTGATATGTCCGTACGGAGATAAAAGCGCGCATATCGATGTATATACATATACAATTACAACTAGCCTGCACCTCACAATTAAACATATACATGCATCAACAATTTATCGGGTTTAATAATTCTCTTCTAGATTGGGAGAGTAATCCCCATTTATCTGCGTATACAGATGGTCCGGGAAGATGCAGACAGCTGGAGCGCACTTAATTATGGCAAATGTGTAGTAACTCCATAAATTGCCCATGTTCATATACATACACATACATACACATACATATATATATATAGATAGATATATATATATACATATATATACATTTACATACACATGCATACATTCTCTTGTACATATATATATATATGCACACATAAAACGCATACTCACATGCGTACATACATATATACACACACATATATAAGGAAATTAAATTAATGGAAGCAATTTCATATATATATATATACATGTACAGACATATACGTACACAAACACACACATACATGAGTACACATATACACATACGTATACATTAACACAGATACAAAGATGCGTATGCACATACATCATCCACCCACCCATACATGCATACATACACACTCATACATATGTAAAGCCATGTGCATACACATAGGGGCGTATTGCCATAGCAAGTTCAGGTATGGTGACTTAAGTGATTTTGAGCTGGCTATACTTGAAATTTTTCCTGTGCTTGCAGAACGAAATAAGCTCATTTTTGGCGTGTATTGTGGCTTTAGGGTATGTTGTTATTGAAGGTTATTCTGAGATGCAAATTGCAGAGTTTGGATTTAGAGTGTATGAATTGGATGTTTTCAATATATCTTATTTTAGCGAGTACGGAATATCCCTACGTTGGGGGTCTTTAATCAGAATTTTTAGGGAGGTGCCATTATTACTATTTAGATTTTCATTATTAAAGGAGCTTACATGGTTGGAAATTCTCAGTTTAACTAGATTTGCCGTTGCGCCGATATGCGTGTGGGATTTTACATTTGTATTAATGGTACTAAAACTGTTGGAGTTTCTACTATGGGTGTGGGATAAACTTGTAGAGGGAGGAAGGGATAATTGGGTTCGATTCGTTTTTAGGAGGGGACTCCTGCGTAACTTGGGTGTTAACTTGTGTCTCATTTATGAGGAGTAGCATAGTGGGAGTCATTGGAGCTCTCTAGTGTTGTTGGTTCTGTAGTTAATATATTTTGAGTGCGATTGCTGTGTGTTCTATCACTTATATTTGCTATTGTAGTGGGGAGTTCGGTGACTGCACATGAGTATATAACGTCCTTGTGCATGCCATTATTTCTTAAGGGACAAGACAGTTTGTTTAGGCAATTTCAATTTTGTGTGGTGGAATCTGCGGGGGGGGGCTGGGCTTTTCTTATTTTAGAGTTATTTGATGTTATTATCGTTTGTGCTAGGTTAGGCATAGTGGAGTAAAAGTTGTTTATTGACTTTTTATTTAATATAGTGATGTGTCTATAGGGATGTTGAAAGGAATGTTCATTTTTTTTAAGAATTCCCTTGGTATGTTAGTTTTTATGTTGGAGCTGTATGGTGGGTTGTACCATATGGATTTTTTCGCCTTAATTTATTGCGATTCTTTTCATTTTGATTTCTACTGGATTTAGTCTTAGAATTTGTGTGCTCTGGATTAGGGTTATGCTTGTTCGATGTTTTACGGATAGGGTTATTATTTTTCTTTCGGGTCATGCTATGCGTGATTATGGATTTATTCTTGCGGTTTTCTAGTTTGTTTCCTATGTATTCTATCTTATCCGTGTATCCTGAGTTGCTACTTGGCTAATTTTTTTCTTGTCGGCTAACAGGCTTGATGTTCTATTTGAGACGGATGGTACTATAGAGTTGATAATAGATCCGGGATGATTCGACTGCTTATGCACATAGAAAAGGCTCAAATTGGGTTTATGGTAAGGGGAGTAGGTTTTTGAATTTAGATTTAAGGATATGTCTAAGAAGTTGGATGTCTTCTTATTAAGATCAACTTCAATTGAAAGGCCATAGTTTCTAAAAACTCATATAATTTCCTTACGGTGTTATTGTATTGTCTGGGTCTTTCATTTGGGATGAAGAGGGCATCATCTCTATACAGTCCTCCCTGTAGGTTTTTAAATTCTAAGCTAAGCTCCCTTAACAAGTAAAAACCAACCAAATTGGTAACTTGTGCAGAATAACTGCACCCATTAAAATATTAAAATTAATATATATATATATATATATATATATATATATATATATATATATATATATATATATTCCTTTTGTCAAACAATAAATTCTTAACTCGAATATATGAAGAAGAGACGTTGCGAGCCTATCCTTGTTTTATCGTTATTTTCATAGCAGGTGCTCGCCTGAACTCCAATCTCTGGTCCCCCCTCGCCAATCTTTCATGAAAAACACCCGTCTAGCTGAATCCACTGTCAAAAATTTCCCCCACTCTATATCTGTGCTTAAATCAAAACGCGGATTCTATGAACAAAGCTTCTTTCTTAGAACTGCACGCCTGTGGAACTCTGTTCCGTCTGCCTGCTTCCCTCCGGACTACAACTTGGATGTCTTCAAGTCCAATATTAACAAATTCCTAATGAACCGCCCCCTTAATTAAACACTTCATCAAATCTCCACACTAATGTAATGTATTTGCAATAACCCTTATCCCTGAGTGGCTTCCGGGCCTTCATAAGTGGTGATCACTGTGTAAAAAAAAATATGTGTCTATATTTTGATTTTAAGAATTTAAATTTAACCACTAAACTTATATATATATGCGTATATATATATATATATATATATATATATATATATATATATACATATATATTGTCGAAAGTATCTTAGCTTTTTCATTTTTAAAAAGCTTTAAGAAATAATGTGTTCAATGATACGACGAACATTATATCTTCACAAAGTCATTTAAATTACAATATTTTGTCTGAATCTTTATATTTATAGAAGACCAATAAACAATAAATCGACACACGTTGAAGCTTGCTTATAATAAGGTTGTATGTCAATAGTTTCTTTGGGGTTTTGGGGTTTTTTTTAATTAATCGTTGTACGAATATGCAGGGTTGTAGTATGAAGTAATCCAATTTTGCTTTAATTAGAATTTCAATGAAACACAAGACGAAGGGATTTCTCCCGGATACCACCGGCTACTCTCACTTGTAATTTATACAGAAACGAAAACACAAAAATAACATGACACAAAAGCTAAAGAAATTGATTAGCTTAAAGGCAAAGCATGTAGTTTTAATTGGACCTAATCAAAAATAGTGATTTACGAATAATAAAAGAAATACACTGTTAATGTGTTTCAAGTCATTTGTTTTAATTAATCCGGATGTGTTTAGTGAAAACAAACACGTTTATATCCGTAAACAATATATGTTCATGTGTGTGTACACGCGAATAATGAATCTATACGGCACAATCACGTTGACACGCAATTCTCGACGGATCACCGAAGTTAAGCAAATAGCAGATGAGTGACCGTTTGGGAAGGCTAGGCGCTTTATGTACTGCGCCGAATCGTAGGCATTTCTAGGTTGATATCTGGGGATGCGTTGAATACACTGGCGGAGATTTACTCTCGATAATAATCGCTACGTAATTGTATATCGGCAACCTGCTGCAAGATGCCATATTGAACTTGCATATAAAGCGCATGATTGCCGCAGCGAACGATTGCACATGGAGTATGCGCGACACGAATTTGCGCCTCGTAGATTATCTAAAATACTTCGTAGGTGAATTCTTCCAAAGACAAAGACACATGAATCCATGCGGTATAAAAAGAGATTAAATTATTAGGTTTAAGTGCACAAGTTATTAAACGCCTTCCACTACCTGTGTTAAAAATGGATTTCTAAATAACAACGTTAATAATTCAGCACAGCCTGTATTATGCGTAAGTACCGATAAAACAGTATATTCTTATCACGGTCCTGTCTCGAGTAACAAGGATACTTGGTGTAAGTGTGTTTGAGCAAGAGGTCTACTCCGAAACAATTGCGGCACAATCCTCAACCACACTTTACCTAAACCAGCATTGATTGGCTATCCTGGTAGTAAGAGTTTACGACGAAGATAAACAATGTCTGACAATCAGAGAGTACTCGTACATACAGCAATTGGTATTTAAAAATTGTCACCCATTTAATACTCATTAGACTAAACGTACACCCGTACATCGATAAGAAAGAATTGCAATATTAAAGGAATTAAGAAAGCATCAAATGTTAATTGATATTTTCTCACTTCAACGTTATACTCTAAAACAATATTACATTTACTTAGAAAACGATTATGTTATATATGAGAACATATACTAGTTTGTTTGTTTTTATCTTGTATATGCGCGACATTCAACATGCTTTTTCCTCTCATCCGAGTGTGAGGTTAGGAAATAGTTTATAGTGGATATTTAATTCAAACGCAATCCCCTCGTGTTATTATCCCCATATGGCCGTAGTAGCTTTTGGTCACATTATTTGTTTTCTCGATCGACTGAACATCCTTCCCTAGGGCTAGTATACTTCTGAACAAGAAGAGGAGATTTCAGTGAAAGAGTAAAAGAGATTCCCATATCAATAGGATATGAGCCATTCGCTATTTTCTTGATCAATACCTGCACTCTTCCGAAAAAGTGTCAGAGATATGACATGACTGTTGAAGGTTCACATTGACTTTAGTCGTTAAAGCGTTGATTCACATCTGTGGATATAATCACCTTTATCTCTGGTATCGTTTGTAATTCCTATTCGACTGGTATATGAATCATTATCTGATGCGGTGTTTAACCTGGGCAGGTTGAGCTGGCTTTCATCTGTAAGAGGAAGTTTCTAGGGAATATAAAATTTACATACGCAGTCGCATATTTATCTTGGTTAAGAGAGATGCCGTTTTTAATTGTCTTGGGAAATAACGCCTGATATACCACTACAATTACCGACCAAAATAAACGTGGCTTAAATTATGCGCTATGATGATAAACATAACGTAATTATTCTACAAAATCTTTGATTGATATCGAATGAAACAAAAGTATTAGATACCTAAACAAAATAATTATATATCAAATAAAGACATTCATTCGGTTATTATATATATATATATATATATATATATATATATATATATGTGTGTGTGTGTGTGTGTGTGTGTGTGTGGGTGTGGATGTGTGTGTGTGTGATAAAACGGTAATAAAAAATAAAACATATATATATATATATATATATATATATATATATTGTATTTTCTGTACAGAAAGTTGTTAGATGAGTCAAGTCATTGGTATCGTCGGTTTCAAGCCCGATAATTAGGACCGTTTAAGATATACATATCAAGCGCTCTTCATCCAATACCGGAGTGTTATCGGGCTTGAAACCGACGGCACCAATGACTTGTTTCATCTAAAAACTTTCTGTACACAAAACACAAAATATAAATACGCTCTTATTTTTGGATTTTCCTTTTAATTGAGCACTCTGCTGGATTTCGTTTTCCGAAAAAAACTAATCACATATATATATATATATATATATATATATATATATATATATATATATATATATAACGAAGTAGCGATTGTGAGTGCGTGTGAGTGCGTGCGTGTGTGTGTATGTGTGTGTTTGTATATATACAACTATCCTACACCCCAAACCACTGGACCGATCATGATCAAACCTGGCATGATTATAGTCCCCCTTCTAGGGATTATGCACCTCATTTTTCAAGACTAAGATCAACGGTCAAAGGTCAAAAGTCAAAGGTCATAGCCATAGACCAAACCTTACATGATGATGGCATCCGACCTAGGGATGGTACAGACTATTTTTCAAGGTCAAATGTTTAGGTCGCGACTTTGCTGTACGCTCCAGTACTTGCAAAGCGGGTACCCGAGCGTACATCAAAGTCCCGTAAAAAGCGCGGGTATTCTTGCTAGTTTCTTATAATTTTGGATAATTTTTTGGTAAAATATTTATTTAATTTTATATCCGCAGGAGAAATAATTTGCCATGAGTACGACAAATTGGTAAAAAATAAAGAATTAGTTTTAACATTCATTTTATCCGTCGGAAATATTTTTTCAGTGTATTTATTATTCCAATGTGTAACTTGACCTAAGGATCCAATTTCATAATTGTACGCTGAGCCGTGTAATTCTGTCAGCCGGCAATTTAAATTTTACATTTTAATAAATCGTTTGGCCTCAGGTTTCTGAAAGACATAACGTCTGCAGCTGATTTAGGAGTTGCTGAACTTCCATTAGCCTAGATAAAAAAATGAGGGTTTCTCAATTTTATTTGCCAAAAAGACTCTTTCTTTTATTATAACACTAGCTTGGGTGCCCGGCATTGCGCGGGTGTTTGGAGGTGTGTGCTGAGAAAAAAAAGTGGAAGTAGGTGGGCAGGTTCGAACACGTGGCGTGAAGTCGGAAAAGAAAGTGAATGTGTGTGTAAGGATGTTGGTTGAGCAAAAAAGAAAACAGTAAAATTGTGAGCGCAAAAAATAAATTAATAAAAAGTGGTAGTAGGCAGGCAGGATCGAACCTGCACCGTAACATAGGAAAATAACGTGAAAAAAAACATGTTTCTTGTTGCGCCCATCGCCAAACCGGGAGTGACGTATGTTTAAATTAAGGCTAGTCAATCGAAGGAAGACGATGACCTTCGACATTATCTGCGAAAAAAGCGACCCCTCCATGTAGAAAAGTGCCCAGCTGAGGGTGAAGTAATTAATTTTTTCAGACATTTTTTCGATATTTGTCATCCGATGGGTCGAGCTTAAAAACAATACCGATTTCTTGAAAATCCGTCGCCTTTGTCGAATGTTTTAGGCAGATATACATACAAACATGCATACATACATTCATAGATACATTTAAACAGACAGGTGAGATTTATATTATACATAATAATCACATCAAACCGACTCCTTCATATCCCCATATCTTTTGCTATATGCTATATAACAGGATCTGTCCGAAAATCTTTGTACTTTAAATTTTATTTGATGTTAGTACACAATTCAATTTTTATGTTATGTTTTTTTATGTTTTGTTAATTATATTAAATTTAGTTTTCATATCCCGGGATACTCTCACCTAGCAGAAAAAACAAATTCACTCTCAGTCCTTTTTCTGTCTTTCCAATCGACTTAAAATGCTGAAAAAATGTTACTTAATTTCTTTCCATGTTAGTTATTTAAAATAATATAAATAAAATAATCTCAAATACATATTCTACGCTTAGAACACATAGACCGGCCTGATCTTATTCCAAAGAGTACAAAATAGATTTCGTGGCTTAGTGGTGGATGCCCTTTCCTCTACCCTGCAACCTCTCTCCCACAGAAGAAACGTTGCGAGCCTATCCTTGTTTTATCGTTATTTCCATGGCAGGTGCTCGTCTGAACTCCAATCTCTGGTCCCCCCTCGCCAATCTTTCATGAAAAACACCTGTCTAGCTGAATCCACTGTCAAAAATTTTCCCCACTCTTTATCTGTACCTAATTCAAAACGTAGATTCCATGAACAAAGCTTCTTTCTTAGAACTGCACGCCTGTTGAACTCTGTTCCGGCTTCCTGCTTCCCTCCGGACTACAACTTGGATGTCTTCAAGTCCAACGTAAACAAATTCCTGATGAACCGCCCCCTTAAGTAAACACTTCATTAAATCTCCATACTCACGTACTGTACTTGCAAAAACCCTTATCCCTGAGTGGCGTCCGGGCCTTGATTAATGGTGACCACAGTGTGAAAAAAAACATTTAAAAGGTACTGACTAGTAAGGAAATATAAGCCGAGTTGAAATTGAGTTGTGAGTTGTGAGGGTTTTTTTTTTTTTTTTTTTTTGGTCATTGTTGGTGAGAGCTCGCTGTACTGTCCACCGCCCTCACCCACGTAAGAATAGGCGTGTACTTACCGACTGCTCAAGAATTAAAAATCTATAATTGAATCAAAAGAGGCTCCGTGTAATTGACCATCGAAAAACAGCCAGAACAAAAAAATATTACATATCTTTTATTTTTTCCTGTTGCGGGCTGTACATGATTATAATTTTCTTCTTTGTAATCAAACTTGTTAATCATTAATATTTATAACAGAAACCAAAACTTCATGATCGATTATTCATCGTTTGTAAACTTGTGAATAACAACAGTGGCGTGAAACCATATTGAAGTGATATTTTTAAGTGAACAATCAGCAAGAGAGAGAGAATCGCTGATCCTGCCGCATCCTGCGCGCAGCGTACAATCAACTCATCGTAGAGGCGGCTGAGACTGCTCCATTAAACTTTTGTGGATGTTCGAACCGAACCACCTAAAATTACACGTGTTACTGGAAGACACCACTTCTTCCTCGTTTTATATCTTTGCTAGTTTTATATCGGTGCTTTGACCAGAATATGACCCTAAGAAAACTCCATTACGGGGTGTTCGATGTGTTATACTGACGCCGTTTGAACCAGGAAGGACGCTGGAGAACTCTGTAACTTCAGCTTGCGTCGTGTTATATTGATTTTAGCACACAAGGACTGACTCTGAGAGGTAAAGAGACAGAAAAAAATCTAAACTAACTTAAAATTGATAAGAAAAATCCTAAGAAAACAAGAAAAGAAAAACCAACGGGAAAAAAGGCACAGACAGAATTTTTTTTAAGTTCACGAACTCTTGGTCACCTCTTGTGACCGTTACACAGATTTTAGTTCGAGTGCACCCCTTGATATAAACTAGTTTATCACCTGTTGTAGCTCTGGAACTCGTATCAGCTACAGGTCAGTGTGTTAATTTTTCTCTTAATAAACAACTGACATAATTCATCAATTCTAAAGCATCAATCAATCAACAATAAAATTATAGTTTCCATTAAAAACGCTACAGAGTTCTGCAGAATCCTTTCTTAGTTCAAACGGCGTCAATATAACACGCCGAACGCGCCCATATCGAGTTTCTCAAAGGGCCCTATCCTGGTCACGAGACCATCAATATAACATGGTCATGTTATATTGATATCATTATTTATGCTGTAAAATTTATTTATTCTTAACATAAGGAATTTTTCATGCACACCATTCACGCATACGCATTCGTGAAACAGTTGGCAAACAGATAAACATCTGATAATTCGCACGTATAAATTTTCAATTTTGACCCCTTCGAAGCCATTTTCCAGGATAAAAACTTATTAAACGTTTCACACATGTGGGTATACCCTGTATACCAAATGCCAAGTCTGTAGACTAAGTAATTTGTTGAGTGTGTAGTTTTAGAAGTGTCCCTACACACACATTGTCCGTTTCATAAATGTAGAGATTATTTTTCATAAATCATACATATCTTCTGGAAAATAAAAACAATTTTACCATCTGATAGATATTTTATATTCAATTTAATTTTATAATATATACTTTATCTTCTCGTCTTCTCCTTGTCTTCTTCTCTTGTCTTGTATATGTATATATATATATATATATATATATATATATATATATAATAAAGGAGACGCAATTTTCCCCTCTGGACCAAAACACCGTAGGTTTACACCAACAGATGGCACTTAAAAATAATATATGTGTCGTATGTTTACGCTCTTGGCCATTGCCTTTTATAACTATAGAACTCCATTACAGACACATTTTTCCGTAATATTAAAACTATACATTTATTTCTAGGATCGCTATCTTCATCATCTTTATAACGTATAGAGGAAGTAGCTCAAACCTTTACTCTCTATTCGATAAGACCTCTTACGACCCCATTCTACACCGCGTGCATTTATACTTTTTTCTACTCTCCTGAGTTACCTCCGTCATTAACTAACTTGTGAATTTATACACATCGCCTACTGTTTACGCTTTAACCTTACACAATAATGATTCCTCCCTCTTCTCATCCCTCGATCCTACATATTCGGTCATTTCGGAATGAAAGAAACATCATTAAAAAATTACGACAAACGAATGAAAGAAACATCATTCCAGAGATTATGACAAACATGGCTTCCCTAAGTAGAATCCTTACATGTTAAATACCCCGATTACAAACTTCGGAATCTCAAAAGAAAAAAAAATGGAAATTTTGATTCCCATTTCATTTAAATTATTACCAATACTATTTTCGTTAATATCTTATTAACATCATTAGGAAACACAATTGTTGGGTTACTGATTATTTGCTGTGTTACTTTACCAAATAGAAATTGGAGTTTCTAATTTTTATTGCTGGTTACATTTCTTTCATTTGCATTAACAAATAATTAATATTTATATTTTATTTTTGTAATAAAGTTACAGTGACACATCATTATTAATTATATTTTATTTTAGTAATAAAGATGACGAGAGTGTAATAGGTTTTTACTAAACGGTTATTACGGACCCTTTAGAAAAAACATTTCGTCTCATTTTGTTTATGAGTTGCCGATTACATTTTTTAGTTTTCTTTATATTATAAATGCTTCACGAACTTTCTATTATTTCACATGTTCAGATGCTATTTTTTTTACTTTAGATTAAGCTTTTAGTAATAAGAATGCCACAATGGGATTTAGTTATTTTCTTTTCTTTTCTTTTTTTCCCAAATATTACTACGGACGCACACGTTATTTAGCAAATAAAAAAGGGGTAACTATGGGGATTCTTTACACCTTCGACCAACCCTTTAAAATTAACACTTTTAAACGTTTTGCAGGGTACTGAAAACAAAAACCACGTTTAAAATTCCAGCAAACAAGTAGTTTCAAAAATATTAAAGAATGTTAGTTTCAAAAAAGTATCGGATCCCTTGTACATAATAATTTAACGTACAATGAGCCATCTTATGGCCATCTTGTGTTGGGGTGGGGAATCAACGTACAATGAACACAATTTCACGTAAACTGCGCACCTACGTTTTTAGGGGGGTACAGACATTAATAATCGATTTGACGTGCACCTACCACAAACAAAAAAGGGTGCTCATGTTACGTTAAATTGTGTTCAGTGTACGTTGACCTCCCCTCCCGAGGCATTAATAAATGGATTTGACGGGCACCAGCCCCAAAACAAATAAAGCGGGTGCTCATTTTACGTTTAATTGTGGTCAGTGTATGTTGAACCCCCCACCCGAAAAATAAATGCAGCCATACATTGGCTGCTCATGTCACCTTATATTATTTTAGAAAAGTGATCCCCCACTTTTTAGCAACTAACATTTATTTAGATCTTGCCATCTACTCGTATGCCGGATTTTTTTTACGTTATTCTCGTTTTTAGCACACCCGAAAAAAAAAAGGTAAGATGAAGTTTTACAATATGTAAATCTGTTGATTTTATAATTAAAAAGCGTTGAACAATACAAAGTAAAATTGTAATTATTTTTAAATTAGGGAGAGGAGAGTCTTTTGTAAAAATTCTTCCACATTGGGGGAAGGGAGTTTTTTTTTTGTAAATCGTCTTCCACCTTACGATTAAATAAAAAAAAAATAGCTTGAAAGTTGAATTAAACCTGATAACGCTAATTACAAATAGCACGGTACCAAAAATGTTTAAGCACCAAATTTTTAAGTAGATATTGATCTAGGATGCATATGATACCATCGCGCAATTTTTGAAAAGATTTGTCAAGTTAAATTCATGTTTTATGATATTTTGTTTATTACATTGCAAGGCACAGATTAGTTACTAACCATCCTCTCGCGTATATAATGGCTTTCAGAATAATAACATTATTATTTCAGTTTTTCGCATGATGACATTTTCAATCATAAAGTGATTAAATTTAATCCTTTTAAAGTTTAGCAACAAGATTCGCCATTGTTTTTTATTGAAATAAACTGTTCTGTTTATACTGTTTACTTTTACAGCTTAATTAAAATGTCATTTTCTTAAATAGCGTTTACATTTATATTTGATAACGTACATATGACTACTGGAAAATCCCTAGAAGAACATAAGGAGCATTTAAAACAAGTATTCACTCGAATACAAGAATTCGGGTTTAAAGTAAAAGAAAATAAATGCGACTTTTGTATGAGCGTAATTAAGTATCTTGGACATATAATAAATAAACATGGGCGAAGTCCAGACCCAGAAAGATCTGCGGTAATAGAAAACATGCCAGCACCTAATAACGTAACAATCTTGCAGAGTTTCTTAGGACTCGCAAATTATTACCAATCTTTTATTGAAGGGATGCATAATTTGCGAGCTCCCTTAAATGAGCTGCTAAAAAAGAACACACCTTGGAACTGGACGCAAGAATGTCAAACCGTTTTTGACAAAATAAAGAGCGCACTAACATCTGAATTATTTCTAACTCACTATGACACAAAATTAAATATATTCGTCGCTAGTGACACTAGTTCCTACGGCATAGAAGCATACATTCAACATATCATGCCTAATGGATCTAGAAAGCCGATAGCTCACGCTTCGAGAACCCTGCTTCCATCAGAGAAAGCGTATTAACAGATTGAAAAAGAAGCGTTGAGTATAATTTTTGCAGTGACTAAGTTCCACCGATATTTATATGGTAGACATTTTATACTTGAAACCGACCATAAACCATTAGTCACAATCTACGGATCAAAAAAAGGATAGCCAGTATACACCGCAAATAGATCGCTGCGCTGGGGTACGATCCTACTGAATTACGATTTTCAGATACAACATCTAGCATCGAAAAAGATTTGCCATGCGGATGGACTTTCAAGACTGATACTACAGAAACATAATTTGGAAGAATCAGTGATTGCAGCAATTCGAACAAACGTCGAAGTGAAAAATATGGTAGCAAACATCATTAAAGAACTACCGGTAACATTGTCGGACATTAAAAGAGAAGCTGATAAAGATGAATACATAAATGATATAAAAGAAAAAAATATAAATGACAAAAAGGTTCAGGAAATTTTTTTCATATGTAACGATGTGTTATTATACAGCGAGAGAGTAGTAATACCTAAAACGTTGCAGAAGAGGATTTTGAGAGACTTCCACACAGGACATTCGGGGATAAATCGGATGAAGTATCTAATGAGAAACTACGAATACTGGCGTAACATGGACATCGACATAGCTACAACAATAAATAGATGCAAAGGATGCCAGTTAGCGGCAAAATCCCCACCTATAGTACACAAACCTTGGCCGAAAACCGACCTCTCATGGTCGAGAATCCACATGGACTTCGCTGGTCCAGTAGGAGAAAATTACTACTTAATTGTAGTAGATAGTTATACAAAATGGCCTGAGGTAATGTGTTGCAGGAATCCAACAACGAACAACTCAATAGGATTCCTACACGAGTTATTTGCACGATTTGGTGTACCAGACACATTGGTCACTGACAATGAAACTAAATTCACATCCACAGACTTTAAGGAATTTTGTGACACGTTCCAAGTAAAGCATATCACTACTCCTCCGTACCATCGAAGTTCGAACGGTCTCGCGGAGAGGTTCATGGACACGTTAAAACGAGCGTTGAATAAATCCATTGGGATACCAACGGAAAAAGCTTTGCAACAATCCTTGCAATTATATAGGATAACACCACACCCTAATACACCGTCAAACATATCACCAGCTGATTTAATGTTTGCCAGAAAGGTTAAATTGGCGTTTGTAAACTATTGCCAAGACAGGCAATTGTCCGAAACACTACACACATAATAAGACAGAAATATAAATCAGGAGATCGAGCATATTTAAAATGCTACAGGAATAACACCTCTTACTGGGAATGTGGAGTATTGGGTAAACGCATTGTTGATTGTACATACATGATTAAAGGTCCACAAAATATACATAAAACGCACCTGAGCCAAATACAAAAAAGCCACATTCAAGATGGTGATTATACAACAGCAGTCGAAGAGGAGGAAACCATGGACATCATATACGAATCCTTTAATTTGGAACCGCCTCAATATACACCTAAGCCCTGCAGATCAGGTAGAAAAAGAAAGTTTAATGAACCATTAATGTTAAATCTCAAGAGAAAAAGATATTGACATCTGTGTGACTTCAAATCTTAGGAGGGGGTGTTGTGGTGGCACCCACTCATTTACATATGTGGATAATATTACACATAAACAGCAAGACTCTGTTAGTCTGAGTGTGTGTTAACAAGAAGCCACCGAAGGCCGAGCCGAGAGCAGATATGTTCTCCAGCCAAGACTCTCTTAACTGACAACCATTATGTAAATATACTGTGAATATACTTTTTCTTATACACTTCTTATTGATCTACCTTTGTTAGTTGAGTCTTCATTTGTATTGCCTTATACGTTATTTGGTTCAACCTGCAAACATAACAGCTATATATATATATATATATATATATATATATATATATATATATATATATATACGACCATTTTCGCAATTTTATACGTTCTAAATCTCAAGGACTAATGATTAGAATTTAACAAATGAAGGCTTGTGAGATTTGCTTTTACAGGTGACAGATTAAGGGGGTCATCAATCATCCAGAGCCTATTTTAGAATTTCTTTTAGCCATAAAATGTTTCAATCATTGTCCTTTTTTTCCTTGTTTTGTATACGAATTACAAAATATCTTATATTTCCCTGAAAACACTGGCTTTGATGGACTGGAGACTAAACATGTTGCTATGGTTTAGAATGATCTTAAATAACAGCAGGGAGGAGACTTGAGTCCAAATATTTATCGTATGTTATCTCCCCTCTTTGGTTTTTATACATAAAGTTAATTTCAGTGTATAAGGATTATTTGATACTTAAGATATTCATAATCGTAACCTATTTCCAAAAGAGAGGAGATATCGCATATGATAAATATTTCGAATCAAGTTTCCTCTTGCTGTAATGTCAGATAATTTTAAACCATATTAGCGAGTTTCAGTCACCCCACCATCCAAGCCACAGGTTTATGGAAAGAATATATATATATATATATATATATATATATATATATATATATATATATATATATATATATATATATATATATACTTGCAAAACCAAAAACAAGGGAAATTTGTTTTTTCTCGAATATTACAATTGTTTCGACATCATTTTGTCAATTTTAAACTTCATGTTGTTTAAAAATGTTCTTGGCTGGCATCTCGTCAGAACATCATAGAAACAAAAGACGGATTCCATCTAGATGAAGGAATTGCAGTGGTCGGAAATATAAACAGTTACATGAGAATCTGAAGACATCGCCTAACATTCAAACACTAGTAAAATATAAAATCAATTCAACTAAATAAACAACCCAGGATGACTTTTTACACAGTTAATCATACATTCTTAGGATTAAGATAATTAAGATACCATATTCTGTCGAATAAATAAATCAGCAATTCAGGGTTATCCCCCTTGAAAAGCATTTTACTGATTATTTCTCCGAAGTGAAAAGAAAAGAGCACAATAATAAATATCAATCTTCAACATCATAAGCTACTAGTAAGGAATATAAATTTATTTTATTTATTTATTCTCATTTTATTTTTTATGTACAGAAAACAAATTGCAGTAGATTTGTAAGAGCAATAAACTTTTCAGGTTAAAATTAAAATCGATGTATAAAACTGGGGAAAAAAGCACAAGATACGAAACCTTTTTCCCCGGGAGCGTTTAGAACAAAGATTAAGAATGAAATCTAACTAAATTACTTAAAGTTGAGAAACAAATAAAACACATAAAAATAATTAATTAAATTAATAAACTAAAGACCTACTCAATTCAGAATATTCTCCGGTTTCATGATAGTTCAAGTTTAACAATTTTCACCGTAATTTAAAACAAAAATACGAAAACAGGCGCCCAAAAACTTTCATGAACTCCAGAAGAGGATTTATCAAAATGTAATGAGACGTGTCCCACTGCTTGATACAGTTAATAACAGCATGAAAACCTGTTCAGATACGTACTGCATTTTTTCAATAAGTCTGACGAGATGCTAACCTCGAAAATTTATTAGGCAAGTTGAAATGCAAAATGTTCATTTCAATTTGCTGGCACATTTCTATTAGTTTTGCGCATGCACAAATTCATTCATAGATTGAAATGGTTTAATTTTACAATTTTATTATCTATTTGTTGACTAGAGGTCTACATAATTTGGTTTCGATTCTAGCTGATGACACCCATGCCATTTTTTAAATCAGCCCTATATATAAAGTACGATATATAGAGATTTTTTCTGTAATAATAAATACTGAATCTGCGTGAAGTTAAATATATATAAACGTATTTTAGGACCAGTAAAGTCCGGACGTCCATCGCTATTTAATAACAATCTAGTATTGATTTATATAATAATTGATTATTTTATATCTGTCTATTGTTAATCACAAATATTTGAGTTGATAGCATGAAATTGACCATGAAGCAACATTGCAATATTAATGAATAACTTGCGGGACCTGTAGAAATTTCACAGAAGACTCCTCCATAAGTAATATATTGATGTTAGCATTCTGTGAATGTTTTGGGTATCGGAATCGGAAACATTTTAGCCTAATTTCCGATGCCGATTCCTTAAATTATCTTTTTTATTTGATTTTGGTTTAAGAAACATCTTCCACTGCTTGTAGTAATAATCAAATAATACATTTTTCTTGATTAAACTTCCAGTAAGACTAAAATCTCTGGACCCTTTCCCCTCACGAGTGTGCTTTTCGGTTTGAGAAAATATAGGGACATTTAAGATGTGCTTTTATAGTAACCAGGACTAAATAACACTTATATAGTTAAATATTTAAACTTTTATACAAAAAATCGGAATCGGTAATTGTATCGGCATCGGAAAACTATTGGAACAGTTCCATCACTAATATATATATATATATATATATATATATATATATATGTGTGTGTGTGTGTATACATGTATATATATAAGTATATATGTATATATATATATATATATATATATATGTATATATATATATATTACTTAAGTCCTCTTAAGCTATAACCGAAACCGAAACCAAAACTTATGAAGAATTCTTGATAAAATTATTTATTAGAAGAAATGGAATGATAAAACAATTAAACGACAGTCGCTCGGAAGAAAAATAGGTAAGCATGAAACACAAAATAACACATACGGTATCGTATTAATATATAAATAAATAACCAAATCCGCATCTAATGCGAGCATATATGGGTTGAATGCAATCGTCGTATTTTTCCCCCACAAAATTATGATAAAATGAATACAAACAAAAAAGATAAATACTTCCCCAAATGCAATATTCTTCCCGCCATTAAAATCTTACGATAAATTCCATGCGATTGCCTGAAGCGAAAGACGAATTAAACTTGATTTTAATGTCAGGGAAAACTTAATTCGTTTTTAATGTTAGCGCGTTTAAATACAAATTCCAAATCACACATGAGAAAGAGAAGAAATCATCTTTTTTTTTTCGATTTTTATATCGTCTTCATGTTGTTTCAAAATTGACATGAATTCGAGATCTTTTTTGTAAATTTCTATGTGATATTAAATGTCGATGAAACAGAGTTGTGTCTTTACGAATTGCCGAAACACGAATGCCACCAAAAATTGATGTATACAAATTTTGTTTCGTCATACATAATTCATAGTAGAAATTGTATGTATTTATGATTGAATAATTTGATATCTTACTTCAGTAATTTATATGAGATATGATAATAATAATAATAATAATAATAATAATAATAATAATAATAATAATAATAATAATAATAATAATATAAAAATGGTATAAAACTTTACCTGATCATGGCTGATGGAACGAGATTAATCTACCCCCACCCAAAGTAAGTAATATGTTCAATTCGACACACAGCATAGATATTCGAGTTCGAACTAGACATTACCCAGGCTAGTATTAAATCAATGAAAAAATCGGCTGGTGTTATTTAGTCGATACGAGTTTTTATTTTCTTGTTGAAGCTATAGCACAGTGTATGTGAATTGTAATTTTTGAATAACTGTTTTAACTGTGAGTGTATTCTTACAACGTTTCGATTAATGTAACATCCGGGTTTCTTCAGTGCATTTTGTCGAACACTGGAATATTTTTTTATGGAGTCTGTAAAATGTGATAACAGTCCACTAAGAGTACTTCTGCTCGGGAATAAATAATAAAAAGTGAGTGACAGTAAACGTATGAAGAATGAGAAGTTTGTGTAATTTAAAGGATAGTAGTAGGCAGTGAGAAAATAGCGACCCTGCACTGCGAAATTGCATCAAATACGAAATTGCATCAAATACGGAACTGCATCAAATACGAAATTGCATCAAATACAAAATTGCATCAAATACAAAATTGCATCAAATACAAAATTGCATCAAATACGAAATTGCATCAAATGCTGTACGATAAGACTGGATGAAGGGGAGGTTTAGAGTATGGAAAACGACGAAGCAAAATTAATAGTCACTTTTGCACAGGGGAAAAAAATCAGAAATATAATGAAGATCGATTGTTAGAAGGAAGCGCTCTGAATAGTTAAGGAATATATATATATATATATATATATATATATATATATATATATATATATATTTTTTTTTTTTTTTTGGAAAAATTGGACGCGTCAGTTTTTGTTTTAGTTTTTATATTATTTTCTGAAATTTGTTCAGACGCATTAGTCAGTTGTTTTGTCTATCTACTAACCAAACCCTGTTATATTCTGGCAGAAGCGTCTGGCTTTCTCAAACCCATATCTTTTTTTTTTTTCGTGTATATGGTATGATTCAGTTCAGATCTGGGAGGCCAGACTTCCATGAATTACCTCCTTGTAGTACGGGTCTATTGATGTGCCTTTGGTTAGGGCAAGCAGACAAGTTCAATCAAGAATATTTTATAACGTTCCAGACAACCCATTCAAGAAAGTTGAATTTATAATTTTGTATTATTATAATTAGTTCCTCTGACCGCATCATCATTATCATTATTATTATTGGTTCAGAAGGAGCTTCTACAGAGGTTATCAATGATCTCTCATTGAAAACAGATGTTGTTTTCCCTTGAAGCTGAGTGACAACAAGTCTCCATAGATTTCCTAGTAGTCTCCACCTCTTTCGATAGCATTTGCCAATAAATTTGCATTATCACAGTAGCTGCTTGCCATTGATTTCTCGTTGGCAACAGCTATTGGTCTTCACTGGAATTTGAGTTGCAATAAGCCTGTCCAAGTTCTCAATCCCCTTCGAAATTATCCAGCGGAGATCTGGTCAGTGCTCTCTTTTCGGTCTTTCCTTCCTCATTGATTCTACTTGAGTGTTTGGTCTCACTTTTTTAGGGAGGTTCATTAATGCAGTAATGGGTAAGTGGATGGTGTTGGAGAACTTATAGATATGCGGCTTCAATATACTTGGTTCCATGTGGCGTTTCATTTTTGCCTCTGCAGCAGTTCGTCTGGTCCGCGCTTGTTGTTCCTCTCTGTTAGTCTCCACATTCAAGGGGTTTCCTAATATTTCAGCTGTTTTCATTCTTGCTGTTTGTTGTATTTTTCGAGTCATTCCTCTGATTCCAATTTCTCCCATTCTTTTTTTTTTCAAAGTTTTTTTTGGGGGATTTTTCCTAGTGCTCCCGCTATTATAGGTATCATTTTGATTTTCTTCATCATTCATATCCCTTTCAACTCTCTGGCTAGGTCTATGTATTTTCTCTGTTTCTCCTTTTCTTTGCTATTCAGCTGGAACCGCAAAGTCTACGATTTGACAGGATTTTTTTCTTTTTTGTTAATTATGACGATATCCGGTATTTTTGCCTGAATAAGTTTATCAGTTTGTATGTCCATGCCCCATAGTTATTATTATTATTATTATTATTATTATTATTATTATTATTATTATTATTATTACTATTATTATTATTATTATTATTATTATTATTATTATTATTTCTATATACCGAACTGAAAAACATACAGGGTGACCCAAAAAGAACAGAACATTCAATTGATTTTCTGAGCATTGTACAGTCAACAGAGAAAAAAGGCCAAAGACCCTAATGTTTTGATGTGATGTTTCGAATATAATAAACTAGTTATGACCAAAGTTTAATTTCATTCAGATAAAACGCTAAGAAACAGGACCTAATTAGAGTTGGGGCCCGTTTTGGGGGGTCACCCTGTATTTTTTTTCACTAACGAGTGAGACTGGAATCTATACGAAAATGTATGTTTCGTTTCAGTTTTCACCAATTGCATTTTTTGAAATAGTAAATGGCTTATTTACCTTATATTTGATAGTTAGTATTACGCAGACGAGTAGTAAGAAAGATAGTATGACACCCCGATGATAAATATCCGCTTCGTCGCATTAACGAAAGAGACGATTTTCTTTTTCTAAGTAATATTATTACTAAGTACCCGGCTTCAAATGATATCGTATTATATATTTTTTCATTTCACTATATTCATTCACTTTTCTAATTGAACAGTTTTTATTAATTTTAGGACTTGCTTTAGTTTTTAATGTCCTCTCATAAAAAGATTGCCTTTCATCGTTAAATAAAGTATAGTCTCATTCGGACAAAAACCCATTAAAAGTCGTGTTTGACATCAAAGTTTAAATTATTTAATCTTTCCTTGTTCATAATGAAAACATTATGCCCTACTTCCTTTATTGCTTTAAGTTTCCATATCTTTATCCTGCCGTTTTAATTATTTGGCGTAAAATTATTCCTTTTCCTTTTTATGATTATTTTTTTTTAATTTTATTATTGTTGTTCCATTTGGGATTTTAATATCGTCTTCGTGATTAAGTTATAAAATGTGTTATTTCTTAAAGAAATTTTAATATAATCAATTTATCTAATGCTTTATAAGAAATATGTCTCATTATATTAGTGTGGTGTGTTTTGTTACTTTATTTTTATCCTTATATATGTATATATATATATATATATATATACATATATATTACTTACTCAATAATAAAGAACACTGTATATATATATATTTATATACTTATATATATATATATATATATATATATATATATATTTCTGTAGAAGTATATTTTCTTATGATATATATAAATCCTTATTTAAGAAGCTCAATGTAATTACAGAGCAATATAGAGAATAAATGACAAAAATTTATATTCCAAAATTAATGATGTTGACCATCTTATAATTTGTTCCTTTAATACACTTGACTTATACAATTCTTGAGAGTATCTGTTTCGTAGCGCAAAATCAATCACTTAATTATTATATCAATCATTGAGTCTATTATGACCTTAACTCATCAGAAGAAATAGAAACATTCAATCCGTCAAAAGGAATTGAAGTGTGATTTGACATGATTAGAATCCGAAAATTGGAAGAGAAGCTGCAAATATCTTTTTTTTATTTTATGCGCAGATCATCATATAATAATAAGATCACTCTGACAGGCGTTAAAAAACATTGAAAAATGAATGTTTTAATTTCAATAGTATTTCTCACGGTAACCGGTGATGGAATGGATTAGGTCCTTGCTAATGAAGCCAGAAAGTGCGTCTGTTGCCGGGTTCGAATCTATCGAACACTTTTAATAATGACACCCTGAGCTAATGATTCCTGAAAGGATGAAACATTAGTGTCTGTGGGTATTTAATAATTATTATAGTAAATATATATATATATATATATTTACTATAATAATTATTAAATACCCATATATATATATACAGAGAGAAAATAAAAAGGAGCAAACCGTATTATGTGTTCATCAACGTTTCGTCTTTATTTCGAGACTTTCGCTGGATGAATACAAATAAATAAAGACGAAACGTTGATGAACACATAATACGGTGTGTTCCTTTTTATTTTCTCTATTTTGTCGGAATACTATTTCCATTATTTTCATCATATATCATATATACATGTGTGTGTTGCATTACTCAATAATAAAGAACACTGAGTATTTATTTGTATATACACATACATATATATGTGTGCGTTGTGTATATATACATATATATGTGGCAATTTTGATATTATTAAAATATATTCAAGTTTCACACAGTAGGATACAGTCATGCAAAAATGAACAAAATTCGTGTCAGCCTATGTTTTCATACGCACGTGGTGTTTAATCTTGCTAGCTAGACAATCATATTTACTGCTTTTCACCCAGGGGTTAATGTTTTTATTACCAAATGGCAGGAATTTTCTTAAATGTTTGGCTGATTTTATATTGTTCTTTTTGTTCTGTTTTGTAGAGGGATGACTAATCCTTCTTTTGTGAATATGCTCAATAAATACGTTCCCTCGTTTAAAAACGTGCATCATTATGTTGTGTAGCAAGAGTTTCATATTTAAAAATGACACGGCGTTCATCTTGGGGACACATTAACGGGCACAACGACGGTGATGAGGGAGAGAAGACATTTATATATCAGTTCTTATAACACGTCTTGTAATTTCTTGTAATAGTGGAGAGGGGAGACATAACGTTGAAGGGTTTACACAATGTTCATTATAATAGATGATAAAACACAATTACCCTTCACCGTGATGAAGGATGACACAAGACAACAATTACAAATAATGAAACTTCTTTATTCATCTTATCAACCGGTCGATTGACCTCAGGAATTCAAATTTGGATCTATATAGTCTAAATGTTCTCCCTTCGCTTCCAAGGGATCAACTGACCAACACACTGGCTCTCTTGCTCTGACTGACCTCTCTTGCTCTAACAAAAACTTGGACCCATAATATATAAAGTCCGTATTAATTAAACCGATATAACTCGAATAAAAATTAATTTCTCGAACTACCAATCCCCCCTATGGGATGAAGTAAAAATAATAAGTAGTGAGACCCACTGGAAAGTGAGAAAACTTAAAGAAACAGCTCACATGCTCGGATATAACAACCTACTGAGCAAACCAAGCATAGAGCTGATTGCAATTTGGACACCTCTGATAGAGAGAGAAAACCTTGAATAACAACATAGGTTTAACATTAACAAACACCAACTAAGAATTGTCCTAGTGACATATGGTCGAGTGGTCCTAGACGTTGTATCGAAGTTTACAGTTACCCAAAGGTGCTGAGTTCAATCCTGAACGAAGGCAGTGAAAAAGTAACATTCAAAACAGAGACTATGTCCCAAAGCTGGAGTCACAACACGGTACCCCCGTAATAATAATTAAGGGTTGGGTTCGAGACTCCTAACAAACGGTTCACCAGTTCGATACAAAACGGCCGAAACGTTGTGATAATAACAACCAAGATGAGGAAGTCAGTCCGACAATCTCAGTCTACCAATATTATCATTGAATTAAACATAGTTTATTAATAGTTTAACACAAAAGAATTATAATTGCAAAAATTATTTTCTACTTTTTTTACGCGTACATTTTTAACATAATCTTTACATGTAAGATTCTGATATTTCCATTGCACACAAGAACGTATAATTATCAACATAAAATAATATTCATATAATCTTGGAAAATAAAGTTTAAAAAATTAAATTGAAAAACAGGAACATAGAAAAATAATTTAATTAAAAAATGGCAAAAATTATACGAACGTTCCCATGTCGGTAAGTACGGATGCGCAGAGTTGGAAAGTAAATCAGTCCGTTTTGCCCGCCCTCCTTTTTTTCTTTTCAACTACCCGCCTGTTTGTGTTTATGAACTTTAAATTTCACGTAAACATTATGATAAATTTTAACGTAAGTCTTTATTCTTTTAGTGTGTAATTTTTTCTATGATTATAAATTGTTTTCTTAACCAATTGTAATTCTGTATTAATATTAATAAATAATGGTGCTTACTTTATTTTTCAAAGAATAAATTGTCAGTAGTATAATTAATGAATTTAATTAACTTTTATGTATTTTTAAATGACGGAAGGGGGGTCTGCGACTAAAAAAAAGTCGCTCGGTATGCCAGAATAATGTTAAATACAGACAGGAATTATATTTAATTTGTCCTTCCGTACATATTTGAAATTTGCCGCCAGAGTTTGTTTTTATTTGATACAATAAACAAGTCTCGTTCCAACCAGTGATACATTTGTGTATAATTATTACTTTTTTAGCAAAAGTAAAGTACATTTATTGTATTAATTCATTATATTAAGACTTTAAATTTATACTTAACTTGGAAATAATTCCAGAAAACTAATATTTTTCTTGCCAGATAAATGTAAACGCGATTTTTGTCATAATGAATTTTGACGTGAAATTTAGAGTTTTTCAGATTTGAGATAAAATTATTCCATGTATTTTTTTATTTCACACACTTTTTTTCTTGGAGAAATATACTTTAAACTATAATCTTTCAAATACAATAAAAAAGTCTCGAAAATTTTAAAACGGTAAGAGGATGAGTGAGGTCTTTGAAGATAATAAAGACCTCACTCACCCTCTTACCGTTTTTATGACTCCCACCCAGGTTGCATTCTGACTTGATAAACGAAATAGGAAAATGTATTTGGTGGAAATATCACTTTCGACGGTAATTCTTGGCCTGAAGACGTAATCCCCCAACGTGGGTGATTACAGAAACATGTATGCACATATGTAGCCATTAATGTTTGTATAAATAAAATTAATATACCTGCTCTGTTCACTCATTGAGCACTATTTTGGTAGACACATGTTGTTTCATTGGATGTACTTCTAGGAAACTAAATTCTACTGGCTATATATATATATATATATATATATATATATATATATATATACATAAATATATATATATATATACATATATGATAAGAATAATGGAAACAGTGTTCCGACAAAATAGAGAGAAAAAAAAAGAAACAAAACAAGTTTTGTGTTCATCAAAGTTTCGTCTGTATATTTCATACATCATACATTTTATAACATCATGTTTTGTTTTCTTAATTTCATTCATCCAGAGGAAGTCTCGAAAGATAGACGAAACGCTGATGAACACATAACTTAGTTTGTTCCTTTTTATTTTTTCTTTCTCTCTATCTTTATATATATATATATATATATATATATATATATATATATATATATATATATATGAACAAATGATTAATAAAACATGTTAAAAAACATCTTGAAAAAGAGTTAAAAACATTTAATTTTAAAAAGGAAGCACAAGATAAGTGAATAGTCCTTATATATATATATATATATATATATATATATATATATATATATATATATATATATATAATAAGAATAAGTGTTCTTTATCGTGTATTAAAAGAATGGCTTGGCATCAAGTTATCACCAAGCTAAACCGAACCTTTTACATCCAAACTCGATACATATGCCCGCCTTATCCAATTCGCATGAAGACATGCAATTAGTACACACCATTAGATATCAACAATAAGACCATATAAGGATGTTGTAGTCTCCGAAAAGAGGAATAACATAAATCACCGCATGGTAAAATAAACTTTAAAAGCCACGCGCCAAATTTTATACCGCCGGAATTATCACCGTTGGCGTCATTAATGTGTCCATTGTCGGTAGGGCCGACATTTTTTCAAGCTTTCCCGCCATATGTCTGTACAACTTTATGTTATATTATTCAGCACGCTGCGAAATCCTCGCTTTGTTGCACACTTGGCAAATCGTTTCTAGTTGGCTTTGAAATAATGCTACGTGGCATTTTTTTCACTGGTCACTGAAAGCTTTCTCATACACATACACACACACACACACAAGCACCAACACAAACAAACAAATAAAACAAGCTTGCAAAGTGAAGGGCGATAGTCTTCAGAATTTCTGCCGGGTTGATGTAGGTCACCAACTCATTATATATAAATACTACTTCTACTATGAAAACTACTATTACAAAGAAAAACTATTACCTCTACGAATACTGCAAAAACATTACTATTACTTCAACTAATAATACAACTAGGAAACTACTACAACGATAAAACTACTGCTACCACTACTGTGTCTACAATTAATGCTAATACTACTGTGAAATTAATACTAATATCACTACTTCTTATATTACTACTATAAATAAACACCAAGATATTGAAATAGTAATTTTGTAAATGGCACCAAAGTTAGATCCTTGGCTGGTTTATGATATCCATGTCTTTAGCTAAATTTTTAGCATACCTTTAAAAAACACACACATATTATGACACGACACAACAACCAACTCTTCGCCAACTGTTTTTTAAGAGTCTAAACACATACCTAAACTACTAAACAATACTAAACTACTAAACAATACTCTGTCAAAAATGATGGGAAAATTATGCTGCGTTAGTGTTCGCAAAACAATATCATAGAATTACGCCAACAAACAGCAAAAATCCTATCCCTTCACTATTGAAGACCCTAGATGATGAAATAATACTTCTACTATAATAGTTTAATTCTCTCACACTGCGTTACTTTGAAATGCCTTACCTTGTGTAACGGACCCGTACCGCACTTCTATCAGTAGCAGCAACATGATACATATTTAAATGACCGAACCACTAGGCGAATAACGTAACTGCGGCGGAAGGAAAATAACGGTGACAGGAAAAATGCACTTTGTGGCGAGGAGGAGAGAAAAACGCATGCCCAGTGAGATAGGTGTGTGGGCCTGTAGTGGCGACGAGAGATACTTAAGATGCCAGGGTTTTGTAAATTACATGGCATACAAGCTAAACTAACACACTTTTAAAACGAGAGGCAATGCGCTATTTTGGAAGAACCATAAATAAATGCTATTCGTTTCAACAGAAACGACTCATTTCTTTCTTTTTTCTCCCTTTCTTCTGACTGTCTCTGACACCACGTGTGGGTGCCAGTAATTATGTAAGACTCCGTTGAAGATTAACGACCTCGTTACATCTGTTTCTTACTACCTACATACATTTAAATGCAATTTGAACAAACATATCGCTCAACATCGCTCGGTAACCTATAATACATAATCCAGTAGCAGCGCATGTCGTTACAAACACCAGAATGCCTTGTTTGTGATAAAAAGACTAAAAAATATATAATTTCTGATGACGTAAAGTGAAAAAAAAAACACTAACTACTGAATTGTTTTTTGGGGGGTTTTTTTTAGAGGGCTTCTTTTCGAATTCATATTAGTTTACGGGTGATAGGGAGGGGCGGTGATACTAGTCTTTGCTTTTACTTTTCCATCCAAATCGTAATTTTTTTTTCGAAGGTCAAATGTGGCAACAATTATTCCATACATGAGTTGATGATGGGTTCCGGGAGCTAGAATACTGTCAAGCGCAAATATTTTGCTAGCCCGGCAAAGGGAATCCACCTTCTTCGCAACGATCTAAATATTGTCCTCCCATGTATTGTTTCCAATTAACTTTCCTGTAAATGTCCGACATAACTTTGAATAATTAACTCTAAAACATTATTGTTTATGGCACAGTCTTTGAATTTGTTGAAAGAAAATTATCTTTGTCTTAGTAGCATTAAAAGCAACCAAACATTTATGTCTCCGTTCGACTACATACTGGAGGTCGTATCTAAGCATCTGTGCATTCGTTTTCACAAACGTATGATATAAAGGGTCGTGTGATTACTTTTGAATATATTTTTTAATTTGCTGTAAATTTATGACTGTCCTTTGAAGCAGTAATCTTTATACTTTTTAGACTAATAGCCGTACGAATATAAGAATGGCCATTTGCTCCGATATCATCATTGAAATAGTTTTATTATTGCTTCTGTAGTGTATAGTTTGGAACCAGGAAAGTCAATATATAATCATGCAGGCAAGTTTAATTTGTTCGAATATGCAATACAATGTGAAATACCCGTCGTGCGTGAGGGTAGCAAGTTAAAAGTTCAAACGCCTCCGTAAATATTCACAGATAACAGGAACTGAAAGAAAATTCATAGAAGATAATAAAAGAAAGGCTGCTGCAAAGAAAGAGGAATCATTCTAGGAAGCCGTTGACGCTTGCTTAAATCAGAAACTCGGTTCTTATTGTTGGGTACTTTCAAGTTGAAATAGAAAGTCGGTCACCTGAGCTCCTGTGCGTAAACCATGATATAATCATTATATCACTATGGCCTGACATTACGACGTTTAAAAAATAAATGTTAAAATTTCAACGATATTTCTAGCGGTTGAGATTGGCTAATGGTTTGTTCTTGGCTAATGGAGGCAGTACGGCATAATCACGTTTACACACCTGTTCCTGCAGGATCACCGAAGTTAAGCAATGTTTAACCTGGTCAATACTAAATGGGTGACAATGTGGGACTTCCAGGTGCTGTATGTGCTCTGCGCTTATCTCGACATTGTTTTCAGTCGTCCTGGACTTCTCCTTGCTACTTGACTCAAAAGAGTACCGATTAAGGAGAGGTTTGGTTGTGATTTCCCAAGCCTTGCCTCAAGATAGCATGCGCAGCAGCCTCTACAGGGTGTATCCGTTGTCTATCGAGATTGAACGGAGGCATCGAAGCATCGAATGTAGTCGGAGATACCTAATAATAGGTGACCGTTTTAGATACCCATACCAATCTCTCTCCAGACAGAACAAATTTAAGCATATAAAATTCCTCTTTTACTTTTACTTTTCTTTTTCCCTTTCTTTTCGTTTTCTTCTTTCGTTTGTCATTTGTTTTCTTTAGCGTCTACCAAATTAAACGGACATGTTTTTTTAATGTTATTATTTGAATTTTAAGTTGTTCCGAAAAACGAGATTTTAATGTGATCTTCGAAATGTATCTATATGATTCCAGTTCCGATTTATAAAATAGATGAGTATCGGCTGAAGTTAGCTTGATATGGGTATCTAAAACCGTCCCCTATTAACAGCTTTGAAACCGTCGGTACCGATAAATCATCTCATCTAAACTCTCTCTCTCTCTATATATATATATATATATATATATATATATATATATATATATATAACACCACTATTTGCATGAACTACCATTGCTACGCCAGGGCTTCTGCACTAACCACTCGTTTCTGCTTCGTAGAAAGCATTAAACACTTATTTGAATTTTTTAAATATGTACATTTTATACATAAATTGTCTTGTAATAAAATTATTATATGGATGAACTCACAACGATAAGTCATGTTATGTAAACTTATATCAAAATGTAACCATTTTTATAGTATTCCCGCAGTTTGCTAAACTACGTTTTTTGGCCGGATGTTACGACATTTAAATTAAATCACTATGGCCGGATGTCATGACATTTAAAAAAATAATAAACAATTAAAACTTTACGATATTTCTCGCGGTTAAGAATAGCCGTGAGGTGTGTTCCTCTGTAATAGCGTCAGAGATTGTTCTGTGATTAGGATCGAATCTCCCGACTAGTAGTAATCGTGTCACCCTGCGCTGATGATTCCTGAAAGGATGAAACACTAGTGTTTGTATGTATTAAGAAATCATTATTGTAATAACTATATATATATATATATATATATATATATATATATATATATATATATATATATATACAGGGTGACCCCCAACCCCCAACAAAACGGGCCCAACTCTAATTAGGACCCGTAGTTTAGTGTTTTGTCCAAATGAAATGAAACTTTGGTCATAACTAGTTTATTATATTCAAAACATCATATCAAAACACTTGGGTCATTGGCCTTTTTTCTCCGTTCTACAGCATATGTTCTAGATGGCCTCCATTTAGCTTTTGTTTTTTTGGGGGGTCACCCTGTATATATATATATATATATATATATATATATATATATTTATATTAACGCAACGTAAGTAAGATATAAGATGTAGTGAATATAAAAGAGACATAAAGAATGGAAACTCCTTAAATGCACATTTCTGCCATTGTGCTGAACATGATCACTCGTTTAACTTTGATCATGCAAAAATTATCAAATTCGTTGTAGATAACGCTATACGAAGACTTCTAGAATCAGCACTTATTTTAAATACTAACACAATCACGCAAAGAAAAAGTTTCTACAATTTAGCCCCTATTATAGGAAATATAATAATCAGAGAGCAAAATATGAATACAGATCCTGGATAATCAGTTTATATGTCCTTAACCGTCTCTCTTCATATAATTTCAACAAAATAAATAAGATAAAAAAATAATAATAATAATCGATTCAGTAAATGTGCATATGCATATGTATATGAATAACGTTTTAATGTATATATATATATATATATATATATATATATATATATATATATATATATATATATATATGCATAGAATAATCCAACCTTTCCACACGCACATTTATAGTTTCTGTCCAGAATGGAAAGGACTTTAGAATTGTTCCTTCTTCCATCGCATGTGGTCTGTAATCGTTTTTCTTCTACATTTTTCCTACGAAATCCTAATAATATCCCCTGAAATAAGAACGAAACGTTGCTTACTATTTTATTAATTGTTGGTTTGCCTTCTCAAATTACACACCCACAGACATATATATATATATATATATATATATATATATATATATATATATATATATAACTACTTAATTTACTCACATAAAATTAATATACGAAAGTATAGATTTATGCGTAAACTTTAAGTATTTACTTCGAAAGTGCTCAATACGTAAGTTGAGCTAGGAAGTAAGTCATAAAATGTATATGGCGATAAGCTACACTGAATATTCCGCGTTTCATCCACTCTAGGACTCTTCAGGCTTATGCGCGAATTCTGTGGTTGTTTGTCGTTTTCATATGCACATCTTCTCTCTCTCTCTCTGTCTGTCTGTCTGTCTGTCTCTCTCTCTCTCTCTCTCTCTCTCTCTCTCTCTATATATATATATATATATATATATATGCGCATGACTAAATGTATAATAATAGAGATTACTGTCTTAAAATGAAAAACCGATGATGTCCAATCGACGAAATGTGTAAATGTTAGTGACAGGAGAAGCTAATTTTATTTGATGCACAATCGGATACGATTTTATTCTTTATAATTTATTGTATCAGCTCTCTTTTCGTTCATTTATTTAGTAATTTATTGTATTAAATACAAAAAGAAATGACACCTATTTCTCACTAAAAAATTAGTATGTAGGGCGTTGTATCCAATAAATTGGCACGCCAATAATTACAAATCAGCTTTGGAACAACTTAACCGGAAACTCTAAAAACGCCATTATTTTCAATTTTCCTTAAAATAAACTAATTTGTCTTCATTAAAATCCTGCCACGCTTGTCTTCGTTGTTTTGAGTCCTAGTAATAACTAATGAATTACTTCCTTGGAAAAATATTGACATTTTACTGATAGAAATGATTTTAATTAGAATTCTGGTTCACTTCTAAAATATTAGGTATAGTCGCTCCAGACATGTTTTGTGCTTAAAGACAACATGAATCGGAATTCTTTCTTAATATACTAACATTTCAGCCCGGCGTTGTCCGGGTGTTTGGAGGTGTATGTTCAGCAAAAAAAAAGGGTCAATTTTTTTTAAATTTGACCCCTATTATGACCTCTAAAAATCTATAGTTTTGGGCTCAAATCAAGTTATTAAATTAGATCCATGTCCAAGGAATCTATATCTAAAATTTTAAGTGTTTAGACCCAAAATTGTCGGAGGAGTTTGGTAGGGTTCTCAAAGGCCAAATCGTTGAACTTTGACCCCCTTAACAGCGAAATTTCTGGCCGTAAACGGATTACAAAGATTGTTCAAAATCTCAGTACCCTGTATGTCAAATTTCGAGTCTATAGACTAAAAATAGACAGAGTTATTGCGTTTGAAAATGTACACACACACAGACATGTTCACTTTTATAGATATATAGATGTTTCTTTTTTCTCTTAGCATAATACTAACAGCAATGACATTTTTCTTAATTACCTTTTCATTTAAGTGCTAGACTTTCTCTATTAAACTGATTTGGTGCTACATACTGTTTATAAATATTAGTTATGGGACGATTAATCGGACAAATTTAAAGTATCGGAACATACAGAGTATCGAAATTGGAAAGAATAGCCTAATATTCAATTTCCAAATGAGTCTTATTTTATTTTGTGTTAAAATATTACTTTTCGATTGTTGATAATATTGATAAAATGATAAATATTGTTCATTAAGCTATCAGTAAAACTAAAATCATTAGATAACCACACGATGTAAATATATTTCGCCTGTAAAGTCTGGTATTATGTTTCAAATCGCCTGTGTTTCCTTTTAAGTTTTATACAGCTTCACGTATCATCGTCAAACATTTTTTTTACATGGGCATCACATCTTATCAAGGTATTGAGGCCACTCGAGGGTAAGGGTTAAAGAGTGTACAGTAGAAATTGGACAATAAAGTAATCGCTAGTAATGGAAATTTGGTGAATTTGTTAACTTATATGGAACGGCTCATCAAAAACTTGTTTACGTTAGACTTGAAGACAACCATATTGTAGTCAACTGAAAAGCAGGAAAACGGAAGATAATTCCATAGGCGTGTAGTTCTAATAAAGAAGCTTTGCTCGTGGAATCTACGTTTAGGTTTAGGCACAGATAAAGAGTAGGGGAAAGTATTGATAGTGATTTCTGCTAGACAAATGTTTCTTGTGAAAGTTTGGCGAAGGGGGGCATAGATTTAAGCTCAGTCGAGCATTTACCATGAAAATAACGACAAAGCAGTGACAAACTCGCAACATCTCTTCTGTGAGAAAGAGGTTGCAGGGAAGAGAAAATGACATCCCTTACGAAGCTATGAAGTCAATTTTGAACTCTATCAAGGCAGGATAAGTCCTTTCTAGCAACTCCTGCCCAGATCTGGCAACAGTACTCCATCCTTGGACGTACCTGGCTCTTATATAGATAGAGAATTGCATCAGCAGTGAGATATCTACTGGATCGATAGAAGGATCCGACCATTTTTTCAGCGGCCTTGGCAACAGATTTAATGTATGTGTTCCACTTGGGATCGGGAGTAAGATCAAGCCTAGAAGCTTGTCAAAACATGAGGCCTTAGTGAAAATATCTGTAATGCCTATCTTATTTTTATTAGTCGCCCGACAAAAGAGGGTCGATCTTTAAATTCATCCTTGTCCATTCATCTGTTCGTCTTTTCGTCTGTCCGCACTTTTCTCAATAACTGCGCCCTGGAATTTTTGCAAATTTTGCACAAACATTAAACATGATATGAGTAAAAAAGTAACAGAACGGATTTTCCAGGAAAATTTTGGGTGTCCTCTAGAGGTTCTTTTCGAGTTAAAAAGGTTAAAATTAATATTTTGTGCTTATTAAAAAAATATAATGCCTTCGAATTGTATAATACTTTCTGAAAAGTTGTAATTAACTGATTCCTATCTAATTTTGTTTGTCTATACTTCGCAGTAACTCTTGGGTGTGTCCCGGCGGCTCTTTTAGGACAAATAAAACCACTCAATTTTGGGGACTATTTTACCCAAAATTGTCTGTCTATTTAGCAGTTTTGCTAAATTTTCTGTCTATTTAGCAGTTTTGCATGGTGCTGAACTCAAATTTAAAATAAGTAAAGTTATTTGGGACTTTTGAGTCTAAATGGGGAGGGGTGCAAATGATTGACTTAGTCATTTCTTTTTTTTTGTATGATGCAGAACTCAAATAACAGTTCTACATAGTGCTGAACTCAAATTTAAAATAAGTTAAGTCCTTTGGGATTTTTGAGTCTAAATGGGGGGGGGGACTTAGTCATTTTTTTTTTTTTTTTTGCATGATGCAGAATAAAATTTACATATGTTAAAGCCTTAAACTGCACCGTTTGTCATTTTAACCAGAATTTGACATCTCCTAGGGTATTTTGGGGCCAAATGTGTAGGGGACGCAAATGCTGAATTTAGTCATTTCTTATGCCTGGTTCACTGTGAAATCACGGGGGGGGGCATGCATTCTTGAATTGTAAGTTGTTCAGAAAAACGAGATTTGAATGTGATTTTATATGATTCCAATCCGGTGATAAAACAGATGAGTATCAGCTTGATATGGTTACCGAAAACCATCCGCTATTATCGGATTTGAAACTGACGGTACCGAGGACGTATCTCATTTCAACTTTTTGTATGTATATATATATATATATATATATATATATATATATATATATATATATATATAAAAGTGAGCGTGTCTGTGCATCTGTCTGTCTGTGTATCTGTCTGTGTATGTACATTTCGCTACGCAATAACTCTGTCAATTTTAAGTCTACAGACTCGAAATTTGATATACAGGGTACTGAGATTTGGGAAAATCGATGTTATTCGTTTTAAGCCAAAAATTTAGCGATTAAGGGGTCAACGTTCAACTATTTGACTATTGAGAACTTTACCAAACTCCTGCGACAATTTTGGGTCTAAACACTTGAAGTTTTATATATAGGTTCCTTTGACATGGATCTAACTTAATAACTTGATTTGATCCCAAAACAATAAATTTTAAGGGGGCATAATAGAGGTAAAAGTTAAAAAGAAATTGACCGTTTTGGGTTTTTTATTTTTGCTCAACATACACCTCCAAATACTCTGCCAACGCACACATGCAGGTATATATATATATATATATATATATATATATATATATATATATATATATATATATATATATATATATATTGACCGCATTGTTATTTGTTTTGCACAACACACACCTCCACACACCCGGCAACGCCGGACCGAAATGCTAGTATATATAAAGCCGCTTTTTTCCCCGTAAATGAATTACTATTGCTACACCAGGGCTTCTGCACAAACCACTCGTTCCTCCTTCGTAGATAACCTGAAAAACACATTTAATTCTTTTAAATATGTATATTTTATACATAAAATGTCTTGCTACTATAATTATGACTTTGATGAACTCACAACGATATATAATGGTATGTAAACTTATATCAAAATGTAATCATTTTACCAGTATACCACAGTTTGCTAAAATACACTTTATGTCTAGAATTATAATCTGATTTTGAGGAAAATGAATTTCAATATTTTTATGATAGAAAATTATTTCAATTTAGGCTTAGATTTAACGCGTCTTCATGATGAATTGAAATCAAGAGAATCATGTTTAATTGATAACTAGGGATATGACAACAGCATATTATTTTCATTGTTTCGACACTCAAGTGTGTATCCGTTGATATCTTATATGCTTTTATATAGCGTGGTGTGATTCTCGGTTGACTAACTGTGTCTGTGTTGGCTATATACTTGAGAGACAAAACAATGGAAAGGATATGCTGTTCGCATTGCCCTATTAATAACTGACTTTAGATTAATTCAAGTAAAAACTGAAACACTTTAATTTTCTAATAACTGTTGTGACAATATTAGAACCGTTGTAATTTTGGAATTTTTCTTGGTTAGAGATTAAAGTCAAGGCCATAGACTATGTCAGATGTTGCTTCTGTTGATCATAGAAACTCAATATTTGACAGCGTAGACAACATTGACTTTCTACAGTAACTTAAAAAATATCCTTCGTTGTTATGATTCTGGTGGACATTGTATTTCTAATATTTTCTTTTATTTTATCGATTAATCTATGATAATTGAAACAACTTTGGACAAATTTCAGCGCGATTACATAAATAGTTCTTGAGTTATCAACATTTGAAATTCGTCATAAACTATGGGGTAGTAGGATTTAGACATAATTTGACTTACTCGTATTATTTGTATTGTTCGAATTGCTGTTCTCATCATAAGTGTTTTTTCTCATAACATTTCGGTTGAAGTAACCTGGGACCTTCTTCGGTTATATCTTGTCGAACTCAGGAATATTTCTGTCATATATGGATGGAATTTCGAACGAAGTATTTATTTATTTCACAGATGGTAGCATGTCTTAGTTCCGTCTGCAATGACTGGATAGAGTTCCTAAATGATTCGCAATTGTATCTTTCTGTCGCCCATATTGATAATTACATCTTCAGTCTTCAGGAGAATATCACTGTTGCAATTGATTTTCTTATATACTGTAACCACTGTGCCACCAGTAATTGTTGACCTCTAACAAATGATGGCTGACGGAAGTAGAGACTGTTATCCTTTGGAAGTAAATGAAGAGTTCCATTCGGAATTTCGTCCAGATTCCCAAGTTCGACAGACACATTCCCGAGTTCAACAAGATACACATGAAGGAGATCGGTAGTTACATCAACCGAAACTCAAGATGAGAACAGTCGTCCGAAGAATCCGAATACTACGAATAACCAATCCTCATTTAATTAAACAAAAAATATAAAACATTGACACTGTGTTTAATATACATATTTTTATATGTTTGAAAGACTTGACAATGAACATGGATAATGCAAGAAAACATATATAAAATATTCCGAAATATAAAGAGATGAAAAAGAAAAAACAAGCGACATGTACATCAACGTTTAGTCTTATTTTAAGACTTCCTCATAATGAGTAAATTGAAAAAAAAACTGTACATTATTTGAAAATATAATTGTAAAAATAAAAAAGATGTCTTTGTTCTATTTAAGGACGCAAAAGTCGCTGGAATTTTTAAAATCTATAGCGGTGATGAGTTAGTGAGATTGTTTTAACGGCATATAGCTGTTTTGATATTTAAAAAATATATCCTGCAATTTATGTTTTGGGTAGATAAATATAGCCGTTAGAATTCAGATGTGAATATGTAATTGAATGAAATAAGTTTATCTTTGTTTTGTTATTTATTGATATATATATATATATATATATATATATATATATATATATATATATATATATATATATATATACAAACCATTATTGGTGATATTTTTATTGTGAACGTCAATTAACTTGTGCCTATATTTGAATATTGTTCTTTTTATTTATTATTTAGTTTATTTAAGGCGATGAATTGTAGAAATTTCCGCGCTGTTTAATTTTATATGGGTTAGCGATAAGTGCTGATTTAAGAAGTTTTCATCGAGATGTGTTTGAAATATATTTAACGATTTTTGTTTCTTTTATATTAAGAGAATGATCATACCGCAATGAATGAGAGAATAATGCATTTTTTACACAGTGATCACCACTTATCAAGGCCCAGAAGCCACTCAGGAATAAAGGTTATTGCAAGTACAGTACATTAGTGTGGAGATTTAATAAAGTGTTTACTTAAGAGGGCGTTTCATTAGGAATTTGTTAACGTTGGACTTGAACACATCCAAGTTGTAGTCAGGTGGGAAGCAGGCAGACGGAATAGAGTTCAAAAGGCGTGCAGTTCTAAGAAAGAAGCTTTGTTCATGGAATCCACGTCTTGATCAAGCCACAGATAAAGAGTGGGGAACATTTTCACAGTGGATTCAGCTAGACGGGTGTTTTTCGTGAAAGATTAGCGAAGGGGACCAGAGATTGGAGTTCAGACAAGCACCTGCTATGGAAATAACGATAAAACAAGGATAGGCTCGCAACGTCTCTTCTGTGGAAGAGAGGTTGCAGGGTAGAGAAAAGGGCATCCCCCACTCAGCCACGAAGTCTATTTTGTACTCTGTCAAGGCAGGATAGGCTGTTTTTATCAGTTCCTGCCCAGATATGGCAGCAGTATTCCATCCTTGGACGTACTTGGCTTTTATATAGATAGAGAATTGCATCAGTAGTGAGATATCTTCTAGAGTGGTAGAAGGATCCCACCATCTTTCCAGTGACCTTGGCAACAGACTTGATGTACGTGTTCCATTTCAGATCAGGAGTAAAGGACAAACCCAGAAACTTGTCAAAACACGGGGCTTCTCCTAGACGAGAGCCACCCATTTCAATTGATGCCAGATGGAGATCAGAGCGTTGATGATGTAAAGATAGGAGTTTGGTTTTTGATGCATTAAAGATAACCAGCTTCGTCTTCCCCCACTGAACCACGAGCTCGAGATCAGAGGAGAGAGAATCAGAGAGAACTTTGTCATTTACAGCCTTTGATGTGTTGCCGTAGATGGTCGTGTCATCAGCAGAGATGTCAACGAATGATTTAAATATGTTTTAGGGAGGTCATTGATGTCGATTAGGAAGGGAGTTGGGCCCAGAATTGACCCTTGAGGGACTCCAGCATTAATACTATGGGCCTCTGATTTTTGTCCATCGACCACTACTCTTATGAGTCTATCGGAGAGAAATGATTTAATGATTGAGAAAACATTTCCAGTTATACTGTAGCTGAAAATCTTGTGAGGTAGGCCCGTATGGCATACCTTGTCGAAGGCCTTTGATATGTCAAGAGCAATTGCCCTAGAAAGGAAGCCTTTGTCAAGAGATTCACTAATCCTGTGAGATATAACCGTTAGTACATCTGCGGTAGATCTTGCAGAACGGAAACCATATTGTGTGTCACTAAGAAGATTGTTTCTGCTGAGGTTGTTTACTATTTCTCTATTTAATATGGATTCCAGCAACTTACTCATAACACACAGGAGACTTATTGGTCTGTATTGAGAGGGAAATGACTTATCACCTGAATTCTTAAATACAGGGCATACTGATGAGGTTTTCCAGGAAGTCGGAAAGCACTTCTCCTTAAGGCAATGCTTAAACAGTTTCGTAAGTATGGGAGCAAGTTCTGGTTGAAGCTTTTTTAACACTATAATTGGGATGCCGTAAGGGCCAGTTGCTTTACTGGAATCAAGGTTCTTGATTAGCTTGGCGACCTCATGCACAGATATTTGTATTTTACCTAGCGTGTTCTGTGTTATAGGAGGAAATATGGGGAGTTGATGGGCTTCGTCGCATAAGGTAGAATTAGCTGCAAAGTTCTTTGCAAATAGTTTGGCCTTGTCTGATGCTGACGAGATGACCTCTGGTCCATTGATAATGGTTGGGATAGAACGCACACTTCTGTTCAGGATCCTATTTATTATTCGCCAAATCTGGTGGTAACCAAGCCGCTGATCAGCTACTTTAGATTTAACAGACTTGGCATATAGCTCTCTTGCATTTTTTATTACTCTTTTACAGTGGTTGCTGGCGTTCCTGAAATCAGCTTTAGTCTCAGTGCATCTATTACTTTGGTAGTTATGGAAAAAGTGATTTCTGTGCGCGATAGCAGCAGCACATTCTGGGGAGAACCATGGCTGGTAGTTAGGTTTTTGTTGGAGTTTTTTAGATGGTATGAATTGGTCTATGCCTACAATTAGCCATTCGGTCAAATCTGATACTATAGAGGACACATACTTTTTAAACATGGAATCCAGAGGTAATTCAGATATGAATGTACGGAAGCTATCCCAGTCAGCCATAGAGTATCGGTATACAGTACGGTGGAGGTGTACGTCTGGGGACGTATTACATTTCATTTTTATCTTAACTGATACGACGGAGTGGTCGTAGGATCATAGAGGAGAATGAACGGAACATGAACATAGCTCAGGGGAAGTTGAGCGAAAAAGGTCTAGGAGGCTTGCCTATTAATGAGTAGTATCGGGCACACGGGTGGGTTCGCGAACAATCTGAGTGAGGTCATAAGCAATGGCAAAAGCATGACAAAACCTGCCCTCATCGTCTGTCTTATTTGAATGGGTCAGCCATTCCACGTTATGGACGTTTAAGTCACCACAGATGTGGATGTTAGCCGATTGATTTGCAGACAGGATCTGATCTATGTTCTCAGATATACTCTTAAAGATAGTAACTCCGCTGTTATGGGGCCGATAGAAGGCAAATATAAATGCAGTGGTGTAAGCAAGTGCAACCCGGAACCACATATAGGGTAAATTAGGATCTTCTTTAGAGATATCCATGCCACACGGGAAGCCATCTTTAATGTAGACACATATTCCATGCCCATGGCGATCTTGGGGGTCAGATTTAGCTGTTAAGTTAGAGTATCCGTTAATTATGTACTCATCTAGGGAAGTGGTCGGTCCTATTCCAGTTTCGCTTAGAAAGGATATGTCCGGTTTTGTCTCCTGTAATTGGGTTTCAACCTCTGGAAAGTTGGAACATAGACCCCTGATGTTGGAGAAGGAGACCTGGTAGTAAGGGTTTACGCTGGAAGATGGGGTTCAATTCAAGGAATTGCGATTTTTTAATATATCTTTTATGTTTATTAAGACTTATCTCTTATCCACGTTGAGGTCACCAACATATATATTATGATAATTATGCTATGGTATATGCCTGCATTCGACATGGGTTAGCTTTGGAAATGTTTTGTTTGTTTTAATGTTCGTGTTTTATAGTTTGCGATATGGTGTGTGTTATTGGAATTCTTAGTTTGTTTAGTGTTTCAAATTACTGTAAAAGTGCGTAAATGAAAATGTCTGCTCATGATAAATGGGGCTGTACATGCTAAAAGTGAACGTCAGAGTGGCAAAAATGTAGAATTGACAGACAAGGTCTACTTCTAACATTTATATCAATTTATTGACAATGTTCATGAACATTTTATAACAGAATCCATGTTAGTAATAGAAAGTTCTGAAGTTTAGATGATGAAAAAGTTTTAGAGTCCATAATGCGAAGAATAAATGCCCTGGTTCTATGGAATGTAGAAAGGTTCTTCAGAGTAAGTTCATTCATACATAAATTAAAGGCAGAGGGTTTGTTGCAATGGTATCAGTTCACATGTGGCATATCAGTCTACATGCTGGATATTAAAACCTTCTTGCAGACCAATATGATTTTTGCTTGTTGATTCTGGAAAATATTTCTTTGTTTTTTTTTCTTTGCATTTAATATAAAATATGGGCGGTATTGCAATCCTTTTAAAGCTTTTGTGAGGTATTTGAAATATTTGTCCAGATATTGGAGGATTATAAATTCTCAATGCACGTAGGAAGAAAACGATTATCCTGCCTCTTTTTATCTTCTTATTATGATGTGAGTAAAAATATATGTATTAATATTTGTGTGTGGCTTTGCGGTTAACTTTGAAGGATAATTTTTTTTGTTGGATTCTATAATATGATAAGTATGTTTACAAATAATAATGAGTGATTGCTCTTTTTCTCATAACCTTTATGGAAATATCGATGCATCTAATTTTTGTTTATATTTACCATGTTCTTGTTTTCATGAAGAAAAATTATACTATATAAATCTAACTAACCTGGATGCCTAGCGTTTCCCGGGTGAGTGCACATGTGGGTTGAGCAATAAAATAAGGTGGTAGTCGGTAGGCTCGAACCCGTAGTGCCAAGGAGGAAAAATGTGACGTCTTTGCTGTTACACCCATCGCCAAACCGGAAGTGATGTTGGTTTAAATTAAGGCTAGACAATCGAAAAAAGGGATGACTTTCGAAAATATCGGCGAAAAAAAGCCATCCCCTCCCTGTAGAAAAATTCGCTGTTGAGGATGAAGGAATTAATGATTTTAGTCAATTTTTCGATATTTGTTGTCCAAATGATCGAGCTTTAAAATGACACCTATTTTGTGAAAATCTGTCGCCTCTGCCGAAAGTTTAAGGCATATATACATACATACATGATGATTGCAACGTCTTGTCAGACGAGTACCACTCCCTCAGACATTTACAATCCATGAGCCCAAATGCCTGAGGGAGTATCTATACAACGATGATGTTACAGAGTCTTAGCTTTGTACGACAGCTAAGTCTCTCTCTCTCTCTCGGTTCAAAATGTTGAGATCCAGCAACAAGCAAAATCATACATACATACAGACAGACAGACAGACAGACAGGTGAGATTTATATTAGATTATATTTATTTTACAAACTATGAAATATATGAACGCCCACTGGATTTATCATTGCTTGTCTATTTCTTTAGCTTATAGTTTATTAATATTGACCCGACGTGTAAAGGAATGTCTGCTAGTGTATGTTTATTCATTATTCCGATATTTCTCTTTGAAGTTTTATTTTATTTTTATTCTTACTTAGTAAAGCATATGCATGACAGCAAAGTGTCTACTGTGAATTAAGGACATAATTTATAGGAAAAAATTCCAAGTGAGAGAAATGTGCAACAAAATGCTAGCAAACATTACATTTAAATTTCTGCATGCTGGTACAGTTGGGATAACAAGGAGAAGGGACGGGAATGCCAAAAACAAAATGCAGTTTAAGATAATAATCGGTTAAAGTGAGTATCTTTCCGGGATCTCAGGACCTTTTACAGAGAAGGGAATGGAATTTTTCTGCTTGTTGGGTTTGTCATGTGTGTTCACGTCGCAAGGGTGTAAGTGCAGCATATTTGTCGGAGTACGTAAAGTTGAAGCACTTCTAGAAAAAGCACAGGGATGCAACACTTCGCATAAGGGGCAGTGGCTCGAACTTGGTAGAAAGTGTGGGATCTATGAGGTTATTATCCACTTACTGTGACTGTTCGGATTGAAATTACAAGCAGCAAACCAATTAAATGAACGGCCGTTAATTTGATTATTTCTACACATTTCACTTTTACGGGTTGCTATGGCATTTTTATCCGTTTTTTTAAATAATTTTGATAATACATTGCATACATTTTCCGGATTAAAAGAATTCATATGCTATCGATTATCAACCTTAGAAATAGAAACTAAACACGGTAATGAATAATAGACAACAACTTAATCTTAAAAGTGTTAAACTTGCACACGTCTTTTATAAGAAATTGATTGATGTGTTCATCTATGGAAGACAATAAAAATACGTTTTATTGTTTGGTATTTTCCTTTTTTTATTCTTATCTAATATCGCTATCTTCATAAATCTTCGTAATGCACTGTCTTTTTTTTTCCTATAGTTTACGCCCCAAATCTAATCTTTATATATATGGATCCTCAATCATGGTTGTTCAGCCTTAGGCCAAGGTTTATATGTTATCGGTGGTGCTTTTGCAGCCAACGCACAGCCCTTGTTTCTGTTCACCATTTCGGTAATATCTTGGTCCATAGCTGGCCAATAAAAAAAAAAAGTTTACAACTGAAAAGAGTAGTAAACGTCACCGAGCATGCAAGGGTATCTCTGGTGTTTAATCCACAACTCATTTTGCAAACCCTCTTTGTATTATTACAGGTCTGAATATTCTCTCTGTTTCAGTTTGTTTTTCTCTTCACACCACAACCCATTTTGTAACCCCCTCTTTGCAATATAGGTCTGAATAATGAGAAAATCTGATTTTTAACAAAAACTTAAAAATAATTTTTTAGATATTTTTTTTAAAAACTTCTTTCAGAATAGAAAATCTTTAAAATTTAATGAGGAACATATTTCATGTAGGTTTAATTAATGAGACAAATAGAGATGAATGTATGACTCGTTATGATCATTAGTAGTCATTGCCAGCTAAAGTCTTTGTTATTGTTATTCTATTATTATTATTATTATTATTATTATTATTATTATTATTATTAAAAACATTTTGTGTCCGGCTCTTTCGCGCGAGGACTAATATATATATATATATATATATATATATATATATATATATATATATATATATATATATATATATATATATATATATATGGTTATAATGGTTGTATTGATTGGTTTGCTAAGTGTAATTCTAATGAAACTTGCGTGATTATTAAAGAGTGATCAATGCAGGAGAGAGATCGTATATAGTCTATTTATTATCCTAGCACTGTTTGTTACATTAATTTATTTTTTTAGATATTATGGTGTGGTTTACGTTTTGGAAGAAAATGGGATGTATACTTTGAGAATAAAAGCAATAGTAGTTTTGGAGGGAGGTGTGGTGAATGGAAGGAGTCGTGTTTAGGGAGGAAGGGGAGGTAGAATTTCGTGTGGTTAAGCTGCCGCAGGGGGGGGAAGGTGTAAGAATTTTTTATTGGCGTAAGTTTTCACTTTGATCTTAAATAATGTTATACTCTTATCGCCGCTACGTTGTTATTTTAGGTTATGTTTTTTTTTCTCTATTTCTGGGGTAAAACATTATTTTCCTATTGACAAGTTTTAATTATTTATTTATTCATTTAATATTTTTTCTTTTATTTAATTGTTTATTTTGTTCACTGCTTCGTTTATCCGTTAATAGATTTGTAGTTTTCAAATTCTTTATCTATTCGTTTATTTATTTGTTTGTTTACTTATAAGATATATATGTTCAAATTACCATTTAGTTTAACAGATATATTGAATTATTTATATGATTTAAATACAGGTGGTATACCAGTATTACTTCTATCGCGCTGTTTGAGGTAATTATCGTGCCAAAGGGTTTTATATCTATGTATAAACTTAACTTCGATGCTTGTTGTTTTTTTTTCATTTGGAGTTTTTATTCTTTCCTCAATAGTAGAATATGTATATGATTGATAAGTTTATATGCTTCGTTTTAGTGATAGGTCCTTCAAACCATACACATGTAATTAGGCACATAATCGCATATATCTATATATCTATAAAAGTGAACGTGTCTGTGTGTATCTGTGTGTGTGTACATTTCCCTACGCAATAACTCTGTCAATTTTAGTCTACAGACTCGAAATTTGATATACAGGGAACTGAGATTTGGGAAAATCTTTGTGATCGATTTTCGGCCAGAAATATAGTTGTTACGGGGTCAAAGTTCAACGATTTGATCTTTGAGAGCTCTACCAAACCCTTCCGACAATTTTGGGTATAAATACTTGAAATTTTAGATATAAGTTCCTTGGACATGGATCTAGCTTAATAACTTGATTTGAGCCCAAAACAATAAATTTTAAGGGGTCATAATAGGGGTCTAAGTTAAAAAGTTTGACCGTTTTTTGTTTTGTTTTTTGCTCGGCATACACCTCCAAACACTCCGGGCAACGCCGGGAACCCATACTAGTTTATCGATATTTGTGCAATATTCCGTTCCTAGAGTTTTCTAGTTGGAGT
>NC_136499.1:48654581-48662081 GCF_053919585.1 Euprymna scolopes
CTAATTTCAGCGAGGGAGAGATAGAAGGGGAGAGAATAAGTGACAAAAAGTTATATTCCAAAATTCATGATGTTGACCATCTTGTAATTTATATGAGTAATGGAAAAATAAAAATATATTTGCAGCTTCTCTTCAATTTTTCGGATTCTAATCATGTCAAATCACACTTCAATTCCTTTTGACGGATTTAATGTTTCTATTTCTTCTGATGAGTTAAGGGCATAATAGATTTACTGGTTGATATAATAATTAAGTGATTGATTTTTCGCTACGAAACAGGTACTGTCAAGAATTGTATAAGTCTACTGAATTAAAGGAAAAAATTATAAGATTGTCAACCTCATGAATTTTGGAATATAACATTTTGTCATTTATTCTCTATATTGCTCTGTAATTTCATTGAGCTTCTTAAAGAGAAGTTAAATGCCTACTAAATATTATCCTTGAGTGTCCAAGGTCTCTTTCTATAGGGGTTTGTCAGGACAACCTGGCATACGGGTACTTTTACCTTCACGTAAATCCTGATTAAATAATAAAAATCACATAGTATTCGCGGCCCAAATAAGATCTCATAGGTATGGTTAACACTGTTTTTTTTTACTAGGAATGGTGCACGCTCCTCTTTAAGTGATCTTACCTCAAGTAGCAATATGAAGCTGGATACTTCACCAGACTAGATGATGTCTGGTCCTGAAATCCAGTAAAACCAAGAGATTACACACGAAATGTATACTATAACATATTTAAATGGTCAATTAAGAACTGAAAAATTATGCTCTATACTTCTTTAATAATGAAGTGTTTGGTACTTCAAGTAGAACTTTAATGGAATATTGAATATCTATATGTTTTATAAAGAGATCTAGTGTTAGGCTCAAAATTGGAATCCCTACATTTCTGAAAAATTTGGCTGAAGTAAAATGAAACAATATATTCGTTATATATATGTATATACAGAGAGAGAGAGAGAGAGAGAGAAAGAGAGAGAGTGTGTATATGTGTGTGTGTGTGTGTGTGTGTGTGTGTGTGTGTAATTGGTTTACTCTGATACAGGAAATATGCATCTCTACTTAGCGTCACACAATACTTTCTCATAAAATGAATTTAATTCTTGTATCTTAAAATATGTAAATAAATGTAGGAGAACGTTTCACGGAAATATCAAATACACAAATGGTTCTCAGTCGCGTGTATATCCGTATTAGGTGAGATAAGGAGGTTAGGCTTTTTTTTCAGTTCTAGCAGGACATAGTCAATGTCCACTCACATACAGCGCCTGATATTTTCAAATGGTTGCCCATATGATACTGACCAGGCTTATTGTTGTAGAATGTTGTGATATATAGAGAATGTGATTCTTTTGTCTAAACGACCCATTATAACACATAACTTATGCACTTTATGTATGCATATACTTTAGTAAATTCTATTTGTTGTCTTGTTTTATTCGACCCTTTAAGGCCTCAACAATTATAATGATCTATAAACTTTGAGAAAATATCGATTCTGAAAATTACATTAAAACCCACATCGTAATCGTAAAATGTTCCAAATTTTATTCTACTTTTAGAAAAGAGTGATTGCTGTTCTATTGTATGGCAGACAATAAAGACATTTTTTCTCCGATTGTATTGCCTTTCTTTACCGCTATCTATGTTCATTATCTTTATAAGCGGTCGTCTCATCGCTCCCTTTTCTCCTGAGTCCGGTCAGCTTTCTTGGGCATTAATCTACTAATTTGTTTGGCAAACTATATTTACTATCGTATTTATTTATTTATTTATTTGGTTATTGTATATATTGTTCCCCTTATATTTCGTTTGAACATTTACAAACAACTATTGAAATCGCGGTAAGAAAAGGGAGAGCACAGGGAAAGACTTACGGCAGATGATGGGAGATGAAAGAAAATCCGGCCGCCACATTCGTCGACTATCTCATGAAAATCGATGCAAGTAACGATCAAATAATTTCGTTTGATGTCACGTTTTTAAATGGCCGACCCTTGAATTTAATTACATTGAAACAAAGCAAACAAGCGGTGGCAAGACTTGCCATTTAGTACATCTATCAACCACCTTTTCTGATAAGACAAATGATAATGTTCAGAAACACTATTAGGTTTTCAGTGATGGGTCTGTAAGAATAAGACATTTTTATAGCGAAATCAGAAATAAATAAAGTACATTTTTATCTTTCTCTTATCTTAAATCAAAACAAACCATTCAGAGCGGAGTTGTCAGCGTCGAACTTATTTCTCTTTTTATTTTTATTTATTCTTTTTTTACAAGGTAGTCATCAATTATCAAGACCCTAAAGTCACTCGGGGATAAGTATTAATGAATGTACGGTGATAGTTTAGTAATCGTTCATGGTGTAAATTGGGTACACTTTGATTATTGAAAGGGACGATTTAACTAGAACCTGTTTAGAAGTCTACCATATTGTAATTGGATGAGAAGCAGGTCACGATTGAGTCATGTGCTAAATATTAAGTATTAATTAAACTTTTTAGTATAAGTTATTAATTCTATATATTATTAAGCACTTTTATATGAATCATGTAAAGATTCTCCGGAGTTTTACTCCGTACTTACACATTTTACTGTATATGCTAGACATTTTATCCGATTAAAAACGTGCAAAATTATAGCCCATTTTTTAGAATAAGCGCTTTATGATTAATCGGTGGTTTAATATGGTTAACTTTATCCTGATTTTTGTATTAAATACTAATCTGTTTTATTCCCTTTTATTTATTTATTTATTAATTCTAAATGGACGGATACCATACCAGTTACCAGTATTCAAGAATTCTGGGTAAAGAACTGACCCATCAAATTTTCGTCCCATTAGCCTCCTCCCACTTTTCGCCAAAATATTTGAGACCATAATTAACCATGCTCTAAACTTCTGACTGACAAACAATATGGACTTAGACAAGCCCGTTCCACAGCAGACATCCTCACTGTAATCTCTGAACGTATGTACCATTCACTGGACAAAGCAGGGGAGGGCAGAGCGGTAGATCTAGATATATATAAGACTTCTGACAGGGTATGGCATTAGGGTCTCCTCAGGAAAATTAGATCATACGATATCACTGGTAGAACATTTAATATAATTCAATCCTTCTTAGATAATAGAAAAATCCAGGTTGTCCTCGACGGTCGTACATCTAAACAATATGGTATAAATGCGGGAGTGCCTCAGGGATCTATCCTTGGACCTCTATTGTTCCTGCTATTTATTAATGACCTCCGCGACAAAACTGCCTCTGAAATGGGCATATATGCTGATGACACCACACTCTATAACAGGCATGACAGGAAAACAAATGAACACAAAACTAAAGAAATGGCAAAAACACTAGAGGATAACCTCCAATCTGTAGTGGAATGGGGACATAAATGGATGGTCACATTCAATGCTGCCAAAATTAACTGGTTTCCTTCAATAATTACAAGAAACCTTCTCTGCCACCAATAGCAATGGCCAGTGACTCCCTATTTTAGAGTACATCTTTCAAACTGCTTGGCCTAACGTTTACAGGAAACATGACTTGGAGCAATTACATTGAAAACATTGCCAGGGCCGCTGTGAAGAAGATAGGTTCTCTCTACCGTGCTAGAAAACTACTGACACTGGAAAGTATCCTGTACCTCTATAAGGCCACCATTCGCCCATGTATGGAGTATTGCTGTCACATTTGGGCTGGTGCATCTGCTGCTAGTGTCTCGCTCCTAGACAACGTTCAAAACAGAGTCGCTAATCTGATAGGCCCTGAACTGGCATCTAAGCTTCAGCCTCTGTCCCATCGACGAAACGTTGCATCCCTCTGCCTGTTCTACGAACTGCAGACACTTGTGCCTCCACGACGTAGACACCCTCGACAAACCCAACAGGCAACTAATTCCCACCCCCACGCAGTAGAGATCCCTAGATGTAAAAGATCTTTCTACTCCAATAGTTTCTTCCCCAGAACCGCTAGACTCTGGAATTCCATTCCAGGTCCCTGCTTCCCCAAATGTACTGACATGCAGAAGTTCAAGTGTAACGTGAACCGACATCTTGCTGCCCAAATCCCAACATAGTGCCCCGGTAGTTGCTGCCTCTGATTGTAGCCCCCTACACCAAAGTGGCAATGTGCCTTGTTTGGGGTGAAAATGTAATAAAAAAACATAAATAAATAAAAATACTCAGTTCGTTACACTGTATTATAGCAAAAGTCTATGCAAATTTTCAGTGAGAAAGGTTCAGTAATTTCCAAGTTGAATGGGCATACTGAGAAAATATTAAATTTCAGACGTTCGTTCTCTTTCTTATTTAGCTGGAAAATAGACCCGTTTGATGCCATACTATTCACTTCTGACATTAGAGAAACACAAGCCTGTGCCGCGTACTAATATACAACATTTGCTGTTTATCTCACAGAAATGTGCATATTTTCTATTGTTGATACTAGCGTGCTTAAATGACGACAGAACTTATGTATAAAAATATATACAAGGAACGTTCCAAAAGTAATATCACTTATTGTATACCGCATTGATCTGGATTTATATAATAACTAAACCTATGCATTCATTTCTCTCTTGCAGATATTGACAATGTGATACGCTTAGAAACAACGGACGTGCATCAGAAGCAGAAATGCGTCGTCGAATTCCTTTACGAAGGAAAACTAAATTAAACAACACTCATCATCTGTTGAACATTTACACAACCGATGTAGTTGATATCACCAGAGTTAGGATATGGGTTCGTCGATTTCAGAGTGGCAAAAAAGTGTGGGCGACAGACCTTTACTACCGGTGCATTAAATAAGGTTCGTTAAAGTAGATTGAGAATGGTATTGACTATGTAGAAAATTAAATTTTGGAGAAAAAATGTCCCTCGTTTTAATGGTATCACTCTCGTCTTTATGGCGCTTCAACGTTTTAGATTTTAAGTTAAGGAAATAGAAGTGCTTACTTTTGGAACGGCCCTCGTATTATGGGATATGGTATTGTTGCAGCAAACGAGTTGGATGAAAGAGACGAGTACAATGATAGATGGAGGTTAAGCTTTCTAATTTTGTCGGCAGAGGACGCTGTTCGGTTACAGTTTTGGTTGATATGTATGTAAGATTTATCGGAAAACCACTATCAATAACTGAAAGAAACCTCGAGATTCTGTTCGAGCAGCCCAAGTAACCATCCATTTCATCGTTTCTGCAGGGTTAACGCCATATTTAGTTTTGCTGAGCAGCTGTGTTTCCGTTTAGTTAAGCCATTTGGGGGGGCATGTGCGTGCTTGTATCAACTGGTTTAAATCTAAATGTTTGGAGGAAAATCTGCTGAAAATGGCCACTCCTCTGGTTCTGTCACGTTAAACTCCTACCGGGGGATGAGTCCTTCCGTTCATTGGTGGCGCCCATTGCACCAACTGGTTTCAAGTAACGCCAAGGTAGCCAACTTATAACTTGGCTTTCTACAGTATAAGCAGATATGAAGATTATGTCAGGTCCTCGCATTTGTTGTGTCCGTCGCTGGAACCGTGAATGGCTGGAGCATGCCGTCGACTCTGATGTCGAACTACAGGAGTTGATGGATTTGACGCCATACGTGATTAACACTATTGGGGCTAGCTCAAACCATTCCGGGTGAATGCTGCTACAAGTACAGGAAGATGAATTGATATTTCATGCGACAATTTATTATTTCCTTTACCGTCGATCTGATCTTCAACAAAAAGTATTGTTGTTAATTTTATATTCGATTCTTACGATTGCCTCATGATCGGTTGTTCCCGTACATTCATCACATAATCTGCTTTTGGAGTTAACATTCTTTAAAGCATGCTTTTGGTAAACGTGTCTAATTTTAGCGTGTCCGTTACACTTGAACTATGTTCGTTAATCTTCAAACTTTTCTCGGACTCCCACGATGTCCGGTACCGTCGCAAAGAACTTTCGAACAAAAATAAATACATTAGCCCGGCATTTTTCCTGTTTTAGCAAAAGGTATTTATTACCGTCACTTTCCAAACCATTCCTGCTTCTTCCTTTTTCTTATTTCTTATTTTGTCTGTCATGAGATCAATCAAACTGCGTCGTCGTGACACCAGCTTAAAAGTATCTCGTCGCCATCACGTGGGCACACGTCCATCTCACCTGACTGTTAACCAGACCCAAACATTTCTCGCCTTCAACTTAATACGTCCATCTTTCCAGACGCGCATTTTGCTTCTCTCGACCACATGCTAAACTTTTTCTTTCTCGTGAAGCAAGCTTGCGCACATCTGCTAATTTGCATACGTGCTCAAAACGGCTGCTACTGCTGCTAATATTTTCGCAGCTATCTATCCTTCGATTGCTCTTGATATTTCACACGTACTCATACGCGCTCTGTTAATAATTATTTCTTGTTTTCTTTTATACTTTGATTTCTTGTGTTTCTAGTGTTTTCTTTTCCTATTCCTCTTTTATCTTTTGCGGTAAGATGTCTCGGTGTGAATCGCCGAGTTTCACTTTCGTTTATTCAAAGAGTGCGTATTTTAGTACGCAAATAACCTTTGCCACTTTCCTAAGCAGTGCTATTTGCATCAATTAACTTTATATTTAATTTTTCGGCAAGCTGTGTCTCTGTGTAGTTTAACCAGTTTCTTCTTCCGGCCAGGTGGATGTCTGTGCCAATAAGTTGAGTTGTATTTCATGCTGTCGGATGATATTTCCGGTACCTCTGACTACATCTTCAACACATAGTATTATACCGAATTTTATAGCCGATGCGTGTAAATTTCTCCTTCTTAATTGTTTCTATTTATTTATCGCTGAATCTGTCTTTGGGGGCAACATTCTTTATAAAATATCTTTCATAATAATTTTTAATTTTTTCTTGTTTTCTTTTGTTCTTTGTGGTTTTTCCTCTTTTTCTTATTTGTGTGTGTGTGGTTTTTTTTTCTATTCCACTTCTTTTAGTTTAAAAGCAAAGAAAGAAAGCCTCTCAATATAAGTAATGCTACAAGACTTCTAATATTTAGATAGGATATTATAAAAAGACAGAATATCATTTCGTTGATATAAATATATAAAAAAAACATTTAAATATGTACACTATCAACCGATTCGCAAGGATAATTGTTTTATTAATTTGTTTATAAGAGAATTGCTCAAATTGAAAGTTTTCCAACAACTTTTCTCGTCGATCCATTAAAATGTCTACTTACATTAACCACTCTACTTAAATACGATCGCAATTGTCAAACGCATCCGATTGCAATCTCTCTTACTAAAAAAAGGTGGCAGTGTTTCCCTGTCAGATCTATCAAAATCTTGTTGCTTTCGATGAACATAAAATAGTTAGAGAAAAGAAAGATAAAATGTTCAATTTATAATCTATAGTTTATGTTTTAAAGAAATATAATACGTTGCTTTGAGCACGAATTTCGATTTTATACTAGTAGACCACCCGGATGTTTCCCGTATGTTGCATGTATGAGATCAGCTGTTTCATGGAC
>NC_136499.1:48664581-48682081 GCF_053919585.1 Euprymna scolopes
TTATTCTTAATTACCGTGGATTGGGAAAAGAGTAACAGACTTTCCAAACAGATTCGCAGAAGTATTTACAACTGCTTTTATTCTGTGTCCTTCTGTTTGGTATATACCACGAGACCTGCTTTTCCTTCTTTCCGCAAGGATAGTTTGCCTTACATCCAAAATAGCAATATTGTGTATCAATTCAAATGCCAGTGCGATGCTGGTTATGTTGGGCGAACATCCTTGCATCTTTTGACTCGTATAAACCAGCATGTTCCATCGAAGATCTGACAATGGAGGATGGGGTCTGATAGTCTCCCTCCTTCTGAAGCCTTGGACTCTGCTATTGGCTAACATTTAGTTGACAACCCGTGCTGTGCCGATAGATATAAAATAGAATGGTTCGAAGTGCTACATAGAGCGGACTACAGAAACCATTTAAAAATTTTGGAGTATGTCTCTATCGCGGTGCGTAAACCTTCTTTGTGTTGGCAAGAAACAGAAAACTCACTGTTTCTCTTTGGGGAACTTTGAATCTTTTCTCCCGCTTTTTCCCCCCTCGTTGTGCCAATATTTTCATCGTTTTTAAACGTTAATAAACTTAATTTTAGTTGTCTGGTATTCAGGTGTCCATTTCAATACTTTGTCCTTTTTTTCGTATCTCATGCAGAGGGGCTCGAATGTCGTGCATATAAGGAATGAATGCCACGTATAAGTCCCCCAACATTTTTGTAATTCAGTAATATCTTTACAGTTATGGCTCTTTCTGAGTCCGGTCTTCTACCATTTTGTTTATGATGAGCCCCAAATATTTTATTTTTTCCTTGAAAAAATAAAATTTTCCTTCTTTTATTTTAAATCGAAAATTGTGTATTCAAGAAAATATTTTGTGGATATGTTCTCGGTGTTGTTCTCTGCTTTTACTTATTATGATAATAATATATAGGTATGCTTTTGTGAAATTAAGGCATCTCAACAAATATCCATGATCTCTTGATAAATTGCAGGCGTTACGTTTACTCAAAACTCTAACATTTCAAATATGAATAACCCCTTAGAGTTGTTATTAAAAGCAACTTCGCACTATTTTCTGCGATTGAGATTTGGATGTATGCGTCAACTGGATTGACTTTAGAGAAGATTTTCTGCCGTTTAGCTTAGTGAAAACTTCTTCAAGGCAAGGAAATGGGTAATGATTATCGTTTGCTACCGAGTTCAAACACGTGCTATTATGCGTGCAAACGCGTATGTTTTACTTTTCTTTTACATATTTGGTAAGGGCTGCCCATTAGCGGAATTGAAATTTTGATGAGGCGCCGTTTTGTTTTTTGGGGGTTTTTCACGCCTTCAAAGCCCTGCATTAATTTTCTCTAATGAAGCGAACGCTTTCTGTTGTTCTTGAATACTAGTTGTGTATTTGAGTTCGAATCTGACAGGCATTTTGTGCATATTCACAGACAGGCTGCGAAAACTTCAGGAATATATTTTTTTTAGTTCTTACTTTATGCTTTGCTTCTTAATCGTCAAAGTTTCTGCTTTTTGTAACAAAAAAAAACGTATTATGGACAAACTCTACAAATTGATTGTTGCATAAAATCAATTCTAAAAAGGTGTCCATGGGTTTCTTAACACATAGACTTTTAATTTCTTTGTCGTACCGTAAAATTAAACATTAGTTATTAATTCATCTTAAAAATTCATTTTCGACCCAATCACTCTTGTAGCTGTTTTGCAAGATTTTAGCAGAGTAGGATTATGTCATCTCTTTCATGTATGCAAATTTATATCTTACCAAAACTTTTTATTTTATAATTTCACTAATACATATTTCCGTACTTTTTAAAACATCTTTTTCGTTTGTTCACATACGTATAAGATTTCTAATTTTGTTTTTTGCTCAACAATGGTAAATTTTATGCCAAAAGAGCACTGCATTCATAACATAGTCTTGCTGGTACATTATTTTGCTTTTCAGTGAATTGTCTTGTTTGGGAAATATTCGTTTAATTTTAGTTTTCATAGAGAAAAGGATTTAGATTATGTATGTATCATTCTTATGTATGCGATGCCAGATTCTTCTTTGTTCTTTTAATTATCTATAACGCTTGTTGGTGACCTTCAAGCCAAATTTTTTAGTGTCAGATTTTGCTCGCATTCTTAAAAAGTGAAAACTTTGCGTCGAATTTCAGATTCTTTTCCGATACAAATCCTTCTAGGTATATTAGGCATGTAAATCGCCAGCATTTAATTCTGTGTGTTTCAAACGTCGAGATGTTTGTTGACTATTAATGCAAATACTAAATTATGTTCGTTTATGAAATGACAATGTTTTAAGCTGAACAGTTCCGTGAAGCGTTTGACAGTTTCAGTAAAAGTTATGTCACACGTATTTCGCTGTAAAATGTAATCCAAGAATGTTTTGTGTTCTGTAGATCCCCGTCACCTCTAAGACATAACCAAATTACCTGAATTGATTTTTTTAATATAATGTTTAAAATCAATTTGTAGTGGCTTTTGTTAGGGCAACACTTTTATCGTCCCACGTTATAAATAGTCAGGTGTTTGCTTTGCTAGGAGTAGAAAGGATACGCTGTTTCGTTCTTTTTCCCGCCATTCGATGTTAGAAAAGGTGATAAAAATTAAACGTTTAAGAAAAATTTTAATAAAAAGATTAAAAATGAATTAAAAAGTTAACATACAGAATAATAGTAAAACTTAAAAGAAATTGATGTTCAACTCAAATAAATTCGGCCGCCATTACAATATGGCCTTATATCTGACTTGTAATACTCCTTGTTTACGATGAACAACTGTAATAAATAAAATAGTAATATTAATAATGCTTAAATTGGCATTTTTTATATAAATTTATTAACGTAATACTAATCGTTTTTTAACAGAAGTGGAAATAGAAGAAACGTAAATTAATGTGGCTTAATATTATTTTTTTCTTGTGGAAGGAAGATCAATCGTGTTAATTACGATAGCAATTAATTTATTGTTATATTAATATTGGTTTCCGTTTGACTGGGAATGAACTAGCGATCCGCAAATTTTCATTTTTTACTGAAATAAAATTTTTATTGGTATATGTATATTTTTACTACGAATCACACCTCGATTGTCATCGAGATAATTAAAATCAGAAAACATAGTGCTTTTTTTATTATTTCTGTGTCATTCTGATTAGAAACAAAATTGCGGGTGTTATCGGCATTGTTTGAACAACAAATCCCGTTTCTATCATTCTAGCAACAAATAGCATTGAAATTTTCATTTGCTTTGTTGTGACCAGAAGTTAAATTGCAATTTCCATTTGCGTTGTTTTTATTAGGAATCACATTTCTATTTTCAGATTCGTCATTGTGATTACAAATAATTTTAGTATGTGATCAGGTTACGACTCATCTTCAATCATAGAGGTGCCTTCTTTTCTTCCTGAGATTCTTATGGATCGCTCTGTTCTTAAGAATAAATCGACTATGAAACTTCTTTGTTTAGGTTTTCATCAAATATTCCTAGTAGTTCATATCTTATTAGGTTGGTGCGAAAGTAATGTCGTTTTTTATATATAGGTGAACGTCACAAAACGACTTTATTTTTGCACTAACCGTATCGATCAATTGCTCTTAAAGTCAGATCATATATTGAGTTGTTATATTTTAAACTTTAGAAGTGTACGCCATGTTTAGTTTCAGAACGGTTTCTGATGGTTCATTGTTCTACACAAGTCCTGGGAGTTGACGGGTTTGGAGTAGACAGTTCACGAGTTAAAATAAACAGAGCAAAAGATTCCTCCCGTGTTGACACGAAGAAAAAATATGCGAAATTTCTACAGAAAGGTTTAATATTTTGGGGGCAATTCTGGTCTCTAGTTGGTTGGTAGCAAAACGTGAATTAATTCGATTCGTCAGTTCCTAGCAGCATCGCTTATAAATATAATCTACCGACTGTGCGGGATCATACCCCATTACAATAAAAAATATAGTAACAGAAATGGTGAGTCTCTGCCCCATATTAGATGTGCAGAAATGTAATTTGATTTGTTTGATCTGTCTTCTATATAAATTTTCTCTTACAGACGTTATGTTGATAGTCTTAGTCATTTTTATAAATGCTATTATAGTACGTGTTATTTATAATTATCTGATTTATTACCTGTTTTCTTTGTTCCAGTTTTTTGCTTTATTTATAATTCGTTATTCTAATACATCGTCATAATACAGTCGCCAGTAATTTCCTTCCAAGAAATGCCAGCTTGCGAGATTCCTTTCATATTAACGGGTTTCCTCTTACATATAGCCGTTTTTTAAGAATGCAGTCCATAGAATTCTCCTATCTTTGCGGTAATGATCATTCGTTCTTGTTAGCTCCTTACAGCATGTGATTTTATACCTTTCGCTGAGTAATTTCCATAACAAGACCCCATTGTGATTTATATCTACGCTATTTGTATTATAAATTGTATTACGATAGTGATCAGTGTCAATTTGACTAGAAGTCATAGTACGATTGTAATCAGTATCAATCATGCTGTTACGATTGTTATCCGTATCAGTTTGACTATAAAATAATATTAGAATGGTCATCAGTGTCCATTTGGTAAGAAATCATATTACGATGGTCATCAGTGTCCATTTGAATATGAATCATATACGAATCTGATTAATACCAATTAGACTAGAAATCGCAGTATAGTAAATATCAGTATCAATTTGACTAAAAATCACATCATAGTTGTCATCAGTGTCAACTTGATAAGAAATACATTATGGTTGTTATTAGTATCAATTTAAGTAGAAATAACATTACGATTGTCGTGAGTATAAATTTGATTGCAAATCACATTACAGTGATCATCCGTATCAATTTGACTAGCAATCACATTATGGTTGTCATCAGTATCAATTTGACTAGCAATCACATTATGGTTGTCATCAGTATCAATTTGACTAGCAATCACATTATGGTTGTCATCAGTATCAATTTGACTAGCAATCACATCATGGTTGTCATCAGTATCAATTTGACTAGCAATCACATTATGGTTGTCATCAGTATCAATTTGACTAGCAATCACATTATGGTTGTCATCAGTATCAATTTGACTAGCAATCACATTATGGTTGTCATCAGTATCAATTTGACTAGCAATCACATTATGGTTGTCATCAGTATCAATTTGACTAACAATCACATTATGGTTGTCATCAGTATCAATTTGACTAGCAATCACATTATGGTTGTCATCAGTATCAATTTGACTAGCAATCACATTATGCTTGTCATCAGTATCAATTTGACTAGCAATCACATTATGGTTGTCATCAGTATCAATTTGACTAGCAATCACATTATGGTTGTCATCAGTATCAATTTGACTAGCAATCACATTATGCTTGTCATCAGTATCAATTTGACTAGCAATCACATTATGCTTGTCATCAGTATCAATTTGACTAGCAATCACATTATGGTTGTCATCAGTATCAATTTGACTAGCAATCACATTATGCTTGTCATCAGTATCAATTTTACCAGAAATCATGATTGTCATCATTATTAATTTGACTAGAAATCAGATTAAGAACGTTATCAGTATCAAATTCACTCAAAGTCACTTTTTCATGATCATCTGAATTATGGTTCCTTGAAATCCTTATGTATATTATTCGTAACGTAATTTTTGTTCAAATTTATTAATGCGCTATCTATTTTCCTTACTGGCGAAATATCTGATATGGCTTTTAAAAATACAATCAACCTTTTGGGCCCTTTTCGATATAAACTAATCAATCAAAGTCTGGACAAACATTCAAATAATTAATATTCCGTTTTGTTCTTGGTTTCTTTATTTATACTCACAATAAAGAATTCCTTTGCACTTTGCAATCTGCCAAAATGTATTTAAAAAATATTAAGAAAATCATAATTTGTAAATGTGCTTACATATTATACTAGTGAAATTATCATATAATAAGTCAGAGCAAGAATAGTGTCGTCATATATTGGCTGTTTAATATGTCCCATATACGGATTCTTGATATGTTTCTGGAAATTCCCTAATTTGTTTGGCCTCGTTAGTTTGTTTGTTTTACATAAATACTATTAGACCATCTATTCTTTAAAAGTGTCGATTTGTTCCATCCTCTTGTGTTTTAGCTCGGTTTACTTATACGTTCATAGGTTTTCATAAATTCTGTATTGGAGTACACCATTGTAATACATTGACTTATGCCAGTAATTTCTTCCAAAAAATTCAGCTTGCCTAACTCTCTTCATGAAGACTGGTTTTCTATTATATATAGACAGGGTAGTTTCCGGACATCCTTGATTTTATCATCTTACGTTCTCTTTACGTCCTTGTATTAAGTTATTTGAAGAAGATCGGAGGTTACAAGGACCAAAACTTGAAAATAACACTTAAGATGAGAACAGTAATCTGAGAATGCAAATAATACAAATAATTAATCTTCATCTCAAAAATTCATAAACGTCACAAGTTAATAGTTGGAATGAGGAAAGGAAACATGGAATGCGAAATCGATCTAAAATATGGCTGCCTTAAGTTTGGTTGTCAGCAGTTCAAAAGTGATCTATTGAAGTTGTTTTATTCCATAATAATTAAAATGTTATTATTACATTCCTTAAATGGTGACTTATTTTGTGACTCGTGTTTATTTATCTGCTTTTTTCTATCTTATTTCTTTTTTTCTTTCTTTTCCTTGCTTTTTTTTCATTTTTTATCTATTAATATTTTTCCTATACTTTTATATCATTTTTTAATCATATTTACTTTTTCTCTAAAGAGACATTTAATGTTCATATTAATTCATTTATTTTATCCATTAATTCTTTTTAATTTTATTTTCTGGCTGAAATATCCAGCATATATTTTATTCTTTGCATAGATTTCTTCCTTTTGCAGCGCATAGCCTATGCGGTTTCAATAGAATTAGTGAGTTTCTATGAAATATCAAATTCACAATCGGTTCTCAACTTACATGAATCCCGGTAAAGCGCAGTAAATTTAGCGACGTTATTTATTTATTTATTATTATTTTTTGCATTTTTATCCCCCAGAAAAATGTCGCTGTCCACATACGTACAATGCCTGATAATTCTAAATCGTACACAATTTGATACTAACAAGGATATATGTCTTTTTACTTCGTTGCTTTAATGTAAACTAGTTTTACAAATGAATTATGGATATCTGTGCAAATGCAAAAACCCCTCTTTTTGGCTCGAAATGTGTATCACCCATAATAATTTTTAGCAAAGTGAAGCAAGTGGTGCGAAACACCGAACTGCATATCTCCTGAATCATCATTGATTGAGTTAAATTTTAAACAGAAATCCAGCATGACTTGATGAAAGGAATTATAAGATTAGCGAGAAGATTAGTAATAAAAATTTCTATTTTACCAAAAATCTTGCACAATCAAATCATTGTGGTTTCGTGAAATTACGATTTTATTCAACTAAAAAGATTTGGTTTTATAATTTCGTTATAGCCTTTTTTATCGTGTATTTTATTCTCCCAGGCAACTGAGATCTAAATTTTGTAGTCCACTACCCCATATTAGTGCCCTGCAAATTTCGTTAATCTCTCCTTTTACACATACTAATCAACTCCAACTTCAGTATTGCCTTTGGATCTCAGGCAGTCACTTTTGACGCACACTAAAGTACTATGAATCCTGTAGTGTCTTTTGATCTCAGTTAGTCCATCTTGAAACATACTAATGAACTCTAACTTCTGATGTTTTAATCTAAGATAGTTAACATTTGCACATGCTAATGAACCCTACTATGACACATAGTAATGAACTGTACCTTCCGTCATGCATTTTGGTCTAAGGTAGTTTATTTTGCAGATATTAATCTATATAATATTTTGATTGCAGAAATTCCCCTCTGGACCAAATTACGGTGGGTTTGCAATAACAGATGCCACATATAAATTTATTATTAAACTTTTACCCGCAATCTTATGTAACTTTTGAACGCCGTTATAGAAAATTTACTCGTTATAATAAAATCCTATCGTACTTCCCACGAGCGACATCATCACGATTGCCATGATCTATAGACGAAGTTGTTCCTTGTGTTCGTTACAACTCTACTTTCAACCGAGTCGTTGTTTGTTTCGTTCACCGCACTCTTTTCTTCTACCTCTTCTTTTACACACGTCCGTTCGTTTTCGTGACTCAAAATCGTCTCTCTTCCCGCTTTTCTCTCCTCGTTATTTATGGAATCAGGGTACGAGATTCTCCGAGATTCTCCGAGATTCCACGGGACTTTTTTCCACATAAACGCATGCGGGCGCCATCTTGATTCTTAGTTTGTGCTCTGCAGGCACAAACGCGCAGTCTCTTTAACGCTAAGCCACTTTCTCCACACTCCCCCCTGATTTCATGATCACAGAGACGACATGGGGGTGGTGATCGCCGCCGTCGGGTGCTTCTACGAAGGGGGACAGTGCTGCTCTCGTCTTTGCGTGCTCTCTAATCCACCGCCTGATGGTCGGGGAAGGCTTCATCTCCGTGGAGGGTACTGCTTGATAGGGATGGTGCAAACCAAAGCGATGCTTCACTCGTCTCAGAGTCATAAAAGGGTAGAGGGTACTGCTTGATAGGGATGGTGCAAACCAAAGCGATGGCCCACTCGTCTCAGAGTCAGAATCACTCTCATCGTCCATTGGAGGTGGTACATGTGTCGCCGGCCGTAGGTCCCTAACGTGACGGGGTACGCCATCAACCTGAACACACTGCTGACTCACCACATCGGTCACTGTGCCTCGTTTATACTTGTCAGTAAATCGGTTTCCTGTCGGCTTCACCCAGACAGCATCCGTTTGGCATATCGATTCCGTTCTATCTCAGTGGTCACAGTTGTATCGGGGTGGATTCCTTTTTCTCGGACATGGTACTGATAGATTGCGTTTGCAGGCGCCGTTCCTGGAGAGACGCCATCCTTTGGCATGAGATTATACCAGTACACAGCTTCTGCGATGGTGCACTGCTTCCTGGCTGCAATTGTTTTGATGCTGCGATGGCTTCTCTCAGCTATACCATTGCCAGAAGGCACATAAGCGCATCTAAGCTACAGCCGCACACCCCATTCTTGGAAGAATTGCCTCATCTGATGGTTGCAAAAGGCTGGGTCGTTGTGCGTCAGCACTTCATCGGGCGCACCTCTTTCACAGAACACGGATGACAGCTGACAAATAATGTTGCAAGCGTCCTGGCGCCCGAGGAGTCTCCAGACTGCGAAACGTGTAGGCCCACAATCGATGAGGGTAAGGAAATGGTTGCCACCGTAGTGTGTGATGTCCATGCCCACTCTCTGCCACTTACCACTCACTCCTAACTCCCCTTTCTTCCATCGTGCTGGAGCTGGGTCGATGGATTGGCAGGCCTCGCAACTTCCCACAACTCTTCGGATATATTTTTTTCCTACTCCTGGATCAATCATATTGACAAAGTACAGTGTCCGCTTGATGCTAGGATGTCCACACTGTCGATGAATGTCCATGATGCGCGCTGCCTCCACATTACACACAACTGCTGCACATGTGTTTTGCAGATTATCAGCATCTCTCCGAGCACCAACCAGAAGCCATCGTTGAGGACTCTTGTCAAAGCATCTGCTCTGTTGAGCGCAGACCTGATCAAAACTACGTCCACGGTCAGGTCGTACTCTGTGATGGTGTCGACCAAGGTGGCAAGCCGTCTTCGAATTAACATCTCACTCGATCCTCGTGTCGTCAGCCGTGCTCTTCCACTTAATGCATCGGTTATCCACCGATGAGTGCATGCCGAGTGAGTCATGATATGTAGAACCTTGGCGTGTCATTGAAGCGCCAAGTTAACGCCCTTCAATGTGGCATCAAGTTCGGCCAGGTTTATGCGCCTCGAATCATTCTCTGACCGAAGCCAACAGGCACCTTCAATAATGGAATCATTAACTGCAAGGGCAACTCCAAGGGCCAGTGAACTAGCATCCACCCAGACCGTGAACTCATTCCCGCTGACGCACCACTTTCCCTGAACGGGGTCATCACTGGTCACTCTGGACACAGTCTCTGTCAACATAGGGTGACTTCGTGTACTGCATCGTCCCATCCCGACGACACGGCTGTTGCACGTCTCTTTATGGCTGCCACGGCCACTCTGAGCCAACCGAACACAAGGAAATGGCCTACCATTTTTCCACAAAGCGAAAACACTGTTCGTTGAGTGATGTCTGCTGGGACCTTGGGAACGTGACTTCCTCTTCTCCAGCAAAGTCCTTCCTTGCTATTGCGCACGTGCAGGCCGAGAACTTTTGCTCCATCGTACAGACGTTCTGGTTCCTTACATGTCAGTCCAAAGCTTTCAAAGTGCGTTCTAACCGATTGTGCTGACATAAGGTTCTCACTGACGAATATATCATCGATGTATGAGGATGTTGCTTGTTGCACTGCCTCATCTTGCTGCCGGATAGCATGCATGATTTCTGTCATAATGCCTGGGGCCACATTTAGACCGAACCCTAGCCTGGTTAGACAACATCGTGTTCCTCTAATTTTCACAGTCTGAAATGGCCACAATTTCTTCTCAATGTGTATTTGCAGATAGGCCCTGCGTAGGTCCAGAGTTGCCACGTTCGATCCCTGCTATCACCACTCCCTTAATTTGAGTGCACACACATCAGCCCTTGCTGTATATGGGTCGACATGCTCATTGAGCTCACGGTAGTGTAGGACGGGGCGGACCTTTTGTTTGGTCTCTTGTACGACGGCCATCAAGGGAATCAGCCCTCGTGGGGGGGGGCATTGTCGATCCACGTTTGCAGTTCTTCTTCATACTGTTCCCTTAGCCACATGGTTTCGCAAGGATATTGGTGGCTGATCGTTTGACCACTTCCAAGACGCCGTCAATGCATTGGTGTTTCTATCATACTCTGCATGAAAGTCAGGCTCGTCAAGAGTTATGGCAGCACAAACATGTTCCTCACATCGGGAGAACTGTACCTTGGCGGTTCTGTACACGGTAATTCCACCCAGCGCCGAAATAGCTTGTGTTCGTTACAACTCTACTTTCAACCGAGTCGTTGTTTGTTTCGTTCACCGCACTCTTTTCTTCTACCTCTTCTTTTACACACGTCCGTTCGTTTTCGTGACTCAAAATCGTCACTCTTCCCGCTTTTCTCTCCTCGTTATTTATGGAATCAGGGTACGACATTCTCCGAGATTCTCCGAGATTCCACGAGACTTTTTTCCACATAAATGCATGCGGGCGCCATCTTGATTCTTAGTTTGTGCTCTGCAGGCACAAACGCGCAGTCTCTTTAACGCTAAGGCACTTTCTCCACATTCCTATTTTACCCTCTACCTGAAAAGCCCTCACACTCTCCCAGTACAGATGGGGTAAATATATAACCATTATAACTATATTAAGCTGACATCCATATTAACTGGATTGAACACTCATACTCATACAACTATCATTACACTTCACTATTCGAAAATAATAATTTATCCTCAGTAACCTTCCGCCTATTCCCATTGGCTGCAACCATGACATTCTATTATTCTGGATTATATACAATCATAAATAAAACGAACACGTCAGCCTTTAATAGCTATTACCGCCCATTCGCCATGCACTGTTTTAAATCATGAATAGTTTCCTATTTTCGTATTTCCCCTACTTTACAGACTACTGTTTACAAAAATTAACCATAATATTTAGTTTAGAGTTACACAAACAAAATAGTCGTAACTTTCGTTTAAACGGGTTAGCGTAGCTTCTCAATTCTGTAAGAAATTTTTCATATGCTGTCTTTTCTACGACAAACTAGTGAGCTCAAAATTTCGTATTAAGTTGTTTTTATTAAGGAACATACGCTGCCACACTATTTCACTTCCTAGAGATTTTTGAGGAGGAACGGATTTTTACTCGATCGTGCGAATTTTTAGTTGTTATTTTCTCGTGCTAATTACCCTCGCATTTTGTATATCTGTAGTGTTTGCTTTCACCAACTAATTATCGTCGCAATACTGTAACCTATTATCCGTTTGAGAAACGAAAGAAATGGATATATATTTACTTTTATTCGTAAATATATAGTGTCTGCTTTCACCAACAGTGGTTTTTATTTATTTTTTTGTAGACACAATTTTATTGATATTAGTTTTTTACGCTTTTGAGGGGAAAAAATTAAGAGATATTGTGAAGACGAGAGAGATTTTCATGATTGTCTTACACACTCTTGATAAAATTGTCAAGATAGAGCATGTAATGTCTGCACTCACTTGTTTCACGTGTTCTCTTAATCGCCTTTATTAGTAGCAATCAATTGTTGCCTCATTCTCTTCTATGAAGCTGTGTAGAGTTTCTTTCTAACAGTATATGGTATTCACATATGATCATCTATCTCTTTGCAATGTTGATATGTGTACTGAAACTGAACGACTGATTTTACTATGATGTCTTTTTCTGTGTACTTAACGTCAGCACTTGCACTTATATATATATATATATATATATATATATATATATATATATATATATACCTTATTCATATCTTAACCAAATTTCAAAATATTACAATATATCAAAATTCGGTAATGTTCGTATATCAATCTAAATTAAAGTCAAAATAATTGGACCTAATTAATTTTCATTATAATTATTGATTTATAATCGAGCATTCATAATGTTTGAAATTATCCGAATGGTCAAGAAACAATTGTAATGATGCTCTCATTTTCATTTCGTTGTCTTGATTATGTGAAAATATTATATACGTACTAGCAAGGCAACCCGGAGTTGCTCGGAATCGTATAAAATAATGAGAATTTTTTTAAATACCTGTTATTCTTAGAATAGTGGAATTTTTTTTTGTCTACGTATCATTTGGCATCTTAAGCAAAAGATTAGTTTACCTACCCTAGAACGGGTATTACAAGACATATGTATGGAATAATTGTACTTTTCATAGGACAAGAAATTTACAGCACGTATTTGGAAAAAGAATTCTTACTTAGGGCGGGTAATATACAACACATATTTTAAATTATTTACATAATTTCTGTTGTACTAAATTTTCTGTCAAATGTAAGAGTGAATAAGCCTCGGATTTTTTATATAAATGTTATACTACTAGAATATATTACATGACTTTCGATTTTTTAAACTTATGTGCGTCACATAAGAATCTCTTTGTTTTTCATATGGGTACTTCACTGTACAAGTACCTTATTTTCTGAGTAGGATACTGTAGAAGTACCCTTTTTATCATGTAAAAATGAAAGAACTCGATATTTTTAAGTAATTTTCTGTTGTGTTAAATTTTCTGTGCGTCTAGAGTAAGAATTTCTTTGTCTTTTCATTTGGTACGGTTTTTCTTTGTTTTTCCTTATGAGTACTATACTGAACACATACCTTATTTCTTGGGTAGGATAATGTACAAGTACCTTATTTCTAATATATATATGAAACTACTCGATGATTTTACATAGATTTCTGTTGTTTCTGTTGTGTGAACTTTTCCGTATATCATAGGTGACAGTTTGTTTGTTTTTATATTAGAGTGCTACATTAAAGAAGCACCTTATTTCTTATATAAATGTCAGACTACTTGAATATGTTACATAATTTTCGGTTTGGATTATTTTTATGTACGTCTCAAGTAAGATGTCCTTTGTTTTTCATATGGGTACTATACTATACAATTACCTTATTTCTCGCTTAGGATACTGTAGAAGTACCTTTTTTTCTGATGTAAATATGAAAAACTCGATACTTTTATGTAATTTTCTGTTGTGCTAAATTTTCTGTGCACTAGGGGTAAGAATTTGTTTGTTTAAAGAAGCACCTTATTTTTCATATGTAAGTTATACTATTTGAATATTAAACGTAATTTTCTGTTTTAATAACAGTTATGTATGCCACAGGTAATATTTTCTTTGTTTTTTCATATGAGTACTACAGAAGTACCTTATTAATTTGATAGCATTATTTTGTGCACATAAATACATTAAAAAGTAAGTGATCATTGTATGTAATTTTTGGAATATGACATCCATGCAAATATACAAACATATATAATACATTAAATTTATAACGATCAGTTTATTAGTATAGGAGTGAATTCAATACATACAAATATATAATCATATACCCATACTAAGCATTCATAATGGTTGGTTAATTAGTTTAGGAGTAAATTCACTTCATAGAAATATATAAACACATACATATAATAAAAATTCATAATGATCGGTCAATTACCTTCGGAGTGAATCCAATACATAGAAATATATAAACATATACACATAATTTAATTAAAATCCATAATGATCGGTCAATTACATAAGGGGTGAATCCAATAGATAGAAATATATAAACATATACACATAATTAAAATTCATAATGATCGGTTGATTAATTTAGGAGTGAATCAAATACATAGAAATATATAAACATATACACATAATTAAAATTCATAATAATTGGTCAATTAGTTTAGGAATGAGTCCAAGACATAAAGATATATAAACACATAAACATAGTTAAAATTCATAATGATCGGTAAATTAGTTTAGGAGTGAATCCAATACATAGAAATATATAAACATATACACATAATTAAAATTCATAATGATCGGTCAATTACCTTTGGATAAATCCAATACATAGAAATATATAAATATATACACACAGTAAAAATTCATAATGATCGGTTAATTAGTTCAGGAGAGAATCCAATACATAGAAATATATTAACATATACACATAATTAAAACTCATAATGATCGGTCAATTAGTTTAGGGGTGAATCCAAGACACAAAAATATATAAACATATAGACATAATTAAAATTCATAATGATTGGTTAATTAGTTTAGGAGTAAATCCAATACAAATGCCATTAACTGATCTATTTACCTGATTTTTGGAATGTAACAGCCGATATGTCATATATATTTTGTATATGACATTTCCGTTACGTAAATCAAAAACATTCTTCTGTATTTTTTTAAATAAATGTTTTCTTGTGTATTTATTACATAACATTAAAAAATCAAGAATATCGGAATGTGTAAAAAAATTAAATTATGGAGATCGAAACTGCAACACTTGTACTAATAACCGGTTACGATAACCATTGCGCTAAAGAGACAACCGACTTAAGAACGTTGTGAAATATATGAATAAATTATTTTTCTTTTACTCGATATACGCATGCGCAGAAGGACGCCATTGTGCTACGCTCGTCAAGGTGTCATTGCTTTCAAGTTTGAACCCCTTTTTTAAGCCCCACGCAATTATGTCAATCTATTAAATACCTCTAATAAAATCCTGCACCAGAAATGCAATCTTTGAGTTATTGCATGCTGTCCAACCATCATCCGTCTAGGAGGAGAGACAATTGTAAAAACGGAGACATACACAGACATTGTGAGATTTATGCATTAGATTTATATAATAAAGTGAGTTTTATCCTACTTTATTTATTTTTAAATAGATTTATAACGAAAAACAAGAGAACCCCCACTCTTTTGTAATCAGTTCTTGATATATATATTGACTCTTCTTCACAAAGAGTAGTCTTTTGAAAAATAAATGAAATCTAACTAGTTTTTGTTACAAATAGTAAAAATTCAAAATTATTTTGAAAAAAAAATGAAAAGCTTTAGTGTTTCGGAAAATGACAATAGCAAATCCTCTGAAATAGATTTTACTTAACTGATTAACTGAACAAGGAAAACAAACTTATAAATAACAAAATGTCGAACGAGAAAAGATATATGTATTTTAAGAAAATCAAAAAATCACCATCTAGTGTTCTGAAAAACTAATTTTATTTCTGGTAATTTTATACCATAATATTTAGTCCGGATATTTGTTTCCGTTTTTATTGCTAAGTTATATACCATTATCCATAAAACTAACTTGGAATCCACCTGGTCTCTCATTTATACGTCTATTCTGGAGTGTGTTTTTTGTAAAATATTTAAGTTTGTTAAAACTAATTCGGCGAAAAAACACTTTGAAATTATTTTGACCTTTCATGACCTTTAGAATTGAACAAATTGAACTTTTCATAGATTATGCCACTCCCTTCTCGATAGCATTTGGGTATGCTAATTGTGTTTGCAGATTAAATTGATAGATCCATATTGAAACCTAGATGATAAAGAAGAATGTCTGTAAATGATGAAAACTTCAAAAGAATAAATAAGAAGAAAAAAAGAAATAATTTAAAAAAAAACAGCTATCGTGTGAAAGACAAAAAAATCAAAGAGTGGGAGTACAGGGATATAATGATATTAAGTCTGTACAAGGACAGAAATGATGAAGAAATTTTTAAAAAACTTAAGATTCCAGTTTAAAAGAAAATTGAAGGATTTGGCCTGAAAATGATAGTAAATATGGTGGGAATCAGACCTGAGACTCAAGTGAAGATTACAACAAATAAAAAGAAAGCATTTCAGCACAAAATGATGTAGATAAAAATAAAGAAATGTAACAAAATATAAGAATAAATTAAAATGAACATGTAGAAAAAAATTAGGAACCAAAGAACAAAACTAAGAAAATACAAACACGATAAAAAGAGAAGAGGGAAAAAGGAAAAGAAAAATATTTATAGTAGAATAATAAAATAACGCAGAATAAAATGATGTTCACTCTAACTTTCTAAATAGCTGGAAGATGGCCTTTGTGGTACCAATGTGCATGAATTCAGCTGAAGGTAATTACCCCCTCAATTATCGCTCGATTAGTATCCTCGCCCTATTCGCTAAATTTTTTTAGACATAATCAATCCAGCAGTAATCCACAACCTCGCAAAAGCTAAGCTTTTCTCTGAACAACAGTATGGATTTAAGCAATACTGTTTTACTACCGATATTTTAGCGGCTATCTCTGATCGTATATAGTACTATGCATTGGATAATGTAAGTGAAGCCAGGACTATGGCCCAAGATATATACAAACATTTTGATAAAGTCAGATATGAATGGCTTCTAATGAAAATTTATTCATGCGTTATAACTGGACGAATACTAAATATAATAAGATCATTCTTTAATCAAGAAAACCATACAGGTTATCTCTGGTGGGCTACATTCAAACATCATAGAATTAATGGGGAAGTACATCATAATGGCTTTGAAAAAAAGATTCAACATTACCTAAGCCTTCAGTTGTCGTAAGCTACTGTATACGTTTTGAATTTAAAAGCTTTTTTTATTAAAAAAATAACTTAAAATTCGTATACCATTCCACTATTAGAATTGCCCGCATGGAGTACCGTTGGGATTTTTATGGAGATTTAGGGTATTATTATTATTATTATTATTATTATTATTATTATTATTATTATTATTATTATTATTATTATTGTTGTTGTTATTGTTATTATTATTATTATTGTTATTATAATTATTATTATAATTATTATTATTATGAAGATTATTATTATGATTATGATTATTATTATTATTGTTATTGTTATTATT
>NC_136499.1:48684581-48839581 GCF_053919585.1 Euprymna scolopes
AAGAGGGGGATAATAATAATAATAATAATAATAATAATAATAATAATAATAATAATAAGAGAAAAAAATGACTGAATAGAATGAATAAAACAAATAATAATGAAATAACAAATTCTTGAAAAGGCGAAGGAGAACTGATACGAGCTTTTACGAGACGGAACACGAAAGCTAACTGAAGGAAAACTAAATATAGAAAGGGGAAAAATGGCGGAAAGAGGTAATAAAAACATTAAGACGAAAATAATCTCAATGTGAAAGTTTGAAAAAAAAAGGAATGAAATAAATAATAATAATAAATCCCTGTAAGATAAGCTAACAAAAAAGAGAAAAGACGTGAATCAGGAAACTAGAATAGCATTCTGTAAGTGCACACCTACGCCAACTCTCAACCGCAAACATAATAGGTACTAAATTAGCAAAATAATTTTATAAACAAATTTTAGAAATAAAACAATAATACAATGCAGACTCGACCTCTAAATCTTGCTAGTCTCTCCTTATATACTATCGTTTTTTTAGGGCTGTACTCGAATTTGGTCCGGATGTGTCATTTTGTCTTGCAAGACATACACAGCAAGAACTTGACTTAATGCCACAACGAAGAAATACGTTTCTTTTTTCTTCATTGTCCTTGGAGTCGGACCAATATTCGAGAAACAAAACTTCTTTACCAGGGCTTTCTGGATGTGTCACGCCTTGTCGGGAGATTGCTTCCACATAGTTTAAAACATGGTCGAATCTCATAAAGGCCTAATTTCGCAGTAAACCAGATAAGACACAATAATCTCTGATCAAACATAAGTGATATATAAATAAAATAAGACAAAAAGTAAAAAACAGATCAGTCTTAAAAACTTCGGTAAGCTATATATATATATATATATATATATAGTCTTTGAAGTTTTTAACATTTGAAACCATACAAAAATTTACATTTTATCATTCGTTATTAATAAAAAAAAACATCTAGTCAGTAAGTCATTTAATCACCTGCAATCCCTGCATATATATATATGGTATATATATATATATATATATATATATATATATATATATATATATATATATATATATATATATCCGTTCACATACACTTTTCACGATAACGCTAGAACCCAGAATTAGATAGAATCGAGCAATTGCATCGACAACGGACAACGTCAGGCTCAAAGTGGGTTTCGATGTACTGCATCTCATCAGTGATGTGCTCCAGCATAGGCGCGAACCCAGGTCTTCGCACTCATGAAGCGTGCAATAATGACGACCAAACCATATGGGCCACGGCGCAATCTATTGGCTATGCCCCGATTTTTTAAATTCTTATATTTTTTATCCAGTTCTACATTCTACGATGTAACAAGCAACACGTCCTATAAAACTAAGATAGTTATTGCTGGTATGCAGGCGGTAGATATCACATCTACAAACATTACTTGAAATTAGCCGACTCCTCAGACACGATTTTGGAACAACCTATTTTTTGAGGGACACGTCGGAGAACGTCACTGATGAGATGCAGTACATCGAAACCCACTTTGGGTCTGGCGTTGTCCGTTGTCGATGCAATTGCTCGATTCTATCTAATTCTGTGTTCTAGCTTTATCGTGAGAAGTGTATGTGAACGGGAATTTATATATCTATCTATAATCTCCTCTTAATGTCTAATATGTGTAGAAAAAGCGGTTCATCCTTCGTAGCGTGTGGCACAGGAAGTACTACTAAACGCAAAGCACAGTAGTGGTTTAGGAAATTTTATGGCGGCGATGAGAGTCATCAAGTGTTGACAACGATCATTTAATCGAAGCCACGTACAACTGTTTGAGAACTTGATTCTGAATTAGACGTAATGTATACGACGATTTCCAGCAACTTGAGAAAAATTGGAAAGACAAAATAAAATGAAAAATAGATGCCTCACACATTGAATAAGAACCAAAAAGAAAAGCCGTTATGAAGTGTCATCTACTTTATTTGTATGTAACAAGTACGACCGGGGTTTGAGTTGCGATGAAATGTGAGTTCTTTACGACAACCGACGAAGCTCACATCAGTGGCAGATCCCGACGAGGCTCCACGATACTTCCCGAAACCAGAGTTGGACCAAAAGAAGGTTATGTTTACTTATTCGGGATCTGCGACCAGTCTCATCTATTATAGTTTTTTAATGCAGGCAAAACCTTTACGGCGGACAAGTAAACAACGAATAGATGAAATTCATCAGAAACTTGACAACAATATTCAGGATTACTCAACAGGAAAAGCCTATTTTCTATCACGACAATGCCCGACGGCACGTTGTTAAACCAACTCTGCAGAAGTTGAGCGAATTAGGCTACGAAACTTTGCTTCATCCGCCATACTCACCGGACCTCTTACCTATCGACAACCAGTTTTTCAAGCATCTCTATAACTTTCTGCGCGATAACTGCTTAAAAAACTTCAGCAATAACTAAAACGCTTTCAGAAACTTCATCGCCACCAGAAGGCAAGATTTTTACATCACTAGTATAGTTACACTTGTTTTGCGTTAGCAAAAGTGTGTTCGTTCTGGTGGTGCTTATTTCGATCAACATTTTTAAGGCCGAGGTATGCTCAGCTGAATTCAAAAGTAAAAAAGAACCGCAAGAACTTTCTTGTCAACCTAGTAGTAGATTAGCAAACTCTCCACCGTTGCACGGTGGTAATATATACTTCAATGCTCTATTTTAATTAATGTAAATTTCGTATTTATTATTATTATAGAGCCCATTTTCTATTGATTATTATATTGTACCTAATATATAGTAGTAATTTAAAAAGTATGAAATTATATATATATATATATATATATATATATATATATATATATATATATATATATCTTGGGTGCCATCAGCATGTATCGAAACTAAAATTTTTACCTCTCCTGCGGTATTCACTACTATATGACCTAAGCACTGATATGTATCAAAATTCAAAATTTGACGTACTTAAATGTATATTTGCGCGTGCGTAGAAGATTAAGTAAGTTGACATATACCTGTAATGTTTAGATTTATAATTTTTTGCCTTTTAGCAGTTGTTTTTGCCGATTAAAAACCAGATCAAATTTGTTCCATAAGTCTGAATAACCTGTATATCAAGTTTCAAGTCCCTGAATGAATTTTACAGATTTCATTTCCAGCAGGAAAAGCTAATTAACATATAATAATAATAATAATAATAATAATAATAATAATAATAATAATAATAATAATAATAATAAAGAACAAATAATAAATAGGAAATGCTTCCTATATAACAAAAATCTTAAATCAAAATAGAGTAAAAAAGTTTTAAAAAATAACACATTTTAATTCGCTATCAACTTTTAATATATAAATAAATAAATTCATTCCATTTACTGCTGAGATATTTTCTGCGTCCCTGTTCATGCTTGCGATCGTAAGATTCGAAACACAAACCATTTGAAAAAGAGGGTTTTTCTCAAGATATATTATAGAACACTGTCACACAGTATACATACCTATGTAGAAGTTTGACATTTCAAGTAATCTTATCATCGAGAAAATATAATTAAATAAACTTATATGCATGTGTGTATCCATAGCTCTCTTATATATATATATATATATATATATATATATATATATATATATATATATATATATATATATATATATAAAGAGAGAGAGAGAGAGAGAGAGAGAGAGCGATTTAAATATGTCAATTGTTTTGTTTTGTTTTCCTTAATACGGGGAACATTCAATTATTTGCATTGCAATAGATTTCTAACACTTACTCTTATACATAACTCACAAATGCTTAAAAAAAATTACATTTCATTGCATATAAATATGTATATGCGTGTATGTGTGTGTGCTTATCAAATACATGTCTCAGCAAGGTCATAATGATTGGATGGGAGGATCAACGAACAAACGTAAGCAGCATACCTACCATTACGACAACCATCATCCGACACCAGCTGCAATGGACGGGCCATGTTATGTGCATGCTTGACAACCGCCTTCCAGAGCAAATGCTCTACAGTCAGCTAAAGAGAGAAAGCAATCCAAAAGAGGACAGTAAAAGAGATAAAAAGGCAACATAAAGACCCAGCTGAGACAGTTTCATTTAAGCCTCACCAGCTGGGAGGATGCTGCTCTACAGAGCGGTATGTGGAGCAAGATGGTCTATGAAGGCACGACTCACTCGGAAAAGGACCTACACAGATCCACAGAAAATAGAGGGAAGCAGAAAAAGGAGAGATCTACTATTAACACTGGTTCTTCCGCCTCTTCCACTACCTAATCGACCACCCACACATGCCCCTACTACAATAAAGTCTGTGGGGCAAAGGTTCGGCCTCCTAACCTATCTGTGGACCCATAGATGGCCAGACCTAATCTCACCGACGGGAGAACAGTCATACTTGTCACGAGACGTTGCCGGTGTGGTGATGGTTAAATACAGTATTTTTGCATTTTTAATACGTTTGTTGTTACAGGGTGACCCAAAAGAAAACAAAAGCTAAATGGAGGCCATCTAGAACATATGATGTAGAACGGAGAAAAAAAGGCCAAAGAACCTGGTGTTTTGATGTGATGTTTTGAATATAATACACTAGTTATGACCAAAGTTTCATTTCATTCGGACAAAACACTAAAAAACGGGGACTAATCAGAGTTTGGGTTGTGTTTTGTTGGGGCGGGGGGCACCCTGTATGTTTGATGCAGTGAGTAATCCCTCTGGTTTCTGTAGTAGTAAGTAAAAGAAATAATTTATCCAAAAGCGCTAGATAGATCGCAGGAATAATAACCATTCAATTACATATTCTATCAATTATCATCGGAAATAAGAAAGCTTACTCGCTGCGTCGAAAAAAATTCAATTTTGTTTTTTTTTAATGCGATATTGAACCGGACCTATATAAATAATTACTAGATGCATCTTATACATAGAGGGAGAGATATGTACGCCTATGCTTAATGAATAAAATTCATTCCTTTCCTTTTTTTAGTGCAGATGTTGGTAAGGATAGCATCATTATGCTGATATTATTCAAAATAACAAGTCTTCACACAAATATAAAATGCGCGATAGTGTGTTTACAAGCAGACATAAGGACACAACCACATAATATAATAAAGAACGATCGGCGGCCATTATGGTCGCTCACACATTCATACACCACACCTCGCCAATCACATTCCTACAAAGGAATAACTGAAGAATGGCGGTTTCTAACAAACGTTATGATTTCCTTTTGATAAAATCCCGATCTAAGACTGTATCTGTCAGATATGTTTGCTGATCAAGCATCGTTTTTGACGATCCCTTGATAATGTTCGAAGCAAACACGCCTCTTAGATACGAAAAGGCGTCATTGGTTGGCGCCTTCCCCTTTGAAGATTCCCCTTCGTCTTCACTGCTTTAATGGCGACAAACATGGAGAAATTTTCATAGCGATTCTTTTAAGTCTCACCAGCAAACGAAATGACTTTATAAATTTGATTACTGGTGTTATCTTGCCTCTTTTTGCTCTTGATCCCGGCTTACATAACAACGGATATTATGGAAGTATTAATACAGACTATTTTCGTTCACACTCACTAAGAGAGCAAGTATTAACCGGAAGTAAAGATACGTTGATACGAAGGGCGTTCCAAGATAAAGCCTCTTATTTTTAACTTAAAAAGTGCAAGAGATACGCAAACATGAGTGGTACTATTCAAACGAGTGGCCTTTTGTGCTCGAGCATTTATTTTTTACATCGTTACATTCATTTTAAATGCACTTTTGTCAGGAATTCAATGACGCGTCTTGTTTCTGACGCACGTCCATGACAAAGGTTGTGTGTTTTATTATTATTATTTCACACCGCAAACATCTTTAGTTATCTTAACAAGGCAATATGCAATTTCCTTTGATCTATTCGAGCAGAATAAAAAAAGAGAGAAAATTAGTTTGGAAACGCGCCTCGTAGACTTTTACTTTAAATATATTCTAGACTTGTCTTTAATTAGGCAGCTAGAATAAATTAAACCAAATTCCTTAATATTTTTATCATTTTGAAACACATGCAATATATATTGTTTGTATTATTTGGATTGCTCTTCTCGCTATCATGTTTTCTCACAATTTCCAGCTAATGTTAGCTCTGACATTCTTCGGTTGCATTTTGCCGAACTCAGCTATATTTCTGCCTAACTTTGGAAACTGTACCGAATTCCGAATAGAGTCCTTTATTTAATCAAAAGGGGAAACACCCTCTTAACCCGTAATATAACAGATAATTCTAAGTACAATGTCAATGTTATTGAATATCCTCTGGACGTTAAACACTCAATCCTCAGTTTGGCTGATATTAGGAATACAATTAAGAATGACAAGATGATTACTCGGTAATGGCTGACGAAGCTCTTTATTTAATTCACGGGGGAAGCATGTTGACGTTTCGTCAGTGCCATCACGGATAAAGTACTAAATAAAAATACAGCGCTAATTGAGCATTTTGTGGATTTTGAATGTCCAATACTTAGTGCAGGCGAGACAGGGAATACAATTGCGAATTATTTTAGATTTCCAACCGGTTATGTCAGGTGGAAACAGGGCATGATATACACCTGGGTAAAAAAAAGTGTTCTATTCCAAAAGTCACATGGGCCGAAAGGTCCTTAGAGTAACATTCATGATGAGAAGAGTTATTCGAATCAATTAAATAATACAAATTATGAAAACATTTAAAGAATTTAGAAACATGAAAAACGTTTGATTGTTTCTACTTTTACAGATTTGTAAAATATTTATCCTTTAAAATGAAAAAATAAAACAAACGTTCTTACTTTTGTATTAGGATAATTATGAGGAATTCGTATGACATAAAGTTGTTATCTATATTCAATTTTACTTTTTAAGGTGTGACGTAAAATCATAACAGCGTTGTAATGCAGGATAAGCTAGACGATCATTCCCACTTTTAGAGTTACCAGACATTCAACCGACACCTCCCTCTTTTTATCCGATCAGGAAGTAAAAAAGTATTGCGGAAACAATCCAGACAGAGAAATCTCCATCCATCTCTATCATGCTTATTCTCTCTCTTTATCTCTCTCTTTCTCTCTCTCTGTCTCTCTCTCTCTTACGCACTCTTGCGCTCTTCCTCTCTTTTCTGAAAAGTAAAAAGGAGGGAAAAGATTATAATGAAAGTGTGTAATTTAAGAAAGATGGAATTAAACAATATTCACGGAAAACGAAGCTCACGAACGACAAAAGATATTCGGATATCTAATCTCTGCATTAGCCGTCACTTAATACAGACGCCTAAACATCTGTGTTGCGTTAACCAAGCTATAATATGAATCACCGACATATCAACCGGCATACCCTGCGTCCATGTCAACTCACACGCAGATGATTGAAAAGGTGGGGAAATGATTTCAAGTGTTCCTATAATGTGGAGGAACACAAAGGGATTTGGGGAAGCATTTTTGTTTTCAATCATATATATATATATATATATATATATATATATTTATATATATATATTTATATATATATATATATATATATATGGCGAAGGGTCAGAAGAGCCTAATCACTCTATCAAAATGTTATTTCAAACGTAAGTGTAATCACCCTATCAAAATGCTATTTCAAGCGTAAGCTTAATCACCTGATCAAAATTTTATTTCAAACATAAGCCTTACTACTTCATGAAACAGCTATTTCAAATTAATTCTAATTACCCAGTCAAAACTTTATTAATACGTAAGCCTATTCACCTCATGAATATGTAATTTAAACAGTAAGCTGAAAGCCGATCAGAATGTTATTTTTTTACGTAAGTCTTATTATCTGATCAAAATATAATTTCTACGTATAGCCTAACCAATCAAAATCATATTATGCATGAACAGACAAATCATTTCAAACTTGACTGATCGATGAAAATGTTATGTCAAAGATAACTGACACTTACTAGCGACTCATATATTCTCTTATAGAATTGATTAGACGTATTTTATATAGAATGCGTTCATTCAATCTAAAGTTAGCAATGGAAATGTTATTTCAAATTAAACCATAAGAAGTCAACACACAAGCGTTGTAATTTACGACACCAAGCCTTTTACAAAGATGCATAGACATCATCTCGTCCGTTTAATCCGGAGAGACAATGTGATGGTGGCTGCGCATGTAAAGTAAGGCTTGCAGAATCCTAAACTACTGCAAGCAATAAAGAGATAAACGGAGAGCATATAAAGTACCTGGTATTCCCGAATGGTCTACCATTTTAGTACTGACGGGATTCAATGTCGATTAATTTCGGTGAAGTATGATAACCGATATAACAAACGTGATTATCCTGTATACAAGGAAAACAGAAGGATATCCCGCAACTTAATTCTTTTTCACTAACTTGTAGTAAAATTCTAAATATAATAATGTGAGGATTGTTTGTTCAAAAACTATTTGAAGCACGGATTTGTTAACATCATTTGTTTTTACTGGCTGATATTCATGCTTCAGTTGTTATTAAATATTTGCTGCTTTTTTTTTTAATTTTTATTCCTTTCCATATAATATTTCATTTTAAAAATCTGACAAACAATAGTTATATTATGTTTCCTTTAACATGTTAAGAATCTAATCTTCATAAATATAATCTATTCATTTCATTTATGAAATATTTCCGTGCAAACATACTATCCTATATCTCTTTGTCACATAAGTTTAAACAATCACTTCATAAACCGTGCATAATCGAGGACGGGTTTTCGTCATTTTCCCGTCTTTTTTTTTTTTATTAAGTCGCTTCCCTTTTCAATATTTAGCGTGCTTCCATGTTTGTTCAAACAATAACCGTTTCTACATTCTTTTAAAAAGGGCGAAATATATCAATGAATAATTCGCGGTTGACTGCTTCACTTTGAATGTCTTTGATCCGTCTTTTCTCCGATATTTGTTCTCTTCCGTTAGTTTACTCGCTGCGCATGCGCTCAAAGATAGAATCCAATATGGCAACCGCCTTACTGCGCAGGTGATTTATTTCCGTCAACAAGAGTAAATGTAAAAAAAAAATGCATTTTTAACATGTTTATGTGACTACAGAAAAATCAATTTCTACCGGGAACAAATTACCAAACATTATTTTACTCTCTTTATAATACTGACTTTGAACGGTTCAGAAATATGATGCCTATATTTTATTTAAAGACAAAATAACATTGAAAAACACTGAATCTCAATTCAGATCTCGTATTAAATATTTTTATAAAAGTGTTTGCTGCAATCTAGTAGTTTTTCAACAGCTTCTTAATAATATATTGAAATATATGCATCTGAAAGTGTTTTTTTTAATTAATAACAAGAACATTGCCTGTGGCAGCTTATTAGAAAATGACAAATATCTAATAAATATTGTGAGAATAATCATTAAATTATTTTAAATAATTGAAACTAGATATATATATATATATATATATATATATATATATATATATATCTGTTAATATTTCTTGTACATACATTTATAATATAAATATACGAGGCGAGTGCAATAAGTAATGCCCCTGACCCACTTTCTGTTGTCTGATCTAGCTGAAATTTTGCATGTGCAATGATTTATATCTCTACGGGCTATGCGGCAAATTACAGCTCTGAACTAATTGAAGTTTATGTTTTACAGGTGTTTGAACTGAGTCAGGTGTGAAATGGAGCCTGTTGAATGTTGAGCAGTGATCCGGGTTTTTTTTTTATTTGAGAGGACGCACACCACAGGAGACTTTTGATGAAATGAAAGAAACTTATGGTGATAATGTCCTATCATATGACCTTGTAAAACGCTGGCATCGTGAATTCAAACATGGCCGGAAGTTTGTGGAAACAGCTCTCAGACCTCGTCGCCCCTCTTTTACCATTGATGAGACATCTGTCCGTCAAGTTGAGGCTGCTATTTTGGAAGATCGGCGCATTACTATTCGCCAAATAGCCCAAGATGTCAAGATTAGTACAGGGTCCGTGGAAACTATCATTCATGACCATTTGCATATGCATAAGGTGTCTGCCAGATGGATTTTCAAAAGACTGATAAAAGGATGAAACCTGGGTCCATCGCTATGATCTAGAATCAAAGCCCAGTCAATGCAATGGAAGCACTTGAACACACCACCTCCAACGAAGGCAAAGGTACCACAATTACATGAGCCTATTATGCTTCATTTTTGAGGAAATTAAGGGAAGCTACCAAAATCAAGAGACGGGGCAAGATCAGAAAAGTCACCCTCCTCCGGCAGGACAACGCTCCGGTCCAAAACTCGCATGTCGCCAGATCAGAAGCACGGGCCTGTGGTTATGAAATCCATCCCCATCCTTCTTACTCTCCTGACCTTGCACCCTCTGACTTTCACGTCTTTCCAGCCATGAAGTTGTTTTTGAAAGGAAAGCGTTTCCCAGATGATGCAGCCTTGATTTCTGAATTACGTCGTGGTTGGGGGACCAACCTGGAGTGTTCTACAAAAACGGTCTCCAGAGCTGCATCAAACGATGGGAGAAATGCATAACTCTTGGTGATTCCTGTGTAGAGAAGACTAATAACTGTGCCAAGTTTCGTTGCTCTACAGCTATGGGAAATGGATCATGGGCATTACTTATTGCACGCCTCTCGTATATACTTTCAAAATTTACTTCAAGAATGCGATGTTAGTGTGCATATATGTGTGTGCGTGTGTGTGTGTGTGTGTGTGTGTGTGTGTGTATGTGGGAGGTGCGCGCCAGTGCAGCCTTTGCCACGCTACGGAAGCAGGTATTTGAGAATCGAGGCATACAAAGCAGGGTCAAACTGCTTGTCGATAAAGCAGTTGTCTTGCCAACTCTTCTCTATAGGGCCGAAAGCTAGACCACCTACACCACAACCATCATCCGACCCCAGCTGCGAGTGACGGGCCATGTTATGCTCATGCCTGACAACTGCCTTCCAAAGCAAATGCTCTACGGTCAGCTTGAAGAGGGAAAGCGGTCCTAAGGAGAACAGAAAAGAGATATACGGACAACATACAAACCCACCTGAGACAGTGTCACTTCAGCCTAACCAGCTGGGAGGATGCTGCTCTTCAGAGGGGCATGTGAAGCAAGATGGTCCAAGAAGGCATGATTCACTCAGAACAGGACCTCCACGGATCCGCAGAAAACAGGATAGGTTGGTTGGTTGGTTGGTTGTTTTTCTTTTGCGGCATATCAACCCTTTTCAGTTTATTTAATGCCGAATCCAAAGATGTTGAAGAAACATTTTTGGTCAGAGTGGACCTGGGAGCAATGGCAATTAAAGGGTGGCTCCACATTCTCCAAAGCGCGCAAGCTGGGGGCTCACCTCTAGATATAGTTTAAGGTGATATCCAGGACCATAAAACAGGAAGAAGCAGAGAAAGGAGAGATCTACTACCAACACAGCTCCTTCCGCCTCTTCCACTACCAAGTTGCACACCCACACATGTCCTCACTGCAATAAAATCTGTGGGTCAAAGATCGACTTCCACAGCCATCTGATGACCCGTAGACCGACAAGAGAACAATCATACTCATGTCGAGTGATTGCCGATGATTATATATATATATGTGTGTGTGTGTGTGTGTGTGTGTGTGTGTGTGTGTGTGTGTGTGTGTGTGTTTGTACATTCTAAGTTATATCTATCTTTTTCATTAAAGGTTTATATTTGAATATTAGGCTTTTCGATATAAATATCTAAGGAGAAGACTAACTGTTTGCCTGATAAGACTTCAGTTATTTATAACCACAGATCGGAACATTAGCCTGACAGTGTAGCAAAGCCATGTCTATCAATATAAATAAACTAGCAGGGAGACACGACGTTGTCCGGGATTGATTGATGACCAACGAATGTTTCACACACCGATGTCATCTAAATCGGCGAAATCGTCCATTCTTCAATAAAATCCATTGATTGCCTGCTCTAGTTTGGGACCCATCACAGTGCAGCGAGAGGAAGCTTTACATGCCTTCACACAGCTAGTCTAAAATACATTGTAATTCACATTGCACTGTAGAGAACTTTTTGTTGATTGCATAAATATATTTTATATTTAATGGCTTGCAATAAAATTTGAAATGCAAACGTCAAGTATAATGCGTCAATTGCGCTCTAAACAGAAACATTCATTTTCAACACGCCTATGTCATATAAAATGACCTACTGTTGATTTTATATGATTTGACTTACTACTTATGCGGTGATAATGGCTTGTATTAAAGTTTAAAATGAAAATGTCAAAGAGCATGCCAATATTATGCTTCAAAGAGAACCATTCATTTCGAACGCGCCCCTATCATATCAAAAAACCTATTGTTGATTTTATACGTCGAGGATTTCTTGCGTGGTAATAAAGCTTCTCGAATGGTACGTGTTAGCTGTGGTTAAAATCGCCTGTTCCTACTTACAACAGCTTACTCGTATTATCAATATTTATCGAAGACATTCGATAGAAAACCTATCTAAGATCACTGCCACGCATATGAATTAATTTTTGTGAAATTTTATAAAACTCGGTCTAACCTTTTGTAGGTAGACATGTAAAAAAAGCAGGGTGAAATAATGGAAGATACTTAATACTTAGCTTGAATTACTCGGCATCGAATATACTGAATTTTTGTTCGTTTAGAATTTATTAATGTAAAATGTAGATATTTTGAAAAAAAACATGTTTTTCGTTTATGAAATGAATTGATTACGTGTGCATGATTTGTGTTGTGTCCTTGTTTCACTATATCAGATTTTTGTATGTTGGGTTTATGATTCTATGAGATAGCTAGTGCCTGTGATGAGTTCATTTATAGTGTCACTCAAAGTAATAACTCCCATCTAATTATAGATTATGCAAAATCAGCATAGATCTCTAAAATTAATTAATTTTATAATCAGCATCCTAGGAAACATCTTAAAAACAAAAATTCATTAAATGGAAAATGTGTATAATCTATGTCAGCGAAGACATACTATTTTCAAGCATCACCGCTTCAGCAAAGATGACCAGCTGGCATATATTTAGTCCGGCATGTAAATAGCGTTTGAATATTTTAAATTAACTCCGTTGGTCGCTGCTGAGTTTAATAAGAACCGTAAACCGCGTTTTATGTCTAGAAAATGAATACATTGTCTTTTTAATTAAATTCTAATGACTATCCACAGTTTCGTAAAATATTTTTCACTAATATTGATTATTTTCCACTAATATTAACAATTAGAATAATGATTCAGTTAAAATTAAATCTTGGATTTTAAACCACGACGAAGGTCGTAGGTTTCAACGACCGAAACGTTAAGGAAATAACACTCAAGATAAGAATAATTATCCGAACAATCAAAGGAGTACAACGACACTAACTTTTTGTTTCGTTTTTTTTTTTGTATTATTTTTCTTTCCTTTAACATTCACTTAAGATATTGATAATTTTAGAAGCACATGCTGGGACTTATATGCACGTATCTTGTCTTAAATGTAAAAATCATCGTGTGGTTTAATGTTTAGTGTGAGCTTAAAACGTGCAACAACAAGGTTGCCAGATCTGTGCACTATCAACTAATTATGCATTGAATACACTGATCAAAAGCTGCATGTTTTGCATTATTGGTCCACCGACTTAGTCGGATTTGAGCCTTAGAATTTACCCTCGTCTGTTTGTCTGTTCGTCCGCTCGTTCCCAAAATTCTCAATAACTCCTCATTATATTTTTCTAAAATTTGGCATGAAATTATAACTACCCAAATGGAGCAATGTACGTAATATTCTTGGATGTTTGATACAAATTCTGGTTGCGTCACAAGGAAGTTAAAAGTGGTCAACATTGCCAAAAAATAGCACTTTTCGAGATATAAAATCTTTTCCGAAACTATCAGATTTTAACTGAAAATTACCCAAAAGGAAGACTACATCTGAAAACGAAATATTTGATCCTGAGAAAATTCTGGTGTTTGAGTCCTAGCCATTTTAGGGATGAAACACCCACCTTTTGGGGACTAATTTTTATTTTTCTCCTAAAATCTAAGGCATATAGTTTTTGGCTTGTTTTTTTTTATTTTTAATTTGACTTCCGTTTTTGACCTCTACATAATATGATTAAATTATCATGCATTGTTTTGATACCGGATGTTATTTGATGGTATTATTTTTAATTTGCTATTGCATTTATTCATAATTAGTCTCTTTTAATTAGTATCTTGCCTTGTTATTTTCATAATATTCGTCTAATCTCCCCCCCTCTCTCTCTCTCTCTCTCTCTCTCTCTCTTTCATGAATTATCCATCATCATTACATTATGTCTTTTAAATGCCCCCGTTCTCTCCACTCTTTACAAGTTGCTTTACTTTCTGCTTTGCAAATGTGTCTTCAAACCCCCCTAAGAAGTACTGTCTGTCGGTCTGTTAAAATGACCTAGAGGGCGTTATATCAAAATCCGACGCTTGACAGAGATAAATGAAAAGAGGCGTTGATGTGCGTCCTGAAACCCAGGAAAATCAAGCCGCGCGTCCTTACTTATTCCAACCAAACTCTGCTGCTGCACACAAAGGCACTACGACAAAGGCGTCGCTTTTTATACTAGCCCCCGGACATGGATCCAGTATCCTCTTTCGAATGCATTCCCTTTGTTTGTTTTTGTTTAAGGTATGATCAAGGTTAAAGCTAACGAGCACGCTCGCAACACGGTCGACAATCTGAAGGATGTTATCGCTTGGGGCGTTTACCGCTATACATACTCATATTACCCCAAAAGCATGTGATTCATTTCGAACCTACTTGAGATACTTCTCAAATGCAATATGTAACTAAGTGTTGCTAAAGGAACTGACGGGTCTCTGCAGATACAATGTTTGGTTTTATTACCATTGAATTCAACCTGTCAGTGTGTAATTAATCTTAATTAAACCGACATATATATATATATATGATGATTGCAACGTCTTGTCAGACGAGTGTCAGACGAGTGCCACTCCCTCAGACATTTAAAATCCATGAGCCCAAATGTCTGAGGGAGTATCTATACAAAGATTATGTTACAGGGTCTTAGCTTTGTATGGGAGCTAAGTCTCTCTCTCTCGGTTCAAAATGTTGAGATCCAGCAACAAGCAAGAGCAAGATAGCCAGCAACAAATTAAACTGCAGACCAGCTTAATGCGGGTACTGGTATTCCGCTTTATGGTTTTTTAAATCAGAGATTTGCTTCTCCTAGAAAGGTTGCCTTCGCCACGGCTTACGGGAGCCCTCTCTACCCCAATACACATATACACACGCACAAATATACACGGTGCTAGTTGGCCGTTGACCTAGAAAAAGAGTTCATTCGCCCTTTATATATATATATACATGAGGGGTGCTATCCTAACGGCGATCTTCCTTATCGGGGGTAGGTTGATGACACCTTTGTCATTAACAAGTCCCGCAATGAAGCGAGTGAATTTTTCCTGTAATTAAATAATCTCCACCCAGCAATACAATTCACCATGAGGCGCGTACATAATGGTTCTCTTCTCTTCTCTACCACAATATGCAAAAACCGACTTTGACAGACCTGTATAATAATTGGGATCCATTTACCCTCATGAGTAGGAAAATTAGCTTGATTAAAACTTTAGTTCACTGTGCCCTTCTGATTCGAACGGCCAACATATTAGACTCTTAACTAAAACAGATAATCGATGTACTCATTAAGAATGGTTTCCATGAGGGTATAATTTTCAAGTTTATTCATAAAAACTTGCACAATCGAATACTGACATTTTCTTTGGGCCACCTAAATGTCCGGTATATTAAAAGCTTCCTTTTATTGGTTCTATTAGTAAAGGGTTCTCTAATATGATAAGATCTTTGGTGTTCCGCTGTTTCTATGCGGTGCAACCCCGTGTGGTATTTGGTACTAGGACGGCTTCCCCGGCTTTTCAAAATGATGTTACTTCAAATTGGCTTAATTTAAATTTTTCTTGTGTTTGCAGTGTGAAACAAACTCGTTTGTAGTATTTATTGCAGGTTTAGGAAAAAGTAATTATTTACAGAATTTCGACCCTGGTGGGTATGATTTAGCAACCAACAAACCAGAAGTCTCTTGTTCGGTATGAGTTAAGTTCATTTCATTGTCGAATTTTTCGCCTCGGTTCGCTTGATCTGTGTAAGTTAATAGGCTTTCTTGTGTGTGTGGCGTGTTTGTCTAGTTTGTAGAATGCTCGAGTATTGGACTTCGGGTTTGTTGGCTGCCATGGCTCTTGTGAGTTGCGAGGTTTTCTTCCTATGGAAATAATTATCTCTCTCTTTCTCTCTCTTTCTCTCTCTCTCTCTCTCTCTCTCTCTCTCTATATATATATATATATATATATATATATATATATATATATATATATATATATATATATAAAAGCAGCCCGATCATGCGATAAACTTAACTATGACATTTTAATTTATGGAGATTACGTATTTATTATAATAGAGACTGTTATCTATCGATTATTATATTGAACCTTATATATCGTAGTGAGATCAAAACTAAAAAAAAATATATGACTCCGATATCATCAGCTAGAATCGACATCATATATATATATATATATATATATATATATATATATATATATATATATATATATATATATATACATACATATATATGTATAAATATATAAATTTACCTGTCCTAAAAGATGACAGTGTAATATATATATATATATATATATATATATATATATATATATATATTACACTGTCATCTTTTTTAATGATTGAAACGCCCGATCATCGAAAACGGTCCACAGAGTTTAATAATTATCAAGACGGCTGTGTGTGAGTTCGTGTGCCTGTTTTAATATACTAAAATTTTATTATTTCTGACAGATATGCTTAATATTTAAATGTAATGTGCATTCATATTTATGATTAAAAATATATTCCTCGCTCCGGATTTTTTTAGCGTATAACTTTCTGTCGCATAGATTCGTGTAGCGTTTAAATATCACCTAATATCCCCTACATATAATATTTTTTTAATGTTTAATAGTAAAATATTACCTTTGTCTACCGATCATACTAAAGGATGAAACAATACAGCATAACCCGGATACCAGAGGCCCGAATATAAAGAAAAACGGAGAGGGAATTAATTAAAATGAATGTTTAAAATAATATGTAATATAGCTAGATCATTCGCAGATAAATACAATTCCACATCATATGTAACATAGTTATATTTTTTTTTTAAATAAATAGAAAAAAACCGGTCTCCTATTTTTTTTCCTGTTTAGCACTTTGGCTGCCCTTGACAACCAAAGACCAGCTACTAGATCCCTTGGGTCTGGTTCAAGGCTTTTTTTTTATTGCTTGTTTTCGACTCCTGTTGGGGCCACTAACTGTTTTTTTTTTTTTTTTCTATGTCTTTCAGGTTTTCTCTCATCCCAGGCACGATTTAAGCAGCTGGCCGGACTGCGTCTGAGGTGGTTGGAGTAAAATCCAATAGAATCCTCAGCCATGCCAAATCGGCGGGTCTGAGCCGGGGAGAAGACGCAGAGGGGGGTAGCTGGTCCGGGCTCCCGTGCAGAAATGCCTAACCCAGGGTCCAGTTCCAAGAGGGGGATTCGGTCTATTCTGGGGCGGGTATTTGTCCAAAGGGAAATTTCTGCTATTAAGACATTATATATAGGAAGAAACCCATCAACCAAATACATACCGTGCTATTCAATAGTGTTTCTCTCTCTGTCTGTCTGTCTGTCTGTCTGTCTGTCTGTCTCTCTCTCTCTCTCTCTCTCTGTACATATATATATAGAGAAAGAGAATATGAAGTATCTTACTGTGTTAACTCCCATGCATATGTATATAAAAACAAGGATTATTACAACCAAGCCTTAGCTAAATCAGGATATAAAGAACAAATTAAATTTGTTAAGGAAACTCAACACAATAACATAGGTACAGAAAGAACAATAAACAATGCAAATGTAATATCTTACAACATGCCGATGAGGAAATATAAAAAAAAGAATAAAAGAACAAAAACAAATGAAAAAATAAAACATACAATAAACACGAAAAAGAAAAATGAAAAGATAGACCATAATAAAACTGAAAGAGAACTTAAAAAGAAAACTAGAAGGAAGAGCCAGACGTGGTTCAACCCACCGTTTAGCCACCATATAAAAAATAACATCCCAAGGGAATTTTGCCAAATTATAGAAAAATAATTCCCGCAAGATAGCAAACTAAGTAAGATAATTAATAAAAAACACTGTTAAGCTATACCTCTCAACGTCTGCTAACTTAACAAATACCATAATTTGCTCAAACAACGGAAAATTAAACAAATTTTTGAAAAACAGATATAGCACAGAAAATGAATCTAACAATGTAAAAGAATGTAACTGCCGGGACCCTAATGAATGTCCAATGAGGGGGAACTGTTTAACTTCAAACGTAGTATACAAATGTGAAGCTATAACAAATAATGAAACTAAAGTATATCGGGGGAGCACTGAGACTTGCTTTAAGGACATATATCGTAATCACCTAGTATCGTTTAAAAATGAAACTGAGAAAGAAAAATAACGAAAACAACAACAATGTAGATAAAAATGAAAACAACAGTAGAAAGGAGCATAACAATAGTGACAACCACAACTACTATAACGAAAATAGAAACAGAACCAATAGTAATAGCAAAAATAACCGGAAAAACAAAGAAAATTCAATCACTTTAACAGTATGGATTAAGGAATTAAAGGAAAATAAAACTGAATATAAATTAAGATGGTCAATAATTGATAAGGGGGAAAATATAAACCTATCAAATCGAAAAGATGCAACCTATGTATATTAGAATCTTACCATATATTAATATCAAAAGAAAAATTATTAAACAAAAGACTAGATGTAATCCACGGGTGTTTGCACAGAAACAAATATTTAATTTCACGCACTAGAGCAGATTAGTAAAAAAAAAAGCAAGGGAGGTAATCCTAGATACAAAATGATACCATGAGAGTGATCTCCCCTGCATCGGCTAATATAATACGAATTCAAACTCTAACAAGAAAACAATATTAAAATAAACACGCATAAATATAACAATAAAATTATATAAAATTATATGATAATTTGAAAGAACAAATAGGAAAAACAGGGAAAATTAAAACAAAAATAAATAATTAATAAATAAAAAATAAAAATACGAAAGTACGAGTTAAAACCGAAAACTATCTTTACATAACACCAAAAGATGGAGGAAGTGCTTGTTTTATATATGTATATATATACATATGTCTATATATATATATATATATATATATATATATATATATATATATATATATATATATATATATATATATCGATATAATAACGCTGATGCGCCTGATAACTACTAAACACGGTTCCGTGGATACGTATAGTTTTTTTTTAAATATATATGTTGCTCCTCATCTGTGAGCATTGTATTGGTGTTCATACAATTTATCGCAACAAGTATTTAGATATTCTTTCTGTTCAAAATACTGAAAAACAAAATAAACCAAAAACTAGTATCTATTTAATTAGGATACATTCAGGACTAGCGGCGATTAGCTTAGACTTATCACTCATGCGTATAGCACACAAAATTCATCTATCTATTATATAAAAGGAGTTTTGTGTTCGTGAGAGAGAGAGAGATAGAGAGAGTTTCTATGGACACCTAAACGACTGCGACAATTTTTTTTGAAATTTTACACGGATGTTTTGTATTGGAATGTCTTTTATAAGTATCAGTAATCGAAAAAAATCGATGAAGGCAGGAAAAGACGATTTTGACTAATAATAACGCCTTATACACAAGTATATTTTACAAGCTTTATTACAGCATCAGCAGTAAAGGTCCCCAGAAAAAAAATCAATAATATGTTCTTTGCTATGACAAGGGCGCATACGAAATTAATGTTTTTGTTTACATCACAATTAATCCATTTTTTATTTCATAAACAAAAGTAAGTTCTCTACAGTACAATATAAACTACTATGTATTATAGACAAAGTAACTTCGGAGAAGGACGTAAAACTTTCTCACGTATGATTTTGGTGCATCTCCAACTACAACAGGCAATCTATCGATATTATTGAAAAGTAGGCGATTTCCCAGATTTTGATGACAATACAAATATTGAAAATTACAACATTCATTGATCCACATTCAATTTCTAGTGCTGGAGTGAATGAAAATGGCGAATCTTATATCTCAGTTTTCGTTGGGCCTCATATGAGTAATCTACAGTGGTTTTCTTACCCATATATATATGAAGCAGTGACGGGATCCTGTCTTTCCCTCGTAATTCCAGAACTTTAACACCTATTGCTATTACACAACTTCTGCTTCCGGGTTAAAATTACAATTCAACTAAACGCAACGTATATAAGTCGGGCAGTTCCGCTATTAAGATTTATATTATTTAAAAATTTTGCTAGCATTAGTTGGTACGTCTACAGTTTACAGTCTGTGCAATGTTTTTTTAGATTTTAGAGTTTATAAAAAATTAGTTTAATTTACTTTTGGAACGCATCTTGTATATTTAAATAAATAAAGAACTTTTATGAAAATATCTACATTCGTCCTTAAATAACACGAAATAAGTTGCTATTCCGTCAAACAAAGTAACAAAATAATAAACTTAGAATCAATAGCATTACATCAATACATTTATATTTAGGTCACCACTACTTAAAATATCGCCAATGTGTATAGAATCTTTTTCTTTTTTTTTTTCAATCTGTATGCAGAAAAATGTATGACAATAATGTTTACATGCTTGTAAGTCGCGATATGCAACATTTTAAGCATCTTTACTTTTAAGTACTTAGAAGACTTAAATGAAGTCCGAAAGCAAATATGGATTCTTCGATGTAAGTGATCTCATATTGAATCTTCTGCGATTTTAAAGCGAATAAGTCAATTGATGACATAGAAATATTTTTAAAGACAGAAATCTTGACATTCTGAAAGGCCGGCCTTAATTCATCTTCGTCGACAAAATAACTTTGCAAATTCTAATCAAATATAAACCCATTAAGCGTCGGCCTCTTCCCTCTTGAGATTTCCATTAAAAAAGAAACACTTTTATTGGAGAAACTTCAATGGACGAGATCCAATCAAATTTCTGGATTGTGGGAGATTAGTTTAATGGATGCGATTTTAAGCTATGGAATCATCTATGATATTTAGTTTGAATCATACCTGGTCTTTTATAGTCGATGACGCTCTAATACCTTTCAGTATACCCAGGTAATCGACAAAACTCTTTTACGCAGTTAATAAATAAAGTAGTTTTATACATACGTTTCATTTACGTCGTCTTTTGTTACTTCTTTTCGGTGGGATCTATTTCAATCAGTTCAGAACATTTGAAGAGTCACTGGTTTGAGTCTTTCACTGAAGTCTGTAATTGATTTTCGTTTATCGTTTTCAGTGATATGTAAAATCAACAATAACAACTTATTTGTTTTCGGTTCTAATATATTTTTATATGTTTATAATTTTGAATATTACTTAAAGAAATACATATTAAGAGGCTTCTACTAATACACTATATGGAGTGATAGAAGAAATCCCATGAACACACGTCTGCCCCGTCTTGCAATCAAAACCCAAAGAGTTAATCACTAATTTCCTTTTCACCATATCTCATTGATTTACGTCACTTATGAAAAGTGACTTTTTTGTAATTTACATCACTACTCGTTTAAGTCGCATTCGCTGATCTTGCCTAGTGTAACTAATCACCTAAAGTATTGATACACAATGGTTGTCAACCTCTTTAATTAGATAAATCAGGAATAAGAAAAGGTGTAGATGACTATATACTTAGTTACATGGGCTGTTCATTATGTATGTGCTTGTGTGTTTATTCGCTGTCTTCCCTCTTCAATGTTGACTGATGTCGCCGTTTCTATTCTTGTCTAGTTTTCACTGCTGCATTGATTCTTCGTCTAATGGTTGCTGCATTTCAGGGATAGTTTGTCGATCATCTCATCAGTTTAGCTAGATAAATAAAACTATTTCGTTCAAAAATGAATATAGATACGCGCCTGGGAGCTTATGAGGTTTTATTTCTGAAGGGAATTAAATCACACAGGAGAGAAAGAGAGAGACAGAAAGAGAGAGAGATACTTTTTTATTTAATTGATTATTTAACTTATCTTCTTATAAAATGGGTTGGCATAGCAAACCATGCTTCTCAGGCTGATATAACGTGAGTTATTTTCTCTCAGTCTGATATAATGTGAATTATATCAGCCTGAGAAAAAAACAAAAGTTGTCTGATGTTGTCTAATGTAGAAAGAAAACTTTGAGTATTGCTAAGTGCGAAATGTTTCCCCGGAAGGCATGGTTTGCTATGCCCTCCCATTTTAGTAAGAAGATAAGTTAAATAATCAATTAGATAAAAGGACATCTCTCTCTCTTTCTCTCTCTCATTACTTTCCTCGCCTGTTGTTTTGTGTTAACGCCGTTTGATCTGTTGCGATGTATTACGACCTTACATATCACTCATCTTTGATTCATCGCTGGGAATGACACTCTTTTCCAGGTTAGGGTCATTTCAACGTACACCCAGTTTGTCTATGCCAAATTTCATATTCTCGATTTACAGGTAACGATAACAAATTGTGTTCAATGAATCGTATACGATTGATTATTTATAATATTAATTGTGTTTCAGAATGTTTTAGTTTAAGGATTAATGATTTATATTTTTACATTATACAGACTACTGTTTTCGTCTTCTATTATATTCTCACGTTTCGATCGACATAACCTTCGACCTTCTTCAAGTAGATCTTTCGAATTCGATAATATGTGGAGAATTTACAATGGGTCCTTTATTAAATCGACGAGTTCTACAAAAGACACCTGAAGCAGAGGGACCAAAACAACAATTAATCAAATCCCCTGAAATTAATTTTTTTCTTAAGACTTCTTAAGCTTCTGTGTCAAATTTGAAATAGAAATGATGTAAGCGATGTATTATAATTGTAATAAAATGTTATAAATAGTAGATTTATTATAATTCTATTTTGCTTTTAATATTCCTGAATGAATGCATAAATTGACGCAAATTTGTTCTGAGCGGAAAATTAATCTAGCTGGCACTGCAGCAAGAATTCTCATGTATATATATATATATATATATATATATATATATATATATATATATATATATATGTGTGTGTGTGTGTGTGTGTGTGTGTGTGTGTGTGTGTGTGTACGATAATCGATCCAAAAATAAAGCATCCTATTATTTAAACTTAAAAAGTTAAAGAGCTACGAAAACGGGATTAGTACAATTAAAACGAACGATTTTTTGTGCTTCGGAACGTATTTTTCTACATATTCAACAGCATTCTGCGGAATTCAATGATACATCTCTTTTTCTGATGCAAATTCTTGACAAGGGTTGTTTTCTTGGTGTCTACACCGTCAATATCTGCAACAGAGAAATTAGAATTTCCGGTCATGAATGCATAAGATTAATCATCATAACAATGCAATTTTCACTATCCTTTGATACATTTGAGCGGTATTAGAAATATAGGGACATTACTGTTTTATATATATATATATATATATATATATATATATATATATATATATATATATATAGTCATCTGCATACAGTACTGTTTCGCTGATTCACAGTTCATCAGTGCGGCTAACACCTTGGTAAATCCATGTGAAATTTTATGGGAAAAAGAGTATTATAATGGGTTGGAAAATGTTTCGATCAAACATTCGAAATCTGATCGCCTCTTAGTTTGATGTTTCGATTATTTATCCAAAAATAGACCCAACTAGTTTCATATGTAATTACAACACATTATTTATGTATATGTTTGCTAAGAATTTTGCAATGGTTTAGTGTATCGCGCCTCTCAGAAACGCAAGATATTCTGAGAGTTTACTGTGTATTTATTTATTGTTTCTGCAAATATTAGGAAATCTCACGAGTATCTTTCTATTGTTGAATTTTATTTTAAGAAATCATGTCTGTGTATTGTATATGAAAGAAAAGTTTGAAAAAGAGGAAACATACATAATATCAGGAGGTTTTAAGACAGAAAACATTATGCACATATTAAAAAGCCAACATGTACAAAGTAATACATGAAGGTCGACGTTTTGGCGGCGCTACTTGTCTGAACTGCAATTCTATCCGGAGGGATAAGCTCTGTTTCCTGGAGACAAAATCACCTGTTGCCTTGGGTTGCGACCCGTTATGTTGTATGACGGGATTCTTGTGAATAGCATTCGTATGCCTCTGCCCTTACATCGACTTTAAGAGTCGAGTTCAGAGAAGGGACGATCCAATCAATTGATTGATCACGTCATGCCCTTGTATTTCCCGGCCGTAATATTGGATTTGATTCTTAAAAAATAAGACCTTAATTCCCATTTTGATTTTTCCCTAAATGCATAGAAGATGGCACTGGCTGAAGGTTAGTTAAATCGAAAAAAAAGATTTTAAATGCCTATTATTACTATTATTATTTTCAATAAAGCAATGTTTTTCCTTTGGTAGTGTTTTCTGATATAAATGTATCTCTCCATCCTTCAGTAAAACTGCCACTTTTGTTGTGAAATTTACATCTACAAGCAATATATTACAAGAGCAATACATTCTATAAATATATATAATTATTTTATCAAATGATTAAATTTGACAGCTTTATTCGGCAATAAAAACACGCATTGTTGAAATGCTGTATAACAAATAAAACAAAACCATGGGTGAATAGAAATAATGCCGATATAAACGGAGAGCACATAAAGCGCCTAGAATTCTCAAATGATCACCCATTTCGTACTAGCCTGACTCAACTTTACGAGAACCAGTGTGTCAACGCGATTATGCCATACATCGCAGTAGTGTGGGATGCATCAGTGACAGTATGTCTGGTTTAAGTTGAAAGTTCTTTTCGAACATCGCTTAGGATGCGGATGTCGGTGGATCACCGCTGGCGGCTGAGTTAAGTGATTAGATGAATTTACTATTATCGTATTTCATGTTTATAAATTTGTGTTTCAATCGAGACTGATAACTTGCATGGTTTTTTTTATACGGACACCTGTTGTAATCTTGAGAGCAATTTTCACAATGTTTCGGCCGACATATCCTCCGAACTTCTTCAAATACGTCATGTCGAACTCGGGCACTTAACTAATCTAGTCACGGTGATTAAATAAAGGTTTCAATTTGAAAGTTTTTGCAAAATACCGAATTCGAGTTAAAGATTCACGATTTCGACAAGAGACACATTAAGAAGGCAGTACGTTACATCGATCTAAACGTCCTGAAAATAATCGTATTTGTATTGCTGTTTAGTGAACTGCGGCGATACTTTGAAAATTGTGTCACTAATAAGAGGTGTGATTTTGAATAGGTTTCAGAATCACCGTATGTTTAATCTCCATAATTTTATCGCCAAGGAGGTGATTCAAAACATAATTACGGTAACAATAAAACGATTCCCAGTATTCATGTGAACTGAAGTAGGTCATCGCAACCAGAAATCAGTCGATGTAGTTGTGCATGAAATAGAGCGGTGCAGATTTAGAGGATATTAAATGCGATAAAAAGCTTTCATCCATCAATGTATAGCCTTGAGCCCCTGGAAGGGCATAGGCCATCTACAATTTTGTAGATTCTTTTGTAGCGAGGAGTTCATTTTACAGGGCGAGAGTGCTGGCCCCACGCCCAACCTTCCCAGAAAGTACATACAGTGCCTAGCCTTCCCAAATGGTCACCCATCTGCTACTGGTCAGGCTCAACGTTGCTTAACTTCGGTGATCTGTCGAGAACCGGGGTGTCAACGTAGTTTTGCCATACATAAAAAGGCTTGGCCATTACTAAAACTTGATAAACTATTCAGATATTAAGTTTATTTGTAATAAAAAGGGTTCGATTGCAAAAATTATTGTGAATTTTATCAACGATTCCACGTGCTGTTGTTATATTCTGGACAACCATATGACGCATTTAGAAAGATATGAGAATATTTACATAATCAGTGAAAACAAAAAAAAAATCTTACCTTTTCTTACAATTTTACTTCGTGATTTCTATTTCCAATTTAATATCCAAGCTTAAGGGGTTTTAATAATAAATTGAAATAATGAAATCTTTCTTAATTAGTATATAGTTGTTATTGATCAAATTCTATGCAATACACTCGCCAGAAATGCGATATCTCTGAAAATAGGTACTGCCGAAACATGTATGCAAATATGTACCCAATTATCTTTGTATGAATAAACATATTATATGTACATGATTATCTTAAGCAAATGAAATATTTATATATATATAATAAACTGCTTGCAAAAATTCCCCCTGGGCCAAAGTACACTAGGTTTGCACCAACAGATGCCGCATAAAACTTTATTATGTCTTAACTATTATCCACTATCTTTTTTAACTTCAGAACGCCATTTTAGACACATTTCTTCATTATAATAAAATCCTACCTTTCATCCTAGGAGAAACATCATCACGATCGCCAACTACTTTATAAGAAGTAGTTTGAATTGTCCCCTCTAAATCTAAAGTCCTCATAGCGCCACTAGTCTACACAGGGAACTATTACCGCCCTGACTACCTCCGTAACTGACCAATAAACTCATACACAAACCATTATCTTTTCTTTTCCAGTTACAATAATAATAATAATAATTTATCCCTCAATCAGTTCTGGCTATTCTTATTGGCTGCGAGTTACAGTATCGCTTATTCCGGAATGCGCATCTTCATAAATAAACGAACATATTGGACATTAAAAAACATGGCCGCTATCATTTTTACTTAAAACAAACCGATTGTTTTGTTTTCTCCTTTATTTACTAAATATAATACTACGTTTACTATAATAATTTTTAGTACTCTTAAATTCCCGCATGGGCAGACACGCATATAAGCACTACCGTGTAGGTTTTACATAACAGCGTGCAAGAGACTATGTAAGCAAATAAAAACAGACATATCTTTAGACAGGGATCACTACTTATCAAGGCCCGGAGGCCACCCGAGGATAAGCGTTAATGGATATACATTTGTCAATGTGATTATAGCATAGTAAACATAAGTAGTGTGAATTTTGTAAATTGGATTAAGGGGGACGGTTCATCAAGAACTTGTTTACGTTGAACTTGAAGACAATCAGATTGTAGTCAGCTGAAAAGCAGACAAGCGGAGGAGATTTTCACAGACGTGCAGTTCTAAGAAAGAAGCTTTGTTCATGGAATCTACATTGAGGTTTAGGCACAGATAAAGAGTGTGGGAAATTTGATAGTGGTTTTAGCTAGACGAGTGTTTTCCGTGGAAGTTTGGCGAGGGGTGCGGGCTATAGATTTAAGCTGAGCTGTGCATTTGCTATGAAAATAACGATAAAGCAGAGACAGGCTGGCAACGTCTATAAATAATAGAAATATATACAAATATGTACATAAAAAAGGAGAAACTGCTAGAGAGAGAGAGAGAGAGAGAGAGAGAGAGAGAGATGGGCGCCGTCGTTGTCGTCACCCATGCTACACTTTCTCATTCGCGCATACCGATACGTTCTTAAGGCGTTAGGGCGGGACAGATAGAGAGATTAAGAGAGAGAAAGAGAGAGAGAAGGAGATCAGAGAGATGGAGAGGGAGGGAGAGAGAGAAAGACAGAGAGATGAGCGTCGTCGTCGTCGTCGTCGTCGTCGTCACCCGTGCTACACTTGTTCATTTGCGCATACCGATACGTTCTAAAGGCGTTAGGGCGGGGCAGGTAGAGATAAAGAGATGCATTCAGAGAGAGAGAGAGAGAGAGAGAGAGAGAGAGAGAGAGAGATACAGACATACAGACAGACAGATAGACAAACAGAGAGATGAGCGTCGTCGTCAGTCGTGCTACATTTTCTCATTCATGTATACTGATCCGTTTTAAAGCCGTTATTTAGAAGTCCCGTAACAGCAGAACTTCTACGTAACCGAAGCGACTAGAGTGTGTGTGTGTTTTTTTTTTTGTTTTTTGTTTTTTGTTTTACCTACTTTTCCTATTTGCGTTACGATGCTGTTTTCATTTTTTGTAGGGGGTTGCTTAGTTTTTGTTTTTTTTTACATTTCTTCCTCTGCGGATAATTTTTACGTTGCGAGGTGAATACTAACAACGGGCAACGCCGGTTAACGGTTCCTGCTAGTAATTATTGATTACATGGATAGCACATATCGTTTTCATATTCAGTACTATTATTACATTGGAAGACTACTCTTCTTTCCACTCATATTTGAACAAATGTTGTTGTTTTGTTTGTTCTCAATCATAATAAAGAGACCAATATACATTCTCATAGGCAATATTCTACGAAATGATATTGATTGATGAGATCGTTGAAAATTTTCTTCTCGTACTTAATAGTATCTCTCAAATATTTAGGCACTTTATTCATATATTCGGTCTCAGATTTATTTCAATTTTCAAATAAAAAGCTTGTAGTGATATGTCAACGCATTTAACACGTTAGCATACTCTAAAATATGATATTTTCGGAATATCTATTATGTTTAAAGCATATTGTAAATATATTCACTTGCTCCAATAAACCTTTTACAACGAATCCTTTTCAATTTCTTTCTTGCTAGCCTCTTACATCTAATGGCTTGATACGTTGTCTGGAGCGATTTTCATTAAAACATTGATATTTTGTCAATATCTAACTTAGATAAATGAAACCAATCAATGAATCGTTTTGATGTGTTTTGTGTAAGTATTTTAAATAACCTTAACATGGTTTACTCATGATATGATGAATAATTAAAAATGACCATTGATTTTTTTCACAGTATACATTGAGTCTTCATGTTTAAATAATAAAAATGGTGACGTTTTATAAAGCAGAAAATGAACAAGAAACCATTATACATTCTGATTCAGATATTTCTGTATGACGCTGAATCAACAAAAATGGGTAGATATGACATAAAATAAAGAAATTCGTATCCTTATTATTTAACTTTCGGGTAAGATTAAAGTGTATTATCTGTTCTGATGTTAAACTTCAATTTTTTGTTCTCAGTGGAGCAGAAATTTTTCACCGCTGAAACACTTTTTATTTGCGTTCGTTTTCTCCACATTAAAAAATGACCCTGATGTCTAACTCTGCCCTCGTGGGGAGGCAAAATAAATAGTAACAACATTTGTTATGTATTTGCGTTACATAACTACAAAGAAGTTTATATTCTTTGAAGTATGAATGTCATAGATGGATTTCGGAAGGTTTACATTAAGTACACGTAGGGACAAAATGACGGGCAATAAAAATGGACCCAGTGCACCCAAAGTAAGTAAGGAAGTCCATTGTTAGCTCCCTAGACAAAACACATTTAAATTAGGTGCCGATGATATAACATAAGAACATCGGTGTTCGGTACGACGTAGTGTGTCAAAGCAACTTGAGAGGAGTAAGCGTTCAGATATACATGTAATGTAAAAAATCTTGAAGAATATTTACTTGTGACCTGTACTTTCATCGACCATTTTAAGTGTAAATAGGAAAATTAAGTAAGTGAATTAACTGAAGCCTCTCTTTTATAAATTATTTAATTTTAGTCTCTTTCCTCGCGAACGTACTTCTCTCCGGAATAAAACCTTTTAAACCACCGACTAGTCGCCAGTGTACCATGCGTGAGTTTTATTCCCCGTTTAACAGCCGATCATCAGCCACTAGACGACACAACTATACATGTCAATGGTAACAAACATGGAAAAGAGAAAAGAATAATTAGACTAGACAGCGCACGTATGTATAAAAAAGGCATTAATTAAGTATCACTGCAAAAAGTGCTTTGAGAATCGTAGTGACTATATAAGAAATAATTTCTTGAGCACAAAAAGCCGCTCGTTCTAACGATACTACTCCCGGATTTGTAGCTTTTCAACGTTTTAGCTTTTGATTTATAAGTTGAAGGTTTTGCTTTTGGGACGACTCTCCTATTATTAAACAATATCGATTCCTTTCGTGAAACTCTTGTAATTATAGAAAAGTAACAAAACGTTTCCAATGTAAACATTTAACATTTACAGCAATTCCTAAAGCATGTTTCACAAAATATATATTTACATTTTGATTCTGTCATCAAATTATTACATTTAATCCGATTTTAATTCTTCTCTCAAATACGATGTATTTAACAAATATTTTCACTTCAAACGCAATTAATCTTCACACAAAACACATTAATGAGTCTTATTCGCTATTAAACAGCTGATTTACAACCACTACACGACACAATTCTGCAGATAAACGCCAACACACATGGAAAAGCGAAAATCAAAGAATAAATACCAGACAACGCACGTATGTATATAAAAAAGATATTTATTAATTTCTTTGGTTTTCGTGATCGCTCTCTGGCAAAACTCTAGAAATGTAGCGATTACGCGTTTGTGTACAAAGACTACGTGCTTCTCCACGTTTAACGTTTTGTTTAACATGAAAATGTTTCAAAAAGCTATGAACGGTTTAACCGTAACCATTCAATGATATGTAATAACCATAAAATTTTGACGAAAACACTAAGTAAATTAATTAAATGGTTTAAGAAAATCTTGTAATTTTGAATTAAATAACTCAAAAACAAAACCACTACATAAGTAAATTAATTAATCACGAGTGACCTCCCTTGTTTTATGATTACCTACTTTTTAGTGAACATTTTAAATACGCACAGCACTGTAAATTCATACTAAGTTATAATCTTATGTTTTCCTCATTTATATTTACAATTAGAAAGTGTATTCATAAATGGAACCATTAGAACATGTTTGATGTGCAACAAAACATTAGAAAGAATTGTTTACATTCACTCATAATTAGTTGTGAATTCATTTAGCGGCATTGTGAGACGGGCGTTAATATAATAATTCTTAAAATAGCCAATAATAAAAATTCTCTCCCGCCCTCTAACTTTCACACTTCCTCTCCTTTTCTGTCTATATATATATATATATGTGTGTGTGTGTGTGTGTGTGTGTGTGTGTGTGTGTGTGTGTGTGTGTGTGCGACCGCGTGTGTGTATTGGTGTGTGTGTGTGCCTGTCTATGTGCGTGTATGTGCGAGAAAAAAGATAAATTACACAGATAAATAAATTGTTAACAAAAGGGGAGAGATTTACCGGTTTCGTTTGGATCTATTAACGTTTTACGATAACGTACGTTGCTCCGAACGAAATCGGTAAGCTTCTCACTTTGATGACTTGTTCCTATGTTCAATTCGTTTTCGTGTTGTCTTTTTTCATTCGACCTTTCTCCACGGTATTTCATTTTATGGCATATATATATATATATATATATATATATATATATTTTTTTTATATATACATATATATATAGTCATACAAATACAGTACTGTTTCGCTGTTTCAAAGTTCATCAGTGCGGCTAGACTAGCATCTGCCTAAGCCATGATTGAAACCACATGACAGTCGCAGCTGCTAACTGATGCACTATTCGTGTGTCTGTGTATGTATACATATATATAGATATATATATGTTTGTATATATATATATATATATATATATATATATATATATGTTTGTATGATATATATATGTTTGTACATATATATATATATATATATATATATATATATATATCCGTGTGCGGGTTTACGTTACAATGTTTTTGCATCAAATAACGAAAGTGGTGCTTTATAGCTATAAAGCCGACAAAAAGATAAAAGAACAATAAGCATAAAAGAACAATAAGCATCGATTAGCGTTAATGAAACAAAAATTGTTGATATGCCACAAAAATAACTAAACATACATCCAAGCGATGTATTCCTTTGTAGTGTACCAAATAATTCAATATTACTTACGTTAAAAGCCACAAGCAGATTTTTATTTCTTTTGATTTCCTTTTTTTAATATATGAATCTCCGAATATTACGCATAGCACGAGACACAATTTCAGGATAAACATATGTAAGTAAAAGGAAGGAAACTCATCTTTGTATTGAAGTGTCATTGTAGTCATGAAACCTTCTATGTGAGAATAATAAAAAAATATATATAAAAGTGGTCGACTTAGCTTTAATAAGAATTTCGCCCCGAACTAAAACGCATCACTTGTGTTGGTTTTGTTTTATCATCAATGAACATATTTCCAATTATTTACAAGCATTCCTTTCGAAACTGCCCGACAAAATGCCAGACTCGGCGCCATTTTGTTTGTGTATGATATTTTTTTCTGAATGTTGCATTCCATGTCAATTCGTTTTGCCTTGTTCGTATAATTTTTGTTGTATTCGTGTATATATATGTGTGTGTGTGTGTGTGTGTGTGTGTATGTATGTGTGTGTGCGTGTGGGGATGTGTGAGTGTTAGTGTATAAGTGTTTTCTGAAGCAGACGAGGCTTGTTGAATTCTATTCCATTTCCAGATACTTAAGCACTGTTGGCTGATGTCAATCTAAAACGAATAGAGACTAGCGAATGAAGAATAGTAATCACGAAAAACAAATTCCAATTATTATTGTTATTACTATTGAAGAGGAAGAAGAAGAATTAAAAGAAAAAGAATAAGTAGTAGTAGTAGTAGTAGTAGAAGGAGAAGAAGAAGAAGAAGAAGAAGAGTTTGAATCGTATATTACTAGGAAATAATATAAGGGAATAAAAGTACAAACAATACAAAGAAAGCACAAAGAGTGACCATGAAAGCGAAGAAGAACGAACAAGCAAAAACTATGTGAGGAGATGCAAACATATGCGACCATTTATCTATCTTCTATCTATATATATAAAAGGGAAAATGTGAGGGTGTGTGTGTTTGTATATCTGCTAAAAACTTTTGACAGACACAACAAAAATTAACAAACTTGGTATCATCTGAAAGCCCACCCTTTGGATGACAAATATCGAAAAATTAGCCCAAAAGGACCATCAGAATTGGGTCAGCTGATCGATTTTCTGCAGGGGGACCCCAAAAAAAGTGACATTTTAATGATATTTATACGTAATTTATTAAACGCTGAGTCATGTCACGTAACCCTGACGTAAGCAAGCTGTAATGGCGATAGGTTTATGAAAACATTGAATAGAGACTTCTGTTATCGGTAAAAAAGACACATCATACGTATCAAAATACAAAAATTTCACGTTGGGAGAACGTTACCAAAGTTTTAGTACGTTAAAAATAATTAGATATGATAGTTAAACGAAAAATACCAAGCAAAAAATGTGAAGTAAAAAAAAAAAATACGCTTACAAAAAATATTAACCACTAAAAAAAAAAAAACAAAGCGAGACTCCATTTTCCTTTTTAGTAACACTTCAGGATAAGAAAGACGAAGTGAAAGAGAGAGAGATAGAGAGAGAGACACACACACAAACAGAGAGAGAAAGTGAAAAAGAGAGAGATGTCTAGACAATAAACGATATTCGTTTTACTGCGTTTTAAAATGTAAATAAACAAACATCCCGAGCATTATCTCCTAAAAAAAATACGCTTACAAAAAATATTAACCATAGAGTGAAAAAGAGAGAAAGAGAGACAGAGAGAGAGAGAGAGAAATCTAGACAAGAAACGAGATTCGTTTTACTGCGTTTTAAAATGTAAATAAACAAACATCCCGAGCATCATCTCCTAAAAAAAATACGCTTACAAAAAATATTAACCATAGAGTGAAAAAGAGAGAGACAGAGAGAGAGAGAGAGATGTCTAGACAAGAAACGAGATTCGTTTTACTGCGTTTTAAAATGTAAATAAACAAACATCCCGAGCATTATCTCCTAAAAAATATACGCTTACAAAAAATATTAACCATAGAGTGAAAAGGAGAGAGAGAGAGAGATGTCTAGACAAGAAACGAGATTCGTTTTACTGCGTTTTAAAATGTAAATAGACAAAAATCCCGAGCATTATCTCCTAAAAAAAATACGGTTACAAAAAATATTAACCATCGATGTCTTTACTAAAAAAACAAAGCAAAGCGAGACGCCATTTTCCTTTTTAGTAACACTTCAGGATAAGGAGGACGAAGTGAGAGAGAGAGAGAGACACGCAAATAGAAAGAGAGAGTGAAAGAGAGAGAGACAGAGACAGAGAGATGTCTAGACAAGAAACGAGATTCGTTTTACTGCGTTTTAAAATGTAAATAAACAAACATCCCGAGCATTATCTCCTATTAAAAAAAGATGCATAATTTATATTTAGATGTCATATTCCAAAAATCACAGAAGGCCATCTTTATTTTCGATTGACGTTTGTTTCTCTCCTTATTTTCTTAGTGGGGGTGGGGGAGAAGGATGAAACCGCTTTAATTCTAAGAACAGATACTACACTTTGATCTTAGCCAAAAGACCAACGAAAAAAAATGCGTGTTATATATTTTCTCTCCTTATTTTCTTAGTGGGGGTGGGGGAGAAGGATGAAACCGCTTTACCCAGCGTCGCCTGTAACAAGATGACATAGTACTAGCACGACATATATACTAGCTGATTACCCGGCATGGCCTGGGATTGGAAGAACACTCGGCGACGCCTGGGCTTGGAAAAAATTGGTTGATGTATGTACTAACCAAATGCCCAGTGTCGTGCGGGATGGATTACATAGCTGGGTATCTGTACTAGCAAAATATCCGGCATAGCCCAGGATTAGATAAAGTAGGTGTATATGCACAAGCAGAAAACCGGCGTCGCCCGGAATTGTATGACATAGGTGGATGTGTACTAGCAGAATACCAAGTGTCGCCTGTGATTGTATGATATAGGTGAAGTATAGGTCCGATTCGACAATTTTGAAGGTGCTTGTGCAGTATAGGTCCGATTTGAAAAATTTTGATGGCGCTTGTGCTATATAGGTCCGATTTGACAATTTTGAAGGTGCTTGTGGATTATAGGCCGATTTGACAATTTTGAAGGTGCTTGTGCAGTATAGGTCCCATTTGTCAATTTTGAAGGGGCTTGTGCACTATAGGTCCGATTTGAAAAATTTAGATGGTGCTTGTGCAGTATAGGTCCAATTTGAAAAATTTAGAAGGTGCTTTTGCATTATATGTCCGATGTGAAAATTTTGAAGGTTCTTGTGCATTATAGGTCCCATTCGACAATTTAGACGGTGGTTGTGCAGTATAGGTCCAATTTGAAAAAAATATAAGTTGCTTGTGCAGTATAGGTCCAATTTGAAAAATTTAGAAGGTGCTTGTGCAGTATATGTCCGATGTGAAAAATTTAGAAAGTGCTTGCGCAGTATATATGTTACAATATGCAAGTGACCTCCCTTGGATGTAGCTTCATTATCAGATTCCATTAGATTAATATACAATCATTGTTATAATATGCAAGTGACCTCCCTTAGATGTAGCTTCATTGTCGAATTCCATTATATTAATATATAATCATTGTTATAATATGCAAGTGACCTCCCTTGAGTGTAGCTTCATATATGTACAAGCAAAATACCCGTCATAGCCCAGGATTGGATAAAGTAGGTGTATATGCACTAGCAGAACAACCGGCGTCGCCCGGGATTGTATGACATAGGTGGTTGTGTACTAGCAGTTTACCAAGACAAAACCAAATTCAATTTTTTCATTGTGTGTACGGTCCCGAGCAACGCTGGGTAGCCCCGCTAGTATATCTATAAAAGTGAAAAGGTCTGTCTGTGTGTGTGTGTGTGTGAGTGTACATTTCCCTACCAAACTAATTTGTCAATTTCCAGTCTACAGACTCCAGATTTGTCATAAGGGGTATTGAAATTTGGAAAAACTCTTTTTAATCGGTTTTCGGCCAGAAATTTGGCTGTAAATAGGTCAAAGTTCAACGATTTGGCCTTTGAAAATTCTACCAAACTCCTCCGTCAATTGTGGATCTAAACACTCTAAATTTTAAATGTCTGTTACTTGGACATGGATCAAAGTTGTAATTTGGTTTGAACCCAAAACAATAAATGTTATTAGGTCAAAATTGGGATCAAAATTTTTAAAAATTGACCTCGTCGGTCGCTACCAAATTACTCAGCCAATTTTTGGTCTAAACATTTGTAATTTTACATAAAGTGTATTCAGACATAGCGCACGCTTTTTATCGGGTTTTGGCGGAAAATTTAGCTGTCAAGGGGTTAAGTTCAAAATATTTTACCTTTGCGGTCTCTAGCAAACTATTTAGCCAATTTTGGGTCTAAACATTTGAAATTTTTCATAATGGGTATTCAGATATGTAGCAAGATTTTTAATCAGCTTTTGGGCGAAAATTTGGCTGCCAAGAGGTCAAAGTTGAAAGAGTTGCCCTTTGCAGACTCCTGCGCCAAAACACTGGGTCTAAACATTTGAAATTTTAGATTAAGTTACCTGGACATTAGTTAGACTTATATATATATATATATATATATATATATATATATATATATATATATATATATATATATATATATAGAGAGAGAGAGAGAGAGAGAGAGAGAAAGAGAGAGAGCCTGAGAAAAGTCGGGTTGAACTGCAAGAATACAATAAAGAATACAGCAATATAAAGTAGACGACGTAGGAATCGGAATACAAATAAGAACGAACACACGTAATATATATATATATATATATATATATATATATATATATATATATATATATATATATATGCAATACACTTGAACATATTTTGCTTCATGCAGATTGGGTATATATTGTTATTAGTATCAATCCTCTATTGATTTTTATATATTATTAGGACTACTAGGATTATGATGGACTAAGTCGCAAAAACAAATAAAAGTAAAATAATAAAATGAAATTATCGCTCATTAAAATCCATCTGTGTTTGTTTACATCACGTCAGCTGATACTTGGGTTTAACGATGTATGTCATGAAAAGCTCACTTCCGATTAATATTTAGTTTTAAAATATGCAAGGGAAGAAATGATTTGCGGCGATTGTAAATGACATTTCGTCTTTTATTGTAAATTTAACTTATTAATAAGAAAAAATAGAATAAAATGGTTAGGTACACCTGGGCTTGAACACTAAGCTATATCTCCGGATTTTAATAAATCTGTTTTTTTTTCTGTTTTTTTTTAGAAAGAATGATTATTATCTCCATTGGCTGGTGTAACAGAAAACATTCCTCTGTAAAAATTATTCTTTTTTTTATCTATAAGGGAGAAAAACAATTTTTAGGATTGAATATTTTCGATTTTCGATACTTATCGGATGAGTTTCTGTACAAAACATATCTAAGAATACTACCAGATTTATAAATTAGCTTTGTGTAAACTTTGCAAAAGATAGGATCTGTCATTTCGGAACTTATGCGGAAGGAACTCATACACACATACGAACACATTGACTTTTATATAAGAATAGAGATAAGCGTGGATGCATATTCTGTGATCTGTTAGAATTAAACGACTGAAACAATATCAATAACGTGCTTTATAAAATAACACTTGTTACATATTTTATCATAATTATTTTTGGTCCCGCGACAAAAGGAGGATTGACCTGTAAATTCACCCTTGTCCCTTCCTCTGTTTGTCTGTCTGCACTTTTCCCAATAACTACGCTTTTTAAAAAATTTTGCACAACATGATATGAGTAAAAAAAAATAACAGAACGGATTTTTCGGGAAAACTCCGGTTGCTTTTCGGGTTAAAATGGCTAAAATTAACACTTTTGTGCTTATTAAAAAATTGATGCCTTGGATTTTTATAAACCTTTCTGAAAAATTGTAACTAATTGATTTTCATATAATTTTTTTGTCTATACTTCGCCATAACTCTTGGGTGTACCTCAAGGGCTCTTTTAGCGCTAATAAAAACACTCCATTTTTGGGACTATTTTACCATATTTGTCAAAAATTTTCTGTGCACGTCTATTTAGCAGTTTTGCATGGTGTTGAGCTTAGATTTAAAGCTTTAAATGTTAAGGCCTTGAGGACTTTTGGGGATAAATGGGGGAGAGGCGAATGATGGACTTAGTCATTTCTTTTTTATGGTGCAGAACTCAAATTTACATATGTTAATGGCTTAAAACTCGTGTGGAACCATCTATCAAGGTTCAAAGGGCACTCGATGATAATGATTAGATAATTTTAAGGTGGATTGGAAGACATCATCGTAATTATTGGTAATGATGATGGTGACTGGTCAGAATGTAATTATTATCTACTTGTTTATCTGAATTTCTAAAAGTTATACTTGAAAATAACCATGTTGTAGCCAGCTGGAAAGGAGATGTGCATCATCCTGTTCAACAGATAAGAACATCTACGAAATAAACATTGCTCGTCAAAGTTTCTTTTATTTTTAGTGAAAGATAAAGGGAGATTATGGATACTAGTTAAAGCTGGACAAGATTTTCTTGCAAATGTTTTACTACTGGGAAGCTAGATTGAAGCTAATAAATTGAAACTTGAAAATAACAATAGATCAGTAAAAGAATTGTGTAACCCGATTGTTTGTCTGTGTTTTTGAAACATTTCTGCAACAACTGATGTATCGCAACACAGCAGTAGTTGGACGATAAAGCATTCTCTTTAAGCGATAGGTACATTCTCTTTAAATCAATGGGTTTGTATAGCGTTAACTACGTCTGCATGGCGGGCCTTCTATCCGGGCCTTCTGACGCACTCTCGGCGTCATAAATGACAGTACTGCTGTGCTGGAAATGAATGTTATACAAGATGAGCGAACAATACGTTTTTTTTTCTTTAGATAAAAAAAATAATCCTTTTATTTTAACAATTGAAGAAGCATTTTCAAACCTAAATGTTGACTGGCGTGCGGCCGTCTCCAGCAAATCGCACTTTCTAACTGAATTACAACTATTCCCTTGTGGAGAAACGAAAAGGAAAGACATAAAAAGTGCGAAGGAGAAACATTCATGCACATGTAGGACAAGATATTGTTATATTATTGTTCAAGTCCAGGTGTTGTGTCGTCTATGAATTTCCTTACCTAGCTACCTCGATTGCTTTGACATGGCCGAGATTTTATAAACATCTGTCAACCTGAGCAGAGCTAATGTGTGCCGACATTTCGAGAAGAGAAAAGGGCACATAAATACAAATAAATATGGAGTGCCCAAGAGCTACCATTAAACATGTCTTATTATTGTGTTAAAATAGTAGCATCTTTTTTTAAATGATAGAGAGAGTAGATCAAAGAGAAACGCATATCATAATAAACCTTGGCTCTTCCGTTTAGAAAATAAACAATAGTTTAACTAGGGCTTCCGAATTGAATACACTAATAGGTTGATATGCCGTAAGATTTCAGAATCAAGTCAAATATTCAAACACCACTCGACGTTATGTATTTTTTCTGTCTTGTTCATGCTAATTTCCATACGCCTTCGTCCTTTGCTCGTTTACTTCCTCGCCAACATTCACTTCCTTTACGCATCTCACCGCAACAGTTATAAAAGGGTGGAATCGATGCCAACAAAACCTCTGGAATGTGTCCAAACGCCCCGAAACTGCAGAATTTGAAGACGTGAGAAATCTCAGTGTACTTAGCGCTTGTGCGGCTTGCAGATAAATCAAACAAAATGGAATTATTCGAATTAACAGACATCGCCTTCAATTCGTTCCCCCAATATTTAAACCTCACACAGCGCAATAGAGCTGACAGCTTTATGTCCCATGTCCCTGTCCGACATGAATAATCAAAATAATGCAAAACAACATAAATTGTAAAATAAAACTAAACTAGCTAAATTATCCGTCTTCCTTTTCCTACGTTATAAAAGTCAAGGATATTTTCCCAAGAACAAGTCTGATCAGATCGGCCAGCGCAGGTGCAGCTTTCATGATCTGTTTAGCTGATGCATTATTTAAACAGTCTGTAGCGGTCCACACTTCAAGGTTTCACTTTAAGAAGGTGTTTAGTTATCGCCAATCGCCTGAGGTACACTCTCTGAGAAATACCGGCGGGGCTGCACAAGCATTTTTCTAAGGCCCTTTTATCCACAACTTCACATCTTTTGGCATATCTTTTAGGGATAAGACAAAATGTAAAACCACGTTGATTCTCTCAGACGATTTTCTACTGAATATCAAATCAACTATAAAAATGCTTTTACGTTAAATTGTAATGAAATCGATTGTAAAATATTAATTTTAACTCAGTTAATGACCAGAATAAAAGCATGAATAGCTTCGATATTATCGAAAATTAAAAACTCCAAACACCACGAGAAAAGAATTTACTTACTTAATAAACAAAACAAACAGGTTACATAAACACATTTACAACAGATAACGTTTATCAAACGCAAGAAATTTTAAACTTCTTAGAACTTCATAGATTTTTTGTTTTTATTTTTTTTATTTTTTCAGATTTTGTAACGAGACTACAGGGCTTGTTTGAAAATTAGGTTGGTGCAAAAATAATGTTGTTTTTTTTTTTTACTTAAAGTTGACCGTTAAAAACGACATTATTTTTGTACCAATATAAAACTTCGGCCAAGATGGCGCTTTTTTGTCTTCTTTATTTGAACGTTCGATGTTCTCTGTTTATTAACTGAAAAGTCGAAAATAAAACAAAATGCAACTGATAATCTACAGTCATCGATCGGGATTCTGCCATTCTTTAAAAAATATTAGTAAAAAAAACCTGTACATTGCTGCATACTCGATTAGGTCATCTTTTCTTATATCGATGTCAAACCAGTCTATTTTTTCCTTCATAAATATGGTTATTTTATTTCGGTTATCTTACAGCTATCAAGACAGGAATTGAAGCAAACCACTTGAAGAGAACAGGGAAGTCAACAGAAGTAACTCAGTAAACACACTAGAAAAAAATGTACAGATATAACGTGCCGACTTCGAGTAAAGGGATGTCCATAAAAACGAATAAACGTCAAATAAAAATATAGCTGGTTGGTATGGGTTTCCTTTGGGAGAAAGTGTCTTCGATCACAAAACTTCGCAGCAAAAACAAGCGCCAGGCAAAATAAATATACTAAATTCTTGGTATGCCAAACGGACAAGGATGTTTATTGTCTCGTTGCTAAAAACCCCGTATCTAAACTGTATTGCCCCGTTTGTGAACTGTGTGGTCGAATAATTATATACACCCGCTTATCTAAGTATGAAAAGTACACATTATTTACATAAACACTATATATAGACAAGTATATAAGATATACGTTTATACAACACATTAAATATTACAATACGTTATTTAGACCTAGAGAGACACGAGTCCACACGTACAAAAGAGGAACATTATAATCACTAGACGATACTCGAGCCCACAAGCATACAAAACACACGTGCATAAAGGTGCCTGCTATAAAAGTCATATACATAATTATTCGGGTTTTTTTTTTTCAAATAAAATTTTTAATGTGTTTTTATTTGTTTTAATTATGTTTTCTTTTAATTGTACTAATTTAAAGGCTTCAGTATAAATATGTATTTTTTTAAATGAACAAAGTAAAAACGAATGTTTTACTTCCAAACAAAAACGTATTCTCAAAGGTCCCTCGTGAATCAAAAACATTTTTATTTGTGCATTAATATTATTTGTTCATTAACAACTATCTGGTCTTCAACACAAACCATAGAAGTTCTCGTGGATTATCATTTAAATCATCTTTTACTGAAAACAAGAAAAACAAATCTCCTTGAGGTACATATAGAAACGTGTGTAAATGAAAGCTATGTGGCAAAAGATAAAGTAGCCGTCTTCATAAGCAACTAGGTTCTATTAAAAAAACTATACCTCAAGTTCATAAAGATGGTGACTATGTTTTTATTCCTTCTTTTCTCGTATAAAATGTAATTTGCTATGACTTGTTTTTTTATTTATTATTATTTATTTTTTTGTACTATTTCGGTATTTATGCAGTGAAGGTACCATGCCGAAATAATAAATTATTATTTAAAAACATTATTCTTAACATGTAAGAGGGGGGCTGTTTGTAACAATTTCGTACTTTCAATCCAACAATTTTCATCTATTAGACAAAAGATACCATAAAATTTGAATTTATTTTAAAACGCGGTAAAGATAACATGTTACTTTCTCTTCAAGATGGCTGCAAGTTCTCAAGATGGCTACTGAAGTAAACCTGGCAAATTTCAATGTTGGTGCTTGTAACATTAAGTGAAAGATTGTTTCTGCAATCTGCCCCCCCACACGTTACTTTTTTTGTATATGCACAATTATTTCTTTTAAAAAGATGATTTTTGTAAATAAAATGTTCAGGAGAAACGTTGAAACTCATTTCACGTAATAATGTAAGTGACTGAAAAAAATCTTATTTATTTATTTGGTTTCAATAAGATTTATTGAAAATGAAGCCGATCTTATATATCAGTTCCTTTATTTTGTTTGAGATTTCATTTCATGTTTTAAACTTCCTCGCAACACACACATACACACACATATATATATATGTGTGTGTGTGTGTGTATATATATGTGTGTGTGTATTAGTAATCTTTTTTGAAAAAAGGATTCCAGCAGAGTGCTCTATTATGAGGAAAAAAATTCTGAAAATAAGAGCATATTCATATTTTTATTTAAAGAAAGTTTAGATAAATAATTGTTACCGTCAGTTTCAAACCTCATAATAATGTACCATTTTAGATACCAATACCCCATGCTCTTCAGCCGATATTTATCTGTTTTATACCTGGAATTGGAAACATACACATGCATGAGAAGATCTTGTTAAAATCTCGTTAACTCGTTAATATATATATATATATATATATATATATATATATATATATATATATGTGCTCAATACTCTAGAATTTCGTAGGAGTATAAAATGTATACTTGTCGCAAATGTTTCATCCATGTAAGGAATTTGTCAGATAAACAGTAAGCATGGCGAATTTTTTTAGTAGAAAGAAGCCGGGAATGGGGCAACGAACTTATACTAAGTAGATATAAATAAGTCCTTCTCACCTTTTCATTTTATTTATTTATTCCCCCCCCAATGGAGAGTATATAATGCATGTGGATGTGTTATCGGCAGCTCCAGTAACTCTCGTTTCTCCTTTTTTGTCCTTCAGTCCTCATTTCCAATGAATGATTTTTTCTGACAAAGGGTGAAGAAAAAGCTGCTTTCCAGATCGGCAGTACTTTGTAAAGAGTAGCCTGAGATGTCGGAAATTTTATGTTTCTATGTCGATCCATGTGGTCATGTCACTAGTAAGGGTGTTGGAGGTAAACGTTTCATCTGGGTTGACGTTACCTGCCTGATAGTCAGGGATCCGCACCTTGAATTAACCACTAAGGAGGCTGTCCTATCAGAAGGTGCAAAGTACCGGGGCTGCTGTATTGTCATTTGGTGAATGGATTCTGGACCATACAGTAGTTTCTGGTAGGGCCTCTCGATTCCATATTAGTGGGTAATTGTTACGGCTTTACCTTATTATGTGCCACAAAAAAAAATTCTTGTCTTTTTCTCTCTTATTTTCCCTCTCTGTCCTGCTCCAACCAAGTCTGCCGACCTGCTCCACAAACCCCAAAACCTCAACAATCATGACAAATCTCCAAAAAAGAAACACGAATATACCATTAGGGAATTGTTGTGAGTGTTTCATGCTTCTATAAAGTATACCAAAATACATAAATATATTGAAGTAAATATAGTTTGTGAACCTTTGTAAGAGATCGTTTCCATATTATTTAAAAACCGTCAGGAGGCCTCTCAAAGAAGGTTAGCGCACCGAGATGTCTCCTTACGTTTTTTTAAAACAATATGGAAACACTCCTTTACAAAGGTTCACAAACTATATTTACTTCAAAAGCTGGTTCAAATATGGTGTATTCTCTCCCCTCATCCCATTCTATTTATGCTGATGAGGAGACGATATTCGAAAATAGTTTAATTATTTTCTTGCTGTTTTTATTTGTAAATAGCTAACAAATAAAAGAATAGCGTTTCCGAAACGAGCGTACACATAAATATGATTTTGTCTTGTTTCTTCCAAAGAAAACTTGATAATTCCACATCCTTTATATATATATATATATATATATATATATATATATATATATATATATGCGGGTGTATGTCTGTCTGTGTGTGTGAGGTGTGTGTGTGTGTGTAGGCCTCCTTTTAGGGTTGGGCACAGTCGTTCATACCAATTAATTTATTTAGCCTAATGGAAAAGTGTCATTTTATAAATAAATAAAGCATTGTTCATTTTTATAAATGCTACATTGTAAAAATTATATGCAAATTGCGTCTGCCCCGTTGGTCAACAGTTATAGCTACCGACTATAAACTGGTATGTTCGATTGTTAGCTTGGTATGGGTACCAATTTAGCCAGTGTGTCAGAAACTTCGTGAAAAATATTGAATAATTCGACACTATGTTTTTCCAAGCCTATAACTACTCGAAAAATGTAGTTCAAACCCTAATGTTTTTTTTTCAATTAAAGGAGCAAGGACCAAGGTTTCATTAAAAAAAACAACGTGATTTTAAAAACAAAGGTTTTAAAATTTGGCCTTTTAAATTTCTAAAAAACACCTCTTTTTTTGTTTTAAATTTGAATATATTATTTATTGGTCTTTTATCTTCAATTTGTGATATATAAAACTTTGGTGAGTAAATTAATTATTTACTTTTTAATAGACAGTTACAAATGGGTGTCGTGAATTAATTCGGCCCCCTGTCTTCTCAAGCTTATAACTACTCGAAAATGTAATTCAAACACTAACTTTTTTTTCAATTAAAGGAGTAAGGACCACGGTTTCATTAAAAAAAAACAAAAACAAAAGACCAACGTTGTTTAAAAAGAAAGGTTTTGAACTTCGGACTTTAAAGGTAAATTTCTAAAATAACACTTCTTTTTTTTATTTGAATATAATATTTATTGATCTTTTATATTCGATTTGTGATATATAAAACTTTGGTGAGTAAATTAATCGTTTACTTTTTAATAGACATTTAAAATGGGTGTCGTGAATTTAAAAAAAAACGTTTGTCTCTGAAAATATCGTAAAAATAGAATCAATAGAAGAATGTTGATAGATTTTTAAAGTTATAAAAATTGAAAAATACTGAACTCGTAAACTTCAATTAATTTCATTACTATTTTTTTTTAAATAAAAAATAGTATTTCTATTTATTTTTAAACAACTTTAATAGTTGATTTTGGAAGTATAATCCATAAAGAAAATAAGCAACCCACTTTTAAAAGAGAAATTACGATTTTTTGTTATATTTTATGCGGAGTCTCGTGTTAGGGGTGTCAAAAATTCCTACAAAAATTCTAATACACCTACTGAGGGGTTGTGATACAAAGAAACAATCCGTGAATGATTATTAACTACTCCCTTTCTGGATTGACAATTGTCGTAAATGACATTGCCTGCTACTTTTTAGCGTAATGCAAAACTCTTTGTAAATAAAACTGGAGCACTATCAAGTAGCGGTGAAAGTTTATCTAAACGCGTGTTTAGATAGCAATAATAAACAACGCCTGTTTTATGGCCTAGTGATATGAGCTATCGACAGTTTTCGACTAGATTATTGTAGATTCTATCTGATGCGTGCTAGCCTATCTGCGCTGAAATTGTTGCTAAATTAAACAATCTCCTATAGATTTGAGCCTCTATGACGATTTATAATAATTTGTCAATCTATGCGATTCATAATAATTTGTCAATCTATGCGATTCATAATAATTTGTCAATCTATGCGATTCATAATAATTTGTCAATCTATGCGATTTATAATAATTTGTCAATCTATGCGATTCATAATAATTTGTCAATCTATGCGTAACGCGATGTTCGTGTAGCTGCTGTGGAACACTATATGACTAAGCTTATTGTATATGTATGCTTGTTTAACATAATATAGAATCTAAATTATCCTCTTTCCTGTGGTAATTGATGGAATAGTAATAGGAATGGAACACCAAAATGCAGAGTTAAAGTTGACTTTACAATTGTGTTTGTATCTTTTGACCTGGTGTAATTATTGTTTCCTACACTGGAAATTGCGTAAGCATGTAGCACAAGTGTTTTTAAAGAAAAACAATTAAGGTTTAAAATGAATATATTATTTAGATGAGTTAAGGATTAGGAGCCAAATAGAATCCAGCGTGATCTGAGAGCAGAGTTTTTAATTAACTGCTACACCAATGGGTTTTGCGGAGGGCGTCACTCCATTTCCAGAGTTCCATAATTTCGTCTTTATAATGCTGAATGTTTAGTAGAAAGGCACCAAAGAAATACGTTTGAAGTCTTTTGCGTGGCTCGGCCGTCGCTCAACCCATTAGCAACACTCTTTCCATTATGCCAAATTAGCAGGACATATAGTATGCCAAATAGCATATATATATATATATATATATATATATATATATATATATATATATATATATATATATATATATATATAGGGGGGGTTCACACACGCACACACATTAGCACATTAGTATGTGTATGTGAGTGTGTGTGTAGGAGGGGTTTATTCACACACATGCACACACACACACACATTGGTGTGTTCGATTTCAGCTTCGAGGGCAGAGATAGACATCGGAATCGTTTATCTAGAGAAAAAGAAACAAAAATAAATTTTGTCTCAGTCGTGAAGGATTAACTGTAAACGAAACATTATTAATACATGTAATACATTATTAATACATGTAATGCATGTTATAAATTATTAATGCATGTATTAATAAATTTATTTGCAGATTTATCTGTATATACACAGTGACCAAAAAAATAAAGCTAAACTGAGGCCACCTAGAACATATGCTGTAGAACGGAGCAAAAAAGGCCAAATACCCTTGTGTTTTGATGTGATCTTATGGATATAATAAACTAGTTATGACCAAAGTTTCATTTCATTCGGACAAAACACTAAGAAACGATGCAAAATAAGAGTTGCGCCCGTTTTTTGGGGGGTCAGCCTTTATTACTATGAATATATACACATATATAAGTATGTGTTTGTATATATATATATATATATATATATATATATATGTGTGTGTGTAAACGAGATCGTTCCAAATGTAAAGTCAGTATTTTATAAATGAATAGTTGATGAGTGACGGAGACGGGAGTAAAAATAGATTAGGTAATTGTATTCATTTTTAGTTCGTGAGAGGGGAATCTATCACAATACTTTACCTTAAACACGTCCGTTAGACTTTTATTAAGTATAATACTTAATATATATTTTTTTAATTGAGAGTAGAAAACGCATTGTGGATGCGTTATCGGCAGCTCCTGTTACTCTCGCTTCTCCTTATTTGTCCCTCAGTCATAATTTTTTTATGAGTCATTTTTCTGACAAAGAGAGAAGAAAAGGCTGTTTTCTAGGTTGGCAGTATTTTGCGAGAACAGTTGGCAGAGATGGCGGAAATTTTCTGTTTCTATGTCTATCTTTGTAGCCATGTCACTTGTAAGGGTGCTGGGGGGTAAACGTTTTATCTGGGCTGACGTTATCCGCCTGATAGTCAGAGACCCGAACTTTGGATTAACTACTAAGGAGGCTGTCGTATCAGCAGGTGCAAAGTACTGGGGCTGCTGTATTGCCATTTGGTTAATGGATTCTGGACCATGAAGTAGCTTCTGATGCCATATTTGTGGGTAATTGTTACGGTTTTACCTTATCATGTTCTACAAAAAAAAAATTCTTCGTTTCTTTTTCTCTCTTAGTTTCCCCTCTCTGTCCTGCTCTAAGTAAATCTGACGACCTAGTCCACTAATTCCAAAATTCCATCATGACAAGTTTCAAGAAAGAATACACAATTAAACCCGGTTCTCCAACCTTCAACGTAGACCCCTACTACCATGTCTCCTTCTCCAACATCAGGGGTCTACGTTTTAACCTTCCAGAGGTCGAAACCCAACTACAGGAGACTAAACCAGACCTTTTATTTTTAAGCGAAACTGGCATTGGACAGGCTATTTCCTAAGAAGAATTCGCAATTAAAGGATAGTCTAACTTCTAAATCTGACCCCCAAGATCGCCATGGGGATGGAATATGTGCATATATTAAAGATGGCTTTCCATGTGGTAGAGACATCTCCAGTGACGATCCTTACTTACCCTATACGTGCTTCCGGGTTGCTTTAGCTCACGCTACTGCATTTATATTTACTCTCTATCGCCCCTACAACAGCGGAGTTACTATCTTTAAAAGCATATCTGAGAAAATTGACCAAGTCCTATCTGCCTATCCTTCAGCTAACATTCACGTATGTGGAGACTTCAATGTTCACAACGTCGAATGGTTGACGCACTCAAACAAGACCGATGATGAGGGGAGGTTCTGTCATGATTTCTCCATTGCCTTTGACCTCACTCAGATTGTTCACGAACCCACCCGTGTGCCCAACAATGACGGCCAGTATGCGAGTCTACTAGACCTTTTTCTCACAAATTGCACTAAACTATGTTCAGTTTCTATTCTGTCTCCTCTTAGATCTTCCGACAACTCTGTTGTATCAATTAAGATAAAGATGAAATGTAATAAGTCTCCATCGTACAGTATATCGATACACTAAGGCTGACTGGGATAGCTTCCGTACATTTATATCGAATCTACATCTGCGTTCCATGTTTAAAAGGGATGTGTCCTCTATAGTATCAGACCTGACGGAATGGTTAATTGTAGCTATAGACCGTTTCATACCCTCGAAAAAGTTCCAGCAAAAACCTAACAGCCAGCCATGGTTCTCTCCAGATGTGCTGCTGCCATTGCGCACAGAAATCACTTTTTCCACTATTTCCAACGTAATAGATCTATGGAAACTAAAGCCGCTTTCAGGACTACCAGCAACCATTGTAAGAAAGTAATAAAGAACGCAAGAGAGTTGTATGCTCAATCCCTTAAATCCAAAGTAGCTGAGCAGCGGCTTGGTTCCCACCAGTTTTAGCAAATAGCAAACAGAATCCCGAACAGAAGCGTGTGCTCTATCCCAACTATCATCAATGGACCTGAGGTAATCTCGTCTGCATCAGACAAAGCCAAACACTTTGCCAAGAACTTCGCAGCTAATTCTACCCTTTGCGACTAAGGCCGCAAATCCTCAATATTTCCTCCTCTATCAGGAAACACGCTATGTGATATACAAATATCTGTACGTGATGTTGCCAAGCTAATCAAAAACCTTGATTCCAGTAAAGCAACTGGCCCTGACGGTATTCCAATTATAGTACTCAAAAAACTTCAACCAGAACTAGCGCCCATACTTACAAAACTGTTTAAACGTTGTTTTAAGGGGAATAGCTTCCCATCACCCTGGAAAATTTCATCAGTATGCCCTGTATTTAAGAATTCAGGTGATCGCTCATCCCCCCTCTCAGTACAGGCCAATAAGTCTCCTGTGCATCATGAGTAAGTTGCTGGAATCCGTGTTAAATACAGAAGTAATCAACCATCTCCACAAAAATAACCTTCTTAGTGATACTCAATATGGTTTCCGTTTTGCTAGATCTACAGCAGATGTTCTTACAGTTATATCTCATAGGATTAGCAAATCTCTCGACGGAGGCAACCTTTCTAGGGCAATTGCTCTTGACATATCTAAGGTCTTTGATAGGGTATGGCATAAAGGTTTACTTCACAAGATCTCTAGCTATGTTATAGCTGGAAATGTATTCTCAATTATTAAATCATTTCTTTCTGATAGGTTCATAAGAGTAGCAGAAGCTCACAGTATTAATGCTGGTGTCCCTCAGGGGTTCATCCTGGGCCCAACTCTTTTCCTGATCTACATTAATGATCTTCCAAATCACATCCTTACATCATTCGTAGACATTTATGCTGATGACACTACCATTTATGGTAGCACATCTAAGACAGTAAACCATCAAGTTCTCTCCGATTCTCTCTCCTCTTATCTTGAGCACGTGGTACAATGGGGAAAGGAGTGGCTGGTTACTTTTAATGCATCTAAAACAAAGCTTCTATCTTTACATCATCAACGTTCTGATCCACATCTGGCATCAATTAAAATGAATGGCTCTCGTCTTCAGGAGGCCTCAAGCTTTGACAAGCTTCTGGGCTTGACCATTACTCCTGATCTTAAATCGAACACGTACATCAAGTCTGTTGCCAAGGCCGCTGGAAAAATGGTGGAATCTTTCTATCGATCCAGTAGATATCTCACTGCTCATGCAATTCTCTATCTATATAAGAGCCAGGTACGTCCTAGGATGGAATACTCTTGCCACATCTGGGCAGGAATTGCTAGAAAGGATAGATTGTTCTGCCCTGATAGAGTTCAAAATAGACTTCGTAGCCTCGTAGGAGATGTTCTTTTCACTTCACTGCAACCTCTATCTCACAGAAGAGATATTGAGAAGTTGGCTCTGATGTATCGTTATTTTCATGGAAAGTGTTCGACTGAGCTTCAGTCTATGGCCCACCCCTCGCCAAACTTTCACAAGAAACACTCGTCAGCTGAAAACACTATCAATAATCCGCCCACTCTTTATCTGTGTCTAAACCTAAACGTAGATTCCATGAACAAAGCATCTTTCTTAGAACTGCACGCCTGTGGAATTGTCTTCCGTTTTCATGCTTTCCGGCTGACTACAATATGGTTCTTCAAGTCTAACGTAAATAAGTTGTTGATTAGCCGTTCCATATAAGTTAACAAATTTACCGAATTTCCATTAACAATGATTACTATATTGTCCAATTTCTACTGTACACTCTTTAACCCTTATCCTTGAGTGGTCTCTTGGCCTTGATAATGTGGCGATGCCTGTGTAAAAAAAAGTACGATAAAAATAAGCGAACTTTTATCGTTTAGAATGTATTCTTCTACATGGTCACCACTATTCTCAGTGCATTTTTATCAGGAAGGTAATGAAGTATCTGTCTTCTGACGCGTGTACTTGACCTGGGCTGCCTTTTTTAAATCACACACCATCAATATCTGCCACAGAGCAATGAGAATTTCAGCTCATGAATGCATAGGTTCCTTCATCATAACAATACAATGCGCAACCCCATCTGATCTATTCGGGCGAATTAAAACTATAAAAAGCATTCGCTTTGGAATGCCTCTCATTTATATATATATATATATATATATTCTCGCCATATCATCGTAGTTAAGCAACGTTGAGCCTGGCCGGTACCAGATGGGTGACCATTTGAGAAGTCGATGCGCTGTATGTACCGCTTCCGTTTCCGAGCAACTTAGTTGTTGGGGGTCAAAGCTCATACGTCGAAATCAGCAGGAGAGTCTATTGTATATATATATATATATATATATATATATATATATATATATATATATATATATGTCTGAATTTTAATTATGTCAAATCACACTTCATTTTCTTTTGGCTGACTGATTGTTGCTATTTCTTCTGATGAGTTAAGGGCATAATAGATTTACTGATTGATATAATAATTAAGTGATTGATTTTGCGCAACGAAACATATACTGTCAAAAATTGTAAAACTCAACTGAATCAAGCGAATAAATTACAAGATGTCAACACCTTGAATTTGAGAATATAAGTTTCCGTCATTTATTCTCTCTCTCTCTCTTTCTCTCTCTCTCTCTCTCTCTCTCTCTCTCTCTCTATATATATATATATATATATATATATATATATATATATATATATATATATATACTACCAAAGTTTTACCCCATGGAATTTTTGTGTTTATTAGAAAAGTTCAATCGATTTCTAAAGGGAAATATAAATGGAATGTACGATAGCATTTTATAGCTATTATGTTTAACTGTTCCTATTTATGTCATGATCCCCACGAGGGCAGAGATAGAAACAAGGATCGTTTTGTAATGTTGGGAAAAAGAACAAAAATAAAATATGTCTCAGTCGTGAAGTATGTTGTTAAGGAACTGTGTCTTATATATATATATATATATATATATATATATATATATATATAAAGTGACGATGAAGTTAAAGCACTGATTAACCAAATGCACTCATCTCACAAATGTTGGATTGAGGACAAGAACTCAACAGTGAAGCACACGGCCTACAAAAAGTGTAAAGGTGAGGTACAACGAGCTCTCCGAGCTATGAAAGAACAATAGCGGTACAATAAGGCAATTGCACTGCAGGGAGCTGCTGACAGCAAGAACACGAAAGCCTTCTATGATGGTCTGAAAGAGGTATTTGGTCCTCAGAAAAGTGGTGCTTCCCCATTAATCACAGCCGATAGAGAGGCATTGCTGACTGATAAATCAGATATTCTCAATCGTTGGAAGGAGCACTTTGAAACTGTCTTAAACACCTCATCTGTCATTGACAGCGATGTCGTGTCCTCTATTCCTCAGAGTCCAGATATTCCAGAATTGTAATTGGAACCTGCTTATCAGGAGGTTTGGGAATCCATAAAACTAATTGCTTCTGACAAGTCCCCATCACCAAAGGATCCAATTCCGCCTGAATGTACAAGCATGGTGGGCGTGTGCTGGTAAAAAAGCTCCATGCTCTCTTTGTAAAGATATGGAAAGCAGTCCGAGTTTCACAGGACTACAAAGATGCCTGCATCAAACATCTCTACAAAAATAAGGGAGTCAAGAATGTATGTGACAACCATCGGGGGATATCTCTGCTTTCAATTGCAGGAAATATTCTGGCTAGGCTCATTCTAAACCGAATCATAAATCGTCTCGTTGATAAGGTGTATCCAGAGTCCCAGTGTGGGTTTCGGTCGGGTCGCGGCACCATTGACATGATATTTTCCTTACGTCAGGTGGCAGAAAATGTCCGTGATAAAAATCCGGAATTGTATATAATGTTTATTGACCTGACGAAAGCCTTCGACACTGTGAATCGCGATGTTCTTTGGCAAGTTTTAAGAAGGCTTGGTATTCCAGAAAACATGATGAACGTGATCATTTCCTTTCACGAGGGGATGAAGGCCAATGTTGTCTCAGATGGTATGATGTCTGATCCATTTGATGTTACGAATGGGACCAAATAGGCATGTGTAATGGCGCCAGTCCTCTTTGCGCTCTTCTTTTCACTAATGCTGAAACATGCATTTGATGATTTGGACACTAGTGTCAAGTTTCAATTTCGGTCATCCGGTGGCTTATTTAATCATCAACGGTTTAAGGCCAAGACTCTTCTTCGCACCGAAATTATTCGCGACTTGCTCTTCGCTGACGATGCCGCACTGGTAGCCACATCATTTGAAGAAGCCCAGGTTCTTCTTGATCGATTTTCAGCCGCGTGCAAGGCCTTTGGCCTGATAATTAGCATAAGGAAGACTGAGGTAGTGCATCAGCCACACCCTACTACAAAACAAGTTGAAGGCGTTTAGCAAAATCCACCAGAGTATAGATTTCCTGCGCGCAAGCTGAAAGTCGACGGCCATGATATCAATTATGTCAAGTCCTTTCCTTACCTTGGTAGCAAGGTGAACCAGGGCGGTTCTCTTGATGATGAAATTGTCAACAGGATTGCTAAGGCCACTTCTGCCTTTGGAAATCTTCGCCATCGCTTGTGGAACGAAAGGGGTATTCAACTAGACACAAAAATCCTTGTCAACCGTGATGTTGTTCTTTCCATTCTTCTTTATTGATCTGAGTCATGGACCCCAGACAGATATCACATTAATCAGCTGGACGTTTTCCACAAAAGCTGTCTACGCTCCATATGTGGTCCTAGCCTCTGCGACAAGGTATCAAATGCCGAATTATTCACAAAATGCAAAATATCTGGCATTGAATCATTCCTTACTCAATCGCAATTGCGGTGGGCTCGTCATGTATTGAGGATGCTCGATGATAGAATTCCAAAAATTGCGATGTACAGTAAAAAGTAAGGGTGGTAAAATAATTGTCGGACTTCCTTGGCTTAGGTACAAGGACAAGTTGAAGAATAACTTGTCTGCAGTGAACATACCATACAGGAGTCTTGAAGATGAGGTGAATGACCGAAAAGGATGGAGATCAAGGTGTTTTGAAGGTCTCCAGAGGTTTCAATCTGAAAGCTTAAGGCAACTGAAAGAAAACAGAGTAAGAGCAAAACGACTAGCAGCCGCACCAATATCTGCAGCGTTAAATCCACATTCATGTTCTATTTGTGGCCTTGTTTGCAAGTTCCTTGCTGGACTAAAAAGTCATCAGAGGAATAAGCATAAATGAGTTTTAGTAATATGGGTTGTCCGAACCTCATCCATCAAAATCGACGGGAGAGTCCATCATATATATATATATATATATATATATATATATATATATATATATATATATATATATATATATATATACAGTTACTAAATCAAAAGGATGTAGTGTTTAACTGATATATGCCATGGTAAACTTCAATCTAATATAAATACCAGTATTTATATATAGATAATTTCAACCGAATAAAAATATAAAAAAACCGAATATATTTCAACCGAATAAAAATATAAAAAAACCGAATATATTTATATATAGATAATTTCAACCGAATAAAAAAGCTCAATACGCAATAGAAAATAGAACTTATTATAAGAGGAAAAAAATTAAAACTGTAAGTTGAATTTTACAATCAAAATTGATTGTTCGACTGAATACTCCAAAAAACTATTTACAAAGTCTTTATTCCGCGGAGTTTCAAAGAATGTTTTTCTTACTTTTCTTCTCATCAACGGAGAGAAAGAAATCAGCAAATTATATTTGTAGTGATGCTAGAATTTGCTAGTTATGGCGTTAAGTGAAACCGTAAGTTATTGTAGTAATAAATTGCCACTCAAATTGCCAAATGCTATTGTAATTGGCAAATTTTATTTTATTGTGATTGCCAAATTGCCAAATTTTGATTGTAAAGTTACACTTACAGTTTTAATTTTCTATTTTATATATATATATATATATATATATATATATATATATATATATATATATATATATATATATATATATATATGAAACATAAGGGGAGATAGATATATAAATACCAATTCACATACACTTTTTTCATTATAAAGCTAGAACCCAGAATTAGATGGAATCAAGTAATTGCATCGACAACGGACAACGCCAGATCTGAAGTGGGTTTCGATGTACTGCATCTCATCAGTGACGTGCTCCGACATAGGCACGACCAGATCTTGCGTTGTCCGTTGTCGATGCAATTACTCGATTCCATCTAATTCTAGGTTCTAGCTTTATTATGAAAAAAGAATATGTGAACGGGTATATATATATATATACACACACACACACGCATATATAAGTGCGTATGTGTGTATGTGTGTATTTATGTATATATATATATATATATATATATATATATATATATATATATCAGTTTCTGTACGAGTACAGACTTTGTTAGTAAATATAATGTAGGCTTATAAATGCTTAAACTTTAAAAAAAGGTATTATATCCAGCTGTCTTTGTTCTCTGCAAACCCTCACTATGTCTTAGACAACTCTACTGCTAGTAGTGAAACGTCTTTCCCCTCCTTTATTATAAAAGATTAAAATCATAATCTCTTCTTACGTATTTATCATCCAATGCTTATTTTTATGTTATATTCGATTCCTAACCCTGTCTATCTCTTACTCACTCTCTTTCTCCCTCCTTCTCTCTCCTTCCTCCTCTTTCCCTCTCTCTCTCTCTCTCTCTCTCCCCACTTACACACACTCTTTTCCGTTATAGAATTCCTTTAATCTATTCCATTTTTTGTATGTACTAATGGCTATAAGAGCTGGATGAATCCTAAACGTATTTCAACAAAATGGAGACTGAGCTAGATAAGACGGGCATTTGTTTTCAAGAAGAAAGCAAAACGTATTAAGTGGATTACAGATTGGAAAAATGAACAAAAATGGAAAGAAAGAACGATAAGCCGAATAAAGCAGAACGTTTTGATATATATCGTCGGGAATCGTCACCGCTGCTGTTAACGTAAGTGCATCCTAGAGAAGTCCATTTAGTTACTGAGCTTTTGGGTCAGTGGGTTACATGGAGTTCTTTGGAAGATTTCCATAACTATTCATCGTTTTTCTTTCTTCGCCGACCGCATAATGCTGCCAATTCTTTCTCATTGTCGCAGAATAGTGTTTCTATGAATCTATTAACGAATATCATCTCGTCCTTCGTGAATCAGTGCAAGCTTATGCTATTTATCAACGCATATATTAATGCGTACATTTTTAACGGAGAGTTATAGGATCTATTAAGTAACCTATTTTCTCACTATTTCAATACCCGCTTCTGCAGTCTCTTCTACTATTATGGTGACTCTTACCATTTAAGCATACGGTAACATCTATATAACAATAATGGAAATTATTCATGCCAATACGCGGTAATGTGATCTATTATCATATATAGATATACTGGCAAGCCGCCCAGCGTAGCCCAGTCGTAAAATATGTTTAAATATATTTTAATTCTTGCAGATGTCGTATTTAGTATTATATTTCCAATACTCTATTGAGTATTATATTGTGCAGCATAATTGATTAATAATTAAAATGATTATTATATTTGTACGGCATTATCACGTTGACGCACCGGTTCTCGTCAAATCACCGAAGTTAAGCAACGTTGAGCCTGGCTAGTATCAGATGGCTGACCATTTGGGAATTGTAGGCGCTGTATGTGCTTTCCGCTTATCTCGGCATTGTTTCCAGTCGTTCTGAACCTCCACTTGACACTGGTAATCAACAATATTGACTCAGGAGAGGCGTGGTTGAAGATTGTGCAACTCTTGCTTCAAAGATTTCATGCAAAGGCACCCTTACAGTGAGTATTCATAGTCTGTCAAGACTGAAGGAAGCCTTATTTATTCTAGTGTACACAATATATAGTAGAGATTAAAAAGTTAAAAAAAATATGATTTGGATGCAATCAGCTAAAATCGTTCCAGCCTAATTTGTTACTATATGAGCTAACAATTGATGGATACAAGAATTTAAAAAATTAACCGAATTTACAATATAAATTAATATAAGCACAAGCGTAAATGTCCAGATTAAATCAACTTCGTTTGCTTAGTTCAATAATTTTTTTTAATTTGTCCTCTTCTTTCAGGCTAAAAAACGAATCGAATTTGTTCCACAGGTCCAAATCTCGTATATATAAAATTACATGCTTATAGACTAAGAATTGAGGGAGTTGTTTGGTAGAGACCGAATTTTCCATAAACAATTAGTTGTTACAGTAACGAAGTTTTAACTCTTATACTCTACAACGTTTTGGGAGCAGTAATTTGTACATCCTGACATAATACATTAATATTTCCAGTGATAAAACATGAATTCTTAATTATATACTATTGATGTCTCACGTAAATCTAAACAGATTAAAGGTCACAACACATACACACACACACACACACACACACACACACACTAATTAACATATATGTATATAATTATATCATTTGTCTTCTCTGTCTACAGTTTCTATAGAAAGACAACTAAAAACTTCATTAACAAACAGTTCAGAGTAACTACTTCCTAAAGCGGGTTTCTCGAAACTATTCGGACATTAGGCCTCCACCCGTTTTGAAATTATTACGTTTATTCCAACTACACTGCTTCTCACAAATAGTAAACAGCAAATTCGACGTTATGAAATATCTCGGCACCTATTATTGAACACACTCTGATTGGTCTTATGCATTTGCTCGCTTGCTTCGATACTTATATATATATATATATATATATATATATATATATATTACATAGACATATGCGAGCATGAAAAGTAATGTGGTTCAAATAAGGCATAGAAAAGTAAAAGAACTAGTTGTTAAAACCGGAAAAGAAAACGACAAGATATTCTAGTAAAAATATAATAAAATTATATCTTAAAATATTGTAGCATTAATAATTTATATATAATGTTAAATTGAATTTTTAAAAATATTCTTAATGCTGAAATATTTAAGGTATAAATTTATTATCTTTTTTTACTAGAATATCTTGTCCTTTTTTCAAGATTTTAACAACTAGTCCTTTTACTTTACTACGTTTAATCTTAACCATATTGCTTTTTATGCTCGCATTTTCTATGTAATCCATTATTTTCCAGGCTTTGCTTTGAAATAATATTTTATTTTTTGTGTCAAATATCATACAAAGTGTCGACAATCCATAAAAATTATTACCAATTTTTAATTTGACTAAATAAAAAAATCAAATAAAAAGACGAAATTAAGTAAATAAACAAAAAGAAGAGACAAAAAAGAGAGAAACAGAATTAACGGGCGACGTTGTAAGGAAATATTATCAGCGCTAGCACAGCGAAGAGCATATCCTTTGTTAACTCTCTTCATATATAACATAATAAAATGGCATGCGAGCGACATTCACGCTATAATTTATGAAAGTGCGACTGCGAAAATGTTGCTATGGTAACCAACAACCAATCAAAACGAATAGTATCTAAAACATCAATGTTGAAATAGTTGTTAATGGTAACCAACAGCCAATGGGAAAAAGTGTCTCGTATTAATTTACTTATTCTGAATATTTCAACACCAGCAATTTCTGTTTCATATATTCAAGCAAATATTAAATGCAGCGGAAACATTTTGCTTTATGATTCTTGTTTTTATTTTTTTATTTTCCGTATAATCGTTTTTGTATCAAAATCAATAATATTAATAAAAGTTCCGCAGTTGTTGCTATCACGGGCGCTTTCGATTCGTCTACGAATCATCATTAGGTGTTGAAGCAACAGTGTGAAGGAGCGAAAATAAGAATTAAAAGTAACAACTAAAATATACAGTAAACGGCTATAAGTTAAAATATATACAGTCGATGAAAATTCAATTAAAAATATAGCTCGGTGAAGAAAAGCTTCTGATACGAAAAAGATTATAGAGTCTTTCAGGTTTTCATCCAATATTTTAACATAATCTTCCTTTTTTATGCTACCTGTGACCTTAACAAGTCGCCCTGGTCCAGAGGCAGCAAAGGATCCCCAAAACATCAAACTGCCTCCACCGTGCTTCACTGTGGGTATGGTGTTCTTAGGCAGGAAAGCTTCGCCAGATTTTCTGTAAATATAAGACACTTTATTATGGCCAAATAACTCTATTTTCGTTTCGTCAGTCCATAGAACACGTTTCCAGAATGCAACATCTTTATCAATATGACGTTTTGCAAAGGCTAGCCTTGCTTTCAGGTGCATAGGCTTCAATAAGTGAGTCTTTCTCGGACGACATGCTTTTAAACCAGCTCTCTTCAAAACTCTACCAACTGTATGTCGAGATACATTCACTCCAGAGGTGCTCTGTTCATCAACAATCTCCCCAACAGAGATCCTTGGGTTTTGTTTTACTTGTCGAACAATTTTCCGTTCATCTCTTGGGGAAAGAATCCTTTTTCTCCCTCTACCCTCTAAACTCATAACGTGGCCTTGCGATTTGAACTTGTTTATTATGGCTCTAACAGTGGATTTGGGAATGTTTAGCTTCTTTGAAATCTTATCATAGCCCTCCCCATTGGTATGGCATGCTACAACAAGCTTCCTGACGTCTTCGCTGTGTTCCTTAGTTTTAACCATGGCGATTGAAAATTATAATTTCGTCACTTATAATAGTTTAAATAAATCGCTATCTAAAAATTATCTGAAAAAAATTATTCACTGAATTAGCGTTAAACAAGCATAATATGGCTATAAAAAAGTTCAGAAAGCACGTAAACCGGAAATTGATTGATATTATACTGATACTAAAAGAAAAACAAAGCCGTGCCAATAATTTTGAACAAGGGTTTTTTGCAATTATGTTTGTTGTTCCTTTGTTATTTATTTTTTCTAAAATCCGATTGCTGCATCGGAAAGGCCAGTTAAAAATACATAATATACTTTGTTATTTTCTTTAATTTAATCCCTTTTTTATAATTTATTAGACAAAATTTAACTTTTATTTTACCGTGACAATAAATATGATCATCACTGTATATATATAAAGCTGAATGTCTGTCTGTGTATGTGTGTGTGTCTGGTCACAAATAGGCTCCTATATGGTTGACTATTTAAAAAAACTGATTACATGTAATGATAGAAGATGTATCGAGACACATAAATGGGTATGTTTGATCTGGCAGAACGGTGGTTCATTAAAATTGTGGGATCTGCGTTCGCGCCTGGCCTCCATTGAATGAAAATAGGCACAAACTTTAATAAAGACTTTTCATATCTATCTGCATAAGTATACTTTGATAATTATGTTTCTGTTTGAAGAAATATGGTATAATAAAATTATGGGGTGTTCGTTCGCACTAAACCATAGAATGGAAATATGTCACAAAGTTTAACAAGGTTTTTTAATATAGATCCACAGAATATTGTGATTAGTGTTTCAGTTTGAACAGGTATGGTATAATAAATTATGGGGTTTATCTATTTTATTTTTACTTTCATCATATTTTGCTCTGGTTTTGATACCCCCAAATTCAACCCAAATTTACAACCGTTTCTTTTCATAACCTATCATACTTTCATAAATTAGAGTCCATTTTCTGTGGGCTGTTTTTGAACCCAGTCAATGACAGGTACTTTTGCTAGTATATATATATATATATATATATATATATATATATATATATATATACTAGCAAACGTACGCGTCGTTGACTGGGTTCACAAACAGCTTACAGAAATGGACTCTGATTTATTAAAGTATGATAGGTTGTCAAAAGGAAGGGTTCTAAAGAGATAGCTTCGAATTCGGGGGTATCAAAACCAAAGCAAAATATGATGAAAGTAAAAATAAAATAGATAAACCTCATAATTTATTATACCATAACCATATTAGTATATATATATATATATATATATATATATATATATATATGCTTTTTTCTGCGACAAATCTTGATGTTGAGGAGTTGGAGAAAGGTTTGCAGAGTCAAAGCTTTCCCTGTGACTAGGTTCGAATCCTTAGACTGACTCAATTTTCATTTACTACCCTGATGATTGCGTACTCCTAAAATACTAATATATATATATATATATATATATATATATGTGTGTGTGTGTGTGTGTGTGTGTGTGTGTGTGTGTGTGTGTGTGTGTGTGTGTGTGTGTGTGTGTGTGTGTGTGTGTGTGTGGCTGTGAAAGAGCCTGAACGGAGACAGTAATATACAGTAAGAGATTGGTAAGGAAAAAAAGTAGAAAAGTAAATGGAGAGAATGAGGGATTCAACTTAAGTAAAACGATTACGTGCATACTTTCTGGCTGCTTTTCTGCATTTATCCCAGCAAGTCGGCTATTGGCTATCGATCATTGAAATTAGAAGTAATTTCTAACATAACCAATTCAAAAGAAAAAGATGACTGGCCCAGGGGACAGATCTGATGGACATCGTCGACAGACCGATAAAGCGCGACACACCTCTCCCGCATCCGCATCAGTTCCACCGACATCAATCGACGGTGACGTGCGATCAGTCATAGACCATATGCTGTTGAGAGGACTAACTGGACAAAGCACGCGATTTACAAATGAAAAACTCGCGCAACAGTTATAAAAACGGTTGTTGTTTCAGGGCAACAGTTGCGTTGATAAAGAATAACATGATGATTACGATGAGAGATCGCAGACTAGGAAATAAATTACGTAAGCTCTTTAGTCTCTTTTTAACCTTTTCAAGGGGATAAACTGCTACATACCAACTATTAAACAGTTGTATATACCAGATGTGATGCAATAGAGATGTTATTTTTTTCTGAAATTAAATGAAGGATCTTAAGCTACATTTATCAGCTTTTGGGTATCGATACACTATCCCGGTGAAATGATATGAGATATTCTGGACTTAGGGTTAACGTAAATATTTTTTTACACGGTGGTCACCACTTATCAAGGCCCGGAAGCCACTCAGGGATAAGGGTTATTGCAAGTACAGTACGTTAGTGTGGAGATTTGATGAAGTGTTTACTTAAGGGGGCGGTTCATTAGGAATTTGTTAACGTTGGACTTGAAGACATCCAAGTTGTAGTCAGGTGGGAAGCAAGTAGACGGAACTGAGGTCTACAGGCGTGCAGTTCTAAGAAAGAAGCTTTGTTCATGGAATCCACGTTTTGATTTAGGCACAGATAAAGAGTGGGCGGAATTTTTCACAGTGAATTCAGCTAGACGGGTGTTTTTCGTGAAAGATTGGCGAGGGGGGGGCCAGAGATTGGAGTTCAGACGAGCACCTGCCATGGAAATAACGATAAAACAAGGATAGGCTCGCAACGTCTCTTCTGTGGGAAGAGAGATTGCAGGGTAGAGACAAGGGCATCCCCCACTAAGCCACGAAGTCGATTTTGTACTCTGTCAAGGAAGGATAGGCTGTTTTTAGACAAACAAGTTACAGAACAGTAGATGAGCACTATTCAGGGCAACTTGTCATGAAAAAAATCAAGATAGCTTGCGAAATGTCCATCAAATAAAACTCAGACAACATCTGATATGCGAATGGGTGTGTCTATAATCTAATGCGATTAATAGGCAAGGGGAAAAAATCATGATAAAAACTCCATCTATAATCAGTGTTTTTTTTTTTTATATAAAGGACTAATTATTTAACATTGCGGACAGAGATACAGATGTTCCTTTTACTTACCCCCACCCCCACCCCGACGAGGGCAGAGTTAGACATATATCAGTTTTTAATGTGGGGAAAATCCAGCTCCCCAAAAATTGGATTGGAGCAAAAATCCAAATTGTATCAGTCGTGAAGGATTTCTCCTCGACTTACAGAGGACGGATAAGGTGAAGTGTAGTATCAGAACAGTATGTGATCATGGCCCGATGCGGATGTTGACAGCATGATTTAAGAGAGAGAAAATCTTGTCATTTTTTTTTTCAGATTCTTTCAAGAATATAAACGCTGTATACAAGGGCTACACGGAAACATATGAATAGTAATTCTGAATCTTCATTGGAGATGTCTTTACCACAAAAACATCTGCCTAATTCATAAGCACATATTTCATTACATTTCCATCTTGGACTTCTGTTTTAAAAATAATGGTATCGATTGTACTTTCTTTAAAACTTCAGATTGGAATATGTGGAAACTGAAAAGATCAGCAGAGCTGTTGAAAGCAGAAATTTGTATAATACAGTAGGACCCCGAGATACGGTGGTTCCGGGGATACAGTTTTTGTAGGTTACGATGTGGAATACAATGTTTTTCTGTCCCCTGCTTATGGTATGTTCCCTGCATTACAGTGTTATTTATAATGATATTTCATTATATACATGTGTATTATATAGTATACTGCTTTTTGTTACTAATTTTTTATATGTACTAAATAAAACTTAGGGCAATTTCACCTTACAATCCCAAACCCGGAACGGATTAATGGCGTATCCCAGGATTCTACTGTATTGAAGAAAAAAGCCGTAACAGTGTCAACTTTTAATAAAGAATACCTAAGAATGTACAGTTTTTCTATTGTATCATCACTTATTAAGACCAAAATTAACTCAAAGAAAAATGTCTTATATTGTTGATAGATTGAATACACTGTAGGAATACAAAATTTAATCAATGGAATCAGAGCTACATTAAGCTCAAGCGGTTTGAATCGTCTAAAAGAATCAGGTAAACATCTATTTCTATAGATAATATGATTCTTGAACGATAAACCATTCAGAGGTCATCTCATTTGCATATTACATTAAGGAAAATTGATTTTATTTCTAGGGAATATTAAATTCACAAGCGATGGAAAGTCATATTTCCATCCCGGTCATGGAATATGATGACTTTAGGGTTTTACAGTGCTTTCTGGGATGCGTCGACGCCGTCCTTCATGCAGCAAATGATCACCTATCTGGCACAGATGTTTTTCTTCCTATAAGGAGAATCGGTGTGTTAATGTGATTATACAGTATATAAAAATAGAATATATTAAGTTCGATGACTTCTTAAACCGTTTTTGTTTCACGTCCGATGATGACAATGCTGTAATTTGAAAGATGAAGTCCAGAGTATTGATTTAATTACTGATTGTTATATTTCTTTGTACAACGTCTTATTACTTTAAACAATCGTAAAGATAACTGGTCTGAAATGGCATTTGCAAGTAGAAAGCGTGTAGGATTATAAATATGTGGGAATTATGTGTTCATGTCAATAACATGGATAGTGAAGAAATCTATATGGAAATCGTTCTAAACAAGGCGTGAAGCCACTTGCTGATAAGAACGACATAAGGTTATCGTAATAACTAGTGATATGTATTAGACTTAATACTAAAAAGACGAAGGCTATATGTAGGAGTAAACCAGTTACGAGAAAGAGAGTTTCATTACTCCTTGAAAATAAGGTAATGGATTGGGGAGCAAGAGTAAAATGATGCATCAAAACAGCTAAAGGATAGAGACAACTAGACAAACGAACTTGAACAACGAAAGAAGGGAACAAATCAGATAATTCAAGAATATATGACATAATGATATTATGAGAAACTGAGACTAATATCGTCAGGTGTGTGTGATGGATAATTTCAGAGTGTCGCCAATCAGCTTACGTTTCTGCACCTTATCAAGAAACCTTAAATGGGACAGATATTCGCGAGTTCAAATATGACAACAATATTCTATACATAGCCCGGTAGTAGATTTTTAAGGATAGAGATTTGCATAAGGTATCAGAAAGCGTTTAGAGTGATAATCTATATATATATATATATATATATATATATATATATATATATATATATATAAATTCCTATTCCTGTATTTCTGATTGTTTGTTTACAATTTGATTAATATATACAAAAGATTCGTTATTTTACTCTTGCATTTATTTTTATATATAGTATGATTCTTGCAAAATAAACAATTAAGAGGTCACCTCATTTGCATATTACATTGAGGAACATTGATTTTATTAAATAGCAATATGTTAGTTAATGTTTCTAGCGAGAGAACTGTTTTAAGTGTTCAATTTAAAAATTTTATTTAATAATCTTAGATTTCAAATATATTGATAATATATTCAATTTAATGTTTTGGAATTATTATTTCCGACATCGAACTCTTTGAAAACTGGTCTAGAATCATTTCTCCCTGGAAAAATCGACGCATAAAAAAAGTTTTAAAAATCTCTCCACAAAATAAAATAATTTGGTAATCTCAATAAGTTTCTAGCGTGAAAAAATATTTCCGTGTAAGCAGAAAAACGTTTTTCTTTTTTTCTTTTTGAGAAATTCAAACAAACAAAAAAAAACATGCACGAATAAACTAAAAAGATTTCATTTGTTTGTTTGTTTTTTAAGCTTTCCGGGAATTGAAACTTAAGCCACACTTTTAGTTACAAAAAAGCCCGCTTCCCCAAAAAAGCAAGTCCAACATTTTCTTTATTTAATTAAAAAGTGCCTTTACTAGAAAAAAAAAAAAAAAAAAAAAAAACAGACGCAAATCACGCAAGTATTAATATTGAAAAACGTTTTTTTCAACGTAACAAAACCGTAAGGCGTCGTATTCCCATGGTTAGAATACATCGCAACATAACTTTTCCTTTCATATGCATTTCAGGTTCGAGCGTACATTCGTCGCTATTTTTTTTTTGTGGTCGATTGAGCACATGCTGCTATTTTTATTGAAACAACATTTTTTTTTTAATTAATTTTTTTTAGAGGGGGATCTTTCCATCGCGAGGGCAACAAAAGTACTCAATATCCGGAGAATAGTTTCTTCTCTTTATACCCCTTCTGCCGAAATATCTTGTGGAGAGGGTATGACGTACTTTGGGGGGATTACATTTACATATTTTTATCCGTTCCTTTATTTTTTTAAACCGTTATGGAGGTATCGACTTTGCCTACGAATGAAAATGATTAATATGCTTAGTATAGCAGGTGTGTTCCAAACGGAACTTCATGTCGTCCCCGCCAACACCGGATACTCATGCTAGTATCCATATGATAATTCATAATAAGAAACCTTTCTTGGTTGTCATGCATGAGAAAATAATCGAAATAAAGTTCTGGAAAACTATGTACAATGATTCCAGAAAGAAAAAAAAAAGAAGAAAAAAGGAAGAAAAAAACATTGCCACACATATACAGAGTCCGCCATACGTAATTAAATAATGAAATATGATATAAATAATAAATAAAGTAACATGGAAGTAATATGCAACTGCAATATAGAAATTACTAAAGAGTACACGTAAGTCTTTTTGCAATATAAAACTGTTTAGTAAAAAAACATCTATGAAAGCCCTGTGTGTTAATATGCTAATATTTCACGAACTACAATCACACACAGCTACAACTGCACTTAAACGGTTACAGCTCGAGGAATATCTTAAAGTTCAACAATGCTAGAAACATATACGAGTTTGGTTTTCAAATGACAGGAAATACAAGAAATACGTATAACAAAGTTACAACTAAAAGCAACATCGAAAGACGAAAAATGTTGCACTTTTAGCCAACCATACAAATACGTCATCCGGTGAAAAGTTTCTTTGCTTTCGTTTTCATTAATATAAGCTCGAATGTCCATTTTCATGTAAATTCGGCTTGCATATTTTTATATCTCTTTTGTCATCTTCCGGTATTTTGGGAAGTAACATCCTATCACCCTAGGATACGTTTTAAAACCTCGCCAGAGCGACTGACAGGATGGCTACCGACCAGGGAAATTCCTTATTCTTACGATTGTTCATATGAAAAAAGATCTCCATGATCTGAATGCGAACCGTCTATCTGTTCGAAACTATTATTAAAGACAGCTCTATTTTGGTGTTTGGTCCATGACCAACAATGGCGTTTCACATGTAAATAGGCTTCGAAAAAGAAGGATGACTTTCTTTTAGGCTGGCCAAATATCCGCTGTGGTAATCAGCGCCCTATGTCAATGGTTGGCACGTCTCAATATGTTTTTTGACAGTCCGAACGCAGACGTTTCTTTTAAAAACAAAAACAAAAAAGTAAAAGGTTTTGTTGGTGTAGATTTTTATTCTTTTTTACTTACCCTGTGACGGACAATGTATTACCTGACAAGTGGTATCTCTCCCGAATAATTTGTCAAGCTGAATGCATGCACAAAATAATAATAATAATAATATTAATAATAATAATAATAATAATAATAATAATATTAATAATAATAATAATGATAATAATAATAAATACGTACACACGCATATATATAAAGTTTTTCTATAGTTGAAACACTTTTAAATGACTTGAATTGTAATATTGTTGATATCGTCGTCTGGCATCTTCGTTAATTGCATGCCAACTGTTTTAACCCCTTCCTTCTCCTTTTCTTCTTCTTAGTGTATTCATATTCTCCTCTATATATTTATACTACCCATCGCTTCTTATCACTCTTTCTAACTTTTCCCTAAAACTATCCTTATAACCCTCCCCCTTTCTTTAACGGAAATTTGATTTTTGTAATTAATTTAAACCCATAAGAACTTTGGCTTTGCGTCACGCCAGTCATGGCATATTTTCTCTCCTCAAAATTTGAAAAGGTCTGGAACTATTTTAATTCTTGTATTTTATGTTTTTATTATTCTTTATGTAAATACAGCCATATCTTGCTACGATGAGCAGACCAGTTCAATCATATTTGATCTCACCAGGCAAGAAAAATTAAAATACAATATATATATATATATATATATATATATATATATATATATATATATTATTGGAATATCCCTATCGACTCGACAGGTAAAGGGTTGGAGAGGAAAATATGTTTAAAGCTTGCAACGAAATGGCGTCGTTAATTACAAGCAATCTTTTCCTGTAACGATAACAAGCTAGGTACGTAGACGAATTTAACACATATACTGTCTGAAAAGCCGAGGAAAACCACCGGCTTTCCGTACGGGGAGATTCAACGAAATTTGAGAGTGTCTAGATAGCATGTCAAGTCCGTGAATCCCGGTGACGGGAAAGAGAAAAATGATTTAGCAGTTACCATAGATAGGAGAGTTCTTTTACTTCCGCTCTGACCCACCCTCGGTAAATTCAACACTTTCAAATTATCAGAATATATATATATATATATATATATATATATATATTAATTCCCACTGACCCCACTCTCGCATTCAAATCCGAACTTAGCAACCTAATTTGTAATCTAGATCACAGCACTAGAACCATGATCGAGAAATTAGTGCCAGACCACCCCAACCCAACTGTCTTCTACACTATCCCAAAACTCCATAAACCCCCTTAATTTGTTAGCGACATACTTACACAGCTTACACTCAGTAACAGAGTAAACACTGAGGCATCAATTAACGAAACCTCTGAAACATACTGCATAGCTAAAGCCATAAGAATAGTACCACCTGGCCGACCCACGTTTCGGGTATTGGAACTCTCACAGAATACATCTCAGGGTATATAGACAACATTCTCAACCCACTGTTGTCAAACCTCCCCAATTACCTAAAGGACACCACACACTATCTACAAATTTTAAATAGGATAGGGATCATACCAATCAATGCAATTCTTGTGACTATAGATGTGCCCTCACCCTATTCCAACATCCCATATGAGGAAGGAATATCTGCGTGCAGGACTTCTTACACACTCTAAATCTACAAGACACAAACATTAACGCCATATGCAACATTATACCATTTATCTAACCACGCAACAACTTAACATTCAACAACCAACACTGTCTACTAATAAAAGCCATGGGAACAAAAATGGCTCCCAGCTATGCCAACATATACATTCACATATTTGAACATAAATACATTCACACTTACCACCTAAAACCATTACACTATAGCAACATAGATGACATCTTTCTTATTTGGCCACATGGCTAAGAGGCATTGATGGACTTCTATCAACACATAAACAGCTGTTACTACAGCATAAAATTCACGACAGAACACTCCACCACACACATCTTATATTTAGATGTTTTAGTAAACATCACAAACAATCACATCACCGCATCACATTATACCAAACCCACCGATGGCCACGGTTACCTTACTCTTAATAGTTGCCACACCATCAATATAAAAATAATTTATTATATACAGCCAGTGTCTACGTGTCAAACGAATCTGCTCACACCCGATCGAGTACGAAAAATAAGTAGGAATTTTGCCCAACTACGTCCTTCATAGGAATTACCCCCTTAGAATAATTAAAGAATCAATTAAGAAAGCAAAAAATATAAGCAGGCTACATTTTCTTACATAAAAACGCAAAATATAATCCTCAAAAATACCAATGGTATTTGATTACAACAATAACACCGAAAAACTTCACAAGCCTCTTTAACAGGTATTCAGACAACTGCAGCATGACTTCACCCTCAACACAATATACAACACGCTTCCACTCAGTGCAAGAAGACAGCCCCCCCCCCGAATCTACAGTCACTGCAAACATCCACAAAAATACAAAACACTTTCGCAATTCAAGGAAACAAAACATGTAACAAACCCAGGTGCAAAGTCTGCAGACACATTGATACTAACGACTCATTTACACCTCTGGGCACAAGCACTTAACTTAAACTCCCCCCGTTCAACTGCAACAGACCCAATGTAGTCTACATGATATAGTGCACCAGCTCCACAAAGGGTAACTACTTGGGGGGAAACAGACCGAGGGTTCAGCTTACGATTCAACAACCACAACTAAACAATTAGGGATAAATCCACACAGCACACAATAGCGATGCATTGCCCACTCCCAGACTACAGCGTAGACAACATGAAATACGTACTTACAGCCTCCAACTTTGAAACACAGCGAAAAAGAAGACAATAGGAAAAGAAACTCATTCTGAGACTTAACACCCACATCTCTGGTCTCAATAAAGATGTGGGACCGCTAAATGAGTATTCTTTTCATCAAATCTAAAACAAGCAAAGACATTTTCCCACAGGGCACAAGGAAGAATAAGTATGCGCGGTGGAAGAACGGCTTAACATTCCCCACTAGGAGTTAATTTTTGTTTTTGCAATGCCTTTTTTTTTTAGCTTCCACATATTTTAATTTTCAACGTATATCTGATTCCATTTTCCAAGCACGCATATGCGCGCATACAAATGCACAGGTGTATATATGGGTGCGTTACACATTCCCCTCACAAACCCTATATACTATAGTACCCCTCTCTGAAGATATAAGGGATTACGTTTATTATGGTGGTGGTGGTTGTGGTGGTTGTTGTTGTTGTTGTTATTATTATTATTATTATTATTATTATTATTAATAATAATAATAATAATGTTAAAGAGCATCTCTCCTCTCTCTCTCTCTCTGACTCTTTCATACTCTCTCTATTTTCTCTCTCTGTGTATCTATTAAATAGTAGATCGAGAGAGAGAGGGAGAGGGTGGGAGGAGGTCAGAGAGATATTTTTGTAGTAAATCCACGTTGCAGGAAGTGACGTTTCATCTAACCGGATGTCATGTGATGCTACGTGGCAAGGTTGGTGAAACGTTGAGTCCCTCAGAAAAAGCCGAGCCGAGCAGAAGTCTAAAATGGTTCTCTCCTAAGTAAGGGGGGAGATGCGCGCCCCAGACGTGGGGCGTGGTAGGTACCCACAGTGGAGACCATCGATGGCGACATCTGCAGATCATGCCTGGGAGAATAAAAGGTTGAAAACCCAACATCTGTCTTCATCTTGTGTATTCCGGCGAAAACAGCAAGAGAGCTCCACCCAGATGAAGACTCTCCCAGAGCAGCGGAACCAGGTATGAACTTCTATATATAAACACATACATCCACAACCAGTGTCCTAACCAGTAGACTAACGGTTTAAGGAATCTTGGGTCCCGTTCTCTCGTCTCTTAACACTTGTAATATCTCTCTCTCATCGTCGTAAACTTTTTCTCTTCATTAGTAAAATGGACACGTCATCACCAGGGTACCAGTATCCCTCAAGTAAAGTGTCCAAACCCAAATCCGTTTCTTCTCCCTCCAGTATGTAACATATATGTTATTTGGTGCCGTTGACCTTCTTGCCCCCGCATGGGGCATATATATCGAAACCTGGATTGCCACGGACATAACGAGAAAAAGAGATAACGAGGAAAAGTAAAGACAAGAAGAGAAATTGAGGAAAAATGAGGGAGAAAAAAAACGGAGAAGAGACAGTGGAATAAAAAAAGAAAGAATAGTGAAAATGAAGAGACAAAGAGAATAAATGAAGAACAGTGAAAAACGGGTAGAGAGAGAGAAAGATAGAGAGAGAGAGGAAGGAAGAAGAAGGAAAAAAGATAGCAAAGGCACGAAGAATACCATACGCATTTAGAAGAAAATTAAACTCCAAAATTAAAAATACGCTGTAAGCTTTGAAAACGACTGAAAAACAAAAGAGAAAAGAAAATTAATTTACCATATTAAAAATAAAAATAAAATTGAAAAACACAGAGAAAGAATTGAAAACACGGAGAAAGAAAAAAAAAACGTATATATATATATTTAAATAGACAAGACAACACAAACGAACAATGTTGAAGCAAATGACATCGAGCTTGTCCACAGTTTATAAACCTGTCAGTCATTTGACATTGTTGAATTTAGCAAAGCGTTACAAAAATAAGGGACAGTGAACTTTTAAATGCATTCGGAATAGCAAGATGTCATTTTAGATTTGAAAAAAAGAAAAAAAAAGAAAGAAGAAATTACACTATTGTCGAAAGTATTATGTGATAAATAAAAGTCAGGTTGGTGATGTGGCATCCCTCCGGATTAATTTTAAGTAAATTATAATTATATGAATAGAATAGAAGCGGAACTTTTTAATTTAATTCTGTGGTTAATTGTAAAAGAATAATGATTTTTTTTTAGTTTCAGAAAACCCTTGAACTTTGCTTACGTGGACAATTTGATCTGTGATAATTTTGTTGAACTTTGCTGAAAGTTGTTAGTTATAAGTGAATTTATTAAGTATATATTAATTAAGTATTATTGAATATTGTTAAGCATTGTTGAGTTGCCATGTGTATTTTTCTGTATTTCTTTTTCTGTACTTTTGTTATCTTGTATTTGTATAGCAGATGGGGGCATCGATGGTCTTGCCACGTGGGGTCAATGTAATTTATTTTTTTTTTAAATAAGATGACAGGATAGAGGTATATCAATTATCAATAATATTTTTTTAGATAACGGGATTATGCAAGGAAAACATAAATGAGAATTTTTAAAATGGGATGATGTCGGAAGACAAAAGAATAAGGAATAAGGATTTTTTTTGTAAATCGAAATACAGTAGTTGGACAGGCAGACGGTTTGCTGGATTATGAGTAATGAGGTCAGGAAGTCAGTCGGTATTTATTTTAGTTTCGAGGTGGTCATGTATACATATTTTTTTTGTTTGTTGTTTTGTTCTTGTAGTTTCGACAGATTTTTTTTGTTCCGGATGCGTAAGTCGGTGGAGGACGGTACAGAACGTCCTCGTAATAAATTTTTTAAAAAAATCCATATTTTGGTAGGTGCTCAGGGAAGCACGAGATAGTTATAGAGAAATGGGCGATCTCTGTAACTAATATGGACAGTCGGAGGACGTGTCCATTGTGTGTTGACCACAATGGGGTAGAATAAATAAAACCGACTTGATTACTTTTGGACCAATTAAGTATAGTCATAGAGGAGGTAAATTAATTAAGAACATTTGATGTGAAATGGTGAAGGTTTGGGATGGGATTTTTTTTTTTTTTTGTGCTACCTAGGAGTAAAGAAGATTGTCCGTAAATCCTGAGATGTAAGTAGGAGGCAGATGGACCTCGATTTTGTGTTTTATTGTTGTTCGGGTAGGAGCCGTGAAATTATCGACCACGAGTAGTGTCGACCGGGAGCAAAGGATGCTCTGGAAGTCCCGAGATGGGTACGAAGAAGCCATGGGGTCATAAAGGAGTTTGACCTTGAAGAGCGCAGGGTAGCGCTACATGGCAATTTTATTGTTGTATTTATTTAATTTTGAGTTTATCGATTTATCGTAGGACAGTCTTCTTGCCAGCGGGTAGCGTATGTATTCCCTCCTTAGTTTAGTTAGTTAGTTATTAAAAATGTATGGCTTTGCCATACATTTTGATAAATAAGGGGTGGAGGAAGAATTTTAGAAGTAAAATGTTACCCTATTGTGAATTAAAGGTACCAAATTTAAAAAAAAAAACCATGCTGGGTGAATTTAATTGGTATTATTAAATTAAATTATTTTGGAATAGATTTGGTTGGTTTAGTTATATTTTAGGGACGTTTAGCGCGTAGTTGCATTTTTTTCATGAGAATTACAAGGCGATTAGGCTGTAGAAAGCAGTTTTTTCTGTTGTTTTATTTTTTTTTTTATAAGCCACGGTATTGTCACAAATTAGAAAATTTGGCAGGGGAAATACTATTTTAGAGTAATGGGTACCCTGTTAAAACAATACTAGTGGTTCCAGTGAGTTGGAAGATGCCACGTAGGCCCAAGCAACGGCAATAAGTCTTGTCCAACAAAAGTCTGGCGTGCGAGGTCGCGATAATTCCTCAGGGTACGGAGCGACTGGACAGTCTGTACCAAGCCTAATCACGGGGAGATAGAAGAAAGGGAAAGATGCAGATTTACGTAAGGGACAAGATAGAGCCTTATTATTTTTTTATTTTTTTAGTGGAATGTGTGAGGGATATCTGGGTTGGAATCTTGGGACTTGCTGGGAATGCGGAAAAATCACAAAGGGAAAGCTACTTAGTTAGAAATCGATGCGCATTAGTTAGGGAGTGATGATTCCGTATCTTGTCGGGTTCCAGGAACTCAAACAGGCTTCGAGTGAATCAGTGTGAAGGCGTATCTTGGCTTAGACCAACCAAGGGAGTTAGTAGAAGAGCTTTGTGAAGTCCCGAAGTAGTAGATTGAATAGAACAAAGCTCCAGTAATAGGACCACTCAGAGAAAGACGTCAGGGCATTACAGTAAAGGAAAAAGAAAACTGGGACTTAGGCCTATGCTGAAAATCGAGAACGCGAGTGGGATGGTTGGGTCGGTAGAGCATCAGACTTTTAATCTGAGGGTCTGGGGTTCGAGTCCCCATGCGATAAAGCTACCACCAACATGGAGCATCCGACGTTCTGGTCGTAATTGCGATATGCTGGCCCCATTTCGAAAAAGTGATCGAAAATGGAGTCTCCATTTGTTTGGCCAAGTGGTCCAAATAAAGAGCAGAGTCAGTGGAAAATATCCAACAATGCGACCGCCTAGACAAGATGTATATCTGCAAAGCTGTATCTTTGTCTAACTTGGAAGCAAGTTAATGTCGAGGAGGGACTTTCGAGAAGCAGCAGAAGGGTTGATAGTGTTGTAGAAGAGTACTGGTGCCTGATCTTTCTTGGAAAAGGGGTGAGTCCGGAAAGTGAAAGAATAAAGATGTACTTCGGACATAATTATTTTTTTTTAGTTAGTTAGTTATTAAAAATGGATGGCTTGCCATTCATTTTGATAAAAAAGGGGTGGAGGAATGTTAAAGAGCATCTCTCCTCTCTCTCTCTCTCTGGCTCTTTCATACTCTCTCTATTTTCTCTCTCTGTGTCTCTATTAAATAGTAGATCGAGAGAGAGAGGGAGAGGGTGGGAGGAGGTCAGAGAGATATTTTTGTAGTAAATCCACGTTGCAGGAAGTGACGTTTCATCTAACCGGATGTCATGTGATGCTACGTGGCAAGGTTGGTGAAACGTTGAGTCCCTCAGAAAAAGCCGAGCCGAGCAGAAGTCTAAAAATGGTTCTCTCCTAAGTAAGGGGGGAGATGCGCGCCCCAGACGTGGGGTGTGGTAGGTACCCACAGTGGAGACCATCGATGGCGACATCTGCAGATCATGCCTGGGAGAATAAAAGGTTGAAAACCCAACATCTGTCTTCATCTTGTGTATTCCGGCGAAAACAGCAAGAGAGCTCCACCCAGATGAAGACTCTCCCAGAGCAGCGGAACCAGGTATGAACTTCTATATATAAACACATACATCCACAACCCAGTGTCCTAACCAGTAGACTAACGGTTTAAGGGATCTTGGGTCCCGTTCTCTCGTCTCTTAACACTTGTAATATCTCTCTCTCATCGTCGTAAACTTTTTCTCTTCATTAGTAAAATGGACACGTCATCACCAGGGTACCAGTATCCCTCAAGTAAAGTGTCCAAACCCAAATCCGTTTCTTCTCCCTCCAGTATGTAACATTATTATTATTATTATTATTATTATTATTATTATTATTATTATTATTATTATTATTATTATTCTTATTATTATTATTATTATTATTATTATTATTATAATAATAATAATAATAATAATAATAATAATAATAATAATAATAATAATAATAATAATAATAATAATAATAATATACGATCGCATGCGACTCTGGATATATTGGAAGGTGTGTAAGAGGGTAGGGGTAAAAGTGTGCTGGAAAATGGTCTGAGGAGGTGCCTGATGAAGTGAGAACAAGTGCGGATGGCAAGATAGAGATATGGTGGGACAAAAGTGTCATAACCACCAAGTAATTGGAACATAATCGTATTATTATTATTATTATTACTATTATTGTCCGAATTTGGTCGTCATTGATAAGGTCTAAAAAACTGCCAGATTGTAAACTTTTCAGTACCCTGGGACAGGAATGTGAGAGAGAAGGAGAATGAGAAGTGGAGCAATTATGATCCATTGGTCTTGGAGACAAGGGCGTATACATGGGGTTAAAACACAAATAATCCCGGTCGTAGTTGGTACACTAGGAGTAGTATCAAGTCGACTGGTAGGACAATTGAAAAAACTACAAATCCCCGCTGTTTTAGGCGGCCTTCAGACCTCTGCAATTATAGGTACCACCAAAATCCTTAGGAAAACCCTTGATCTTTTAAGCTCCTGGTTTGAAGCCGGGATTAAGGAAAATCCTCTGGAAATGAATCCCATCCCTTTCCAGAGAAACGTTCATAAACGGAAATCAGAATTATTATTAGTAGTATTATTATTACTACTATTATTACTATTACTATTATTATTGTTGTTGTTTTGTTGTTATTGTTGTTGTTGTTTTTATTATTATTTAACTCCTTGTTTAAGCATTGCAATATATCTAACTTTCAGTTTTATTTCCCACATTAAATGTTATTAACCTCTGATTAATCCAACCGGCGTATCGAGCTTCCAATTTTTGTGATGGCTTCTAATTTAAATTTTCCCTATATCTTCAATTTTATGCATATCCGTATGTTCCTATGTATGTATGTATGTATGTATGTATGTATGTATGTATGTATGTATGTATGTGTGTGTATGCATGAGTATATATGTGTATATAGGAGTGTGCATGTGTGTGAGAAATAAAGAAAGAGAACAGTCCGAAATCCAAGAGGTTTAAACTGATATTTTAATATGTTCGAACAAAAATAGGCATAAATTAAGTAAATAAAAATTAACATAAAAAAGAATATTTATTTTTTATTTTTTATATTTTCGTTTTTTTTATTTTTTTATTTTTTATTTTTATTTTTTTATTTTTTATTTTTTTATTTTTTCATTTTTTTAATTATTTGATTTTTTTTACTTTTTCAACATTATACGTATGTATATATGAATTAACGAAACCCTAGTATCTACAGTAAGCGGTTAAAAAATAAATAAAAGTATCTGTGTGTATGTGTGTGTGTGTGTGTGTGTGTGTGTGTGTGTGTGTGTGTGTGTGTGTGGAAAATCCAGACAAACAGCGTGTCCTTTCACCTTCGCACCTACAACCAGAATAAATCTAAATAAGTCCTAGCTTTTGGTGAGAAGATTCCACTTAGCTTATCAACTACATCTGCTTATCAATCTCCAGGTGTATATGTACGTACGGTTATAAACGTGTGTGTGCGTATCCTGAATGTGTATGGGTACGTGAAGAAGCATATGTGGTAGTGTGCGGGTGTATATGCATGTATGTTCACATATGCGAGTGTATTCGTTGGCTGTGTGAGTGTCCAATTCAAAGTTTTATTAAAGACTTAGTTTTGAATAGAGGCCACACAAGTTGCTGACAATTCCAAGTCAATGTTGGGAGGGTCATATTCAAATAGATCTTAACCATATCGGCTATACCCGTGTCCATTCTGCTGCTAACCCTACCCGCCCTACACTCATGTTTCCCTCAGTCACACTGAGGAAGACCGAATGATTGGTCGAAAATATGTGCTTTTGAAAGAAACATTGCTTTTTTCAAAGGACGGTTTGTATTCCTACACATCAACACATAGGAAATAAATACAGAAAAGATATAAACATTTATATATTTCTCGTATTGATTTTTATTCATATATATATATATATATATATATATATATATATATATATATATATATATATAAACTTTGGAAGGATGAGATGTAGGTCAAATATTTTCCCATATTTTTCCATATAAGTTCATACTGTTCATTGTTAAAGGGTTTTATTTTAATACGTTCATTGTTAAAGTGTTTTATTTTAATACGTCTCACGAAAGGCTGTTCTTGTGAAAATTTTCAAATGACATAATGTTTGAATTTGTCCGAATAGTCTTGAAACAATTGTAACTAACGATGAAATACACTATTTGTTGCTATCAATCTATTCCTTGGTGTGTTGAATTTGTTAAAACAATGTATATATATATATATATATATATATATATATATATATATATATATATATATATATATATATATATATATATATAGTGATGGAACGATTCAGATACATTTACCCATTCCGTACTAAATTCTTGATTTTGACACAATTTTGATACCGATTCAGATAACTCCAAAATTCCGATTTTTCCGACTCCCAATTTTGATTAATAGTCCTAACATTAATATATGCACACACACACACACACACACACACACACACACACACACACACACATATATATATATATATATATATATATATATATAGATAGATAGATAGAAAGATAGATACATAGATAGATAGATAGACCACACACACACACACACACACACACATATATATATATATATATATATATATATATATATATAAAGAGAGACAGAAAGAGTAAGAGAATCGAGAGAGAGAAAGAAAGAAACTAAGCGATTGAGAGAGAGATAAAAGATAGATATACTAGTAAAATAAGCAGTCGGGGTAGTATTTGATTAAAAAAAATTTTTTCTTTGTTTAGGAGTATGGTGCCCCTCTTTTTCGTGGTAGAGTTTTACAAAAAGTAATTCGCTTGTGCTAAATCAGAATTGGATATAGAGCAACTGTATATTCTATTATCTGTTTAAATCTAAATTATTTGAAAAGTTAGATTTGTGTGTAGCCGGGTGCGAGTTTAAGTGGCCGTACTCCTTAAACGGTAAAGTCTACAAACATAGGCGCATGTTAAACACCAGGTTTCGAAGAATGTATATACTAAAAAAGATAATAATCGATTAATAAAAACTAGAGACATATTTTAAAACAATATATATATCTACTGGAAGAGGATATTCAATCCCACTGGCGAAAACCAACGAAAGTTTCTACCTACAAAACGAAAGAGGCCCAGATTTCTAGAGTCTCGTTCGTCGCGAAGATTTGCAAATATACTCTCGACGTTAAAATCAGCAAACACACAGTCAATACGATACACTCAACTCAACGACTCGCAGAGAGACACAATGATTGACTACAACCTTACTACACAACATAAATATTAAAACGTATTATAATAAATAATGTACACATATTATTCACGACAGTTTTTTAAATATATATTCCAACATTCATGATTGCCCGTTCATTATTGTTTTTGTTTAATCATTTTTATTCCAAACAAGGCATATTGCCACTTGGACGTAAGCGACACTGGCTTTTGGATTCGATCGGGCGCTGGACGAGGGGAATAGTGCAAGCGTTTATATAATTAAGGCTCAGCTTGCCTCCGTTGCTTAAAAGGAGCACCAAGCTTTAGTGATAAGGGCTAAGTTTTAAAAAAATGCCTCAGGAGGCAACAAACATGGCCGCAGATCAAATTGCCGGATTGTCGTACCGTGACAACAAACGAAGGTGTTCTGAAGACATTTAGGCCTCGTTTTCAGGAGGTTTCTTCCATGGAACCCAGTCTGTCATTAGAACCTTTCGACACGTATTTGGCTGACATTTCTCGCCCTTTGACGACCGAATCGACTAGGGGCTAATGTATTATAACGGAGGATGAATCATCAAAGCCTTAGCAAATCTCCGGGCATCGTTTGTTCTCTTGCTGAGAGTGTTATTCAACTCATCTTGTGGGAACGGCTAAATCACCAATGCTTTTCAACTGGCATTGTGAAGCTGTTATGCAAAAGCAAAGATCTTGGGAACGTGTTGGTAATTATCGGTCCTTAACGACGCTTAACGCTGAGTTAAATACTTTGGCTTATATTCTGCAGCTTGCCCTGGCTAGTCTAATTAGCCCTGCGTAAACTGGTGCCGTGAAGGGCACGATAATCCATGATAACTCGCACTCAACACGATTGATGATAGAAAAAGTCAGCACTGAGGCCGTGCTGACTAATTTAGATCAGTCCATAGCGTTAGACAGGGTGGACCATCATTAGTTGGGGGCTGTTTTGTCTGCGGCCGGTTTTGGCCCACGGTTTCCTTTTTAGTTAAACTCCTTTCTGCAAACCCCTCGGTGATAGTAAAAGTAAATGGGGAAAAGATCGAGGGTCTTCACCTAATGCCGATATATTCGGCAAGGTTGTCCTTTATCACCGACTCTCTATGTTTTTGCATTGGAACCTTTCCTTTGCAAGCTATGGATAAATCCGGTCTTACGCGGTATCACTTTGCCAGGCACTTCTTCCCTAGTAAAGTAATCTGCCTATGTCGACGATATCATGGTGCTTTTAACGAGCAATGGCAAGATTAGTGTGGTCGGCATGAAATCGGATTGTATGAAACGGTAACTTGGGCCAATATTAACTGCGATAAGTCTTCGGGTTTGCCCAGCGATACCTGAAGGGAAGTCCCTCTCCAGGGACCCTTTAGCTGGGGCGACGGGCCTTGCAAGATTCTCGACGTCTGGTTCGGTCCTGACCTTCAGATGGAGAAAAATTGGTCGGAGTTCTTGAAAGCGGTCCGGTTCGCAGCTAGTCTGTGGCTCAGTAAAATCCTTTGGTTAAAAGGGTTAGCCGAAGTGTGCATACCGCACATCTATTCAATCTTTAACTTCCGTCTTTCCGTTCTTCCCCTCCCGTCAGATACGCTGCTATATTTGCAGTGGACCTTTTCCAGTCCTTGTGGTTTTGAAAGGCCCCTATGATCTGTCGCGATATCTGTTATCTCCATTTTTCTGAGGGCGGTCTTGGTATGCCAAATGTAGATAATCGACTGCACACCTTTCTACTCTATTACCTGGATCGAATGTGTAGTTGCCTCTATGCGAGTATTCCTTCTATCTCGAGTGTCGTCGCGCATGAATGTTCCTTTTAAAAGTGAAAAAAGCCTCTTTATCACTCTTCTATTGTCCGGAAACGCATTGTATCGGATGCTAGTGAGGGGATTAGGCTTAGGTAGAATATAAGTGAGGGAAACCGTTTGATAATGGAGTGGCTTCGCTCGATCTGGCCTGAGGCGTCGTGGTTGAGATGTCTTACTTTACGATGAAGCATCTCTAGCCTGGTTGGTGATTCCTGATATTCTCTGGGTCGGTAAGAGACTATACTCAACTGACTTGGCTATTTCGCCTATATGTATACTGCGCGGCGATGAGGTCGAGATTTTTTGCAACAGCTTCGTTTATTGTCGCAACGTTGTGCCGTTAATTATGTTATAGGTCTCACGGTTTGCATACTAAACGTATCGTCTTTTACTCTAGTATTCATCAATGTTTGTGTCTAATTGGGTACCGACAACCGATGGGTATAGAAAAGAAAGGTATTAACCTTGCTATCATGAGAGGTGTGATTTGGAATGCTCATATGAAAGTGATCTACGGATCTGAGGACTTCGCTCTTCTCGACAGCATACAAATCTTCCATTATCATTTGAGGGTTTGTATTAGGACTAAAGATTATTAGACTCTCTTCTTCTGACTTTTGTGAAGTTTCTGGTTATTTTAATTAAGCATTTTGTTCGAAATTTCGTAGCAATTCACCGCTTCATACATAAAAATTCTTAAGTTCAGCAAAACGCCCATGAAGATGGTCGTTGTTAACTTTGACGGAAACGGTGTGAGAATATCATCCAAGATGAGATGCTTGACGCTGGATAAATTGTTACTGACACGAACTGAAGATCTGGGTGTGCCAAGTTCGAATCAATTTCGTTGCACAGAAACATATGTTTACCTGTTCAATTTTTGTTTCTTGAGGGAATCCAATGACACGCCTTTGCTTCTGACGCACGTCCATGATCGAGGTTATTCCTTAGACGGTCACTCCGACAAATATGATTGAAGCCCACATCTGATCTTGAGTCTTACATCCTGGAGGAGAGATAGATAATATAACACCGAAGATGAGAACAGTAGTTCGAATAATGCAATTAATGCAAATTATAAATGGTCATCTAAAAAATTACGGAAAACAAATATAGCCATATTATTATAGTAGTATTTCTCCGCGGGAAGAATCGTGAGAATTGGTGAAATATGTATTGGAACCGGACTTAAAATGGTGAAAAGGTTGATGTACGAAAATGGAGGAGGGGGCAATCGGTAAGTTATAATAAGATTTGTTGTAAACTTCTTGCCAATACCAAATCGATTTTATTCAACCGGCGTTCATATTTACTCTTATCGACGAATGTCGGTAAGCAAGGTCAATGGAAAAAAAAAACGTCAGATCGAAGGAGGAAGGGAATTTGGCGTGCTGGGTATTGGGGGGGGCACTTTACTGAAATAACCCAGAAACAATGTAATTTCGCTTAAAGGGATAGGCGCAGCTTCAGAGTCAACAATTTGCATTCGCTGATGGCTCTGTGCTGGGGATCGGCCAACAGACGGTGCGAATATTCGAGCGCGAGGAATTACATGCAAGCGGGTCTTATTATTTAGATTGGACACATGTCCCGACGCAGGAACGAGAACGGCCGCGGTGGATGAGGGGAGGGGACTCTCGGTGAAACGGGGAGAGGAGAAAAAGGCGGTAAAATTGGTGGATACGGCGGAAGCAGTGACGAAAGATCGCATTTGCTTTTCAGATCTGACATATCGGAAATTGTTTATTCGTTATGTACATTTTCGCCTGAGTTGAAGGAGATTCGAGAGTTCTGCTATTTCCAGTCTCCGAATAGGTGGATATTATTTTCTTTTTTTCATTATTGAGAGAAATTGTGGGGATGATGGCAGTGTTTGGGGTGGTCGTCATCGTCCTGTTCTTGGTGGTGGTTCTGAGGAATTTATTGCCAGCAACTCTCCAAAGCCAATATGACGCAAATGTATCGAAATATTCTAACAGATTGCACACTTGAAGTATACTGCAAATCGGCGGTTCGTTTTTCGTATCTTTTTGATAGGATGCAACGCTTGGCTTTATTGCTCTGATCTCGTTTCTCCGTTTTTATGTTATATCAACGCGTATACACTCCATATGTCAGCCTATAGAAGCTAATGTAATTTTTTAAAATTTATTTTAAATGGTAAATATTAGACAGTACAAAGTCCAGTGATAACTTCATTTATAGATTTCATTGTAAATCGCATATTTAACAACATAATTGAAATATCTTAAGTCAATATGTCTCCTGTAAAACATTCACAAGAAAAAGTCATCCAACCACTGTCAATAGTTTCTATTTCTCTCCCTACCAACTTGTTCATGTGCAAAGTTTCTTTCTTAGTATTGCCTATCTGTGAAACACAATACCACGAGCTTTCTTCCCAGTTGATTAGAATATGCTCCTTTTAAAGTCCAATGTAAACAAATACGTGCTGAACCGCCTTTTTATAAAATCAAACTATGTTCATGCACTCATCACGATGTCGTCTTATTGACCAACTGATACTCATTTAATCAATATCCCCAGTGACATTTGAGTATTAATAAATGTTATCGTCTTTGTAAAAACAATGTAATTCCATATCGCACATTATTCATATTTTACTTATTTTTACTCTTTGTATAGTATTATGTTAGCAGGCCCGGGCAAGCCGAGTAACGTGGTCTATTAATATTATTGGGGAAATAAAACAATCATATTTTGGAAAAATGTGGATTTACGGCTTGGAATGTTTAGTCATTAATTTAACTCATTAATAAAATAAACAAAGTCGATTTAGGAATTGTAAAGTAAATTGGAATTTGGTTAGTTGTGTTAACATAGATGGTGGGTTACCTGGGGCGTCATCAGTTTTGTGTCCTTGAACACGTGATTGAGGTATTGCAGACGTAATAGGTCAGTTAGTCAGAAGAAATTGAGCTAGAGAGTTGGCGAGAAACGCGTTAGCGAACGGATGCGTGTAAACCTTGTTCGAAGCAGAAGGGGGAACCAGTGAAAATGTAGAAAGAGACTCAGCGTGCTAAAATCTGACAAAGGAATCCTTAAGACAAATAAAACATATATAAAATATAACTTGTTATAGCATTCTTTCGGGTTTGAGCAAATAAGAAAGTGTCTGTTTCGTTTGGTCTGAGACAAGCAGACATATTGTTTCGTTTGATTGTAAGAAAGCTGTCAATGAACATTTATATGTCACGTTTTTTAACTTCCTGTATATCTGGAGAAGCGCCCGCACACTCAATGAACTTTATATGTATATATATATATATATATATATATATATATATATATATATATATATATACAAACACAAAACCCACACTCAAGCTAGGCGTACATAGTGTATATGTCAAGACGTTAAGAAATAAATTATATAGGCACCCGCATATATAATGTTATACACCCTACGACTATATAACACTTGGACAGTGTTCGTATATTATCTGAGTGTGTCACTTTATTTCTACAGTTACGTTATACTGTTATATAACTAATATAAATTATTTATTTACAATCTGTACGTTATATATTCCACAACAGAACCATGGTTTCATTGGCATGGTTCAACCTTTACTTTGTAGAAAAGGCCGTTACGATCCATCCCAAATCCTAAACAAATCACGAAATACTGACTAATTGAAAAATACTAGGATGAATAAGAAAAAATATATGTTGAAAATCTGCGGTTTTGTATTTGCACTAAAGAGTAAGTAATTCCGACAAATGTATTTACGTATTTTGTTGGTGGAAAAACATTAGGAAGTTATGATTTAAATCAAGAATAACGAGCTTTGACTTAATGCTGATTACTTTTATACATAAAGTTTTGCGGATTATTAAAATAAGGTCACTTAGTTAAAAAAAAAATATATATATATATGTAATATTTTAATGGGTTTGTATTACTATACACATAGATTTGAAAAAGTTGTCAAAAAAACAAATATATAACAATTAAATGTTATCAAAGGCAAGATAACTTACTTTTCTACCTAACTGGATACTTTTTTAGTGTTTTTATTTAATGTAACATTTTTATTCAGCTCGAAAAACATACAATGTTTACCGATGTATTGGAAAATTAAAAATGGCGCCAAAATCTCTGTTGAACACGATTACTTTTGGAAAATGAGTTTAAAATATGAAACTATACAATATACTGTTAGAAACCCACCGTATATGTCAGAATATGATACACTGAACAGAGATGGCGGTGAAGAAACAGTGTAGTACGATCTTGAGCGTAATTGCCAATAACAAAGATGGCGGCGAAGAAGCGATGCAGTTCAGATCAGATCCTGAGTGTAATTGCCAGTAACAAAAATGGCGGTGAACTGATTGAATCCAAAATTTTACAATTTTTATAGGAACTTTAGAAGCTTTTCATTGGTTGTTCACCACGACTTATGGTTATAAAAACGATCGTCGAAACCATTGGTCTCATACCCTCATCATGAGTGATGGGGAAGGTCTCCTAGCGGCTTCGGCTGCAGGGGGACAGGGTAGAAGTACTCGTCAATGATCCGTTCTTGACACTCAGCCCGACAGGTGAGAGGCCGGCAACCGGTCCAGCACCTGTCGGACTGAGGTACACCGCCTAGGTAATACCTAGGAGGTCCACTCTCCCAGGCCTTGCCACCGGGCTTTCCGGTGGAGTAAGTTCATTGCTTAATGCCTGAGGCGCCCCGACAGGGGAATGCCGACGGGGTTACTCAGGCAATTTTTACAATTGCAGGAGTTCCCCTCCTTTAGGGGAGCCTGCTGGATCCCCACTTTCCGGCCTTGTGCCACATTTGGCCGAGGTGGGCAGAAAATAAATCTCTACCCCCATAACTCGTGGTGGGGATGTGTCATCTAGCGGCTCCTGCTCCAGGGAGACAGGGTAGAGTACTCGTCGAGGATTCGTTCTTGACACTCAGCCCGACAGGTGAGGGGCCGGGAACCGGTCCAGCACCTGTCGGACTGAGGTACACCGCTTGGGTACTACTTAAGCCTTGCCACCGGGCTTTCCGATGGGGCAAGTTTATTGCTTGTCGCCTGAAGCGCCCCTACCTGGGAATGCCGGCGGGGTGCCCAGGAAATTTTTGTTGAGGCGAGAGTTCCCCTTCTTTAGGGGAGTTCGCCTGTTTTTCACCTTCCGGCCTTGTGCCACATTTTGCTGCGGTGGACAGCAAATAAATATCTACCCCCCCATCAGGAGTCAAAAACATTTCCCAATAAGAGAGTAAGTAAATATTATATTGTCTACTTCAGAAATTACTTTAAGCAGTAATAATTCTCTTTGAACTTATACTGAATACCGTTTATGTCTACATTTATTGTGGACTATTAAAACGGATAACTTTTTTTAAGAAAAATATTTAAAGAATTATGTTGGTGCAAAAATAATGTCGTTTTCTGACGTATAAAACGACATTAATCTTACATCAACCCAGTATTAATTCATTATTATGTTAAGTTAGCCTCTTTAAAGTCATTAAAAAACAGCATCAGTAAAAAAAAAACAAAAAAGCAATAAATACTAACAAACCTGGGATACGAACTTCGGCATTAATATCGTAAAAACCTACTACCGTAGTAATGTGTAGTCTGCCTAATATTATTTTGTCGACTTATCTTTCTATTTATGCACGAAAAGACAAACTTTAAATACACAATGACTTTCAAATAGTATATAAATTTACACGTTGTCATTTTTCACAACTTTTAGAGTGTTTTAATGGCCAGGTCTGTTTATGATACCAAATAGTTCAAGAAATTATAACAAATGCGCTGTTCCATGCCACAATACTGTAGATGAATACAAACCAAAGAGAATAAATAAATAAATCGAAAATAGTGTTTATTTCATGTAGATTGATACGCACTACGGATCTGTTTGAAGCTCATATCACTACCACTTTTAGTAAAGGACAGTATAAGAGGAACGATAAAGTGTCGCCCAAGAGGAAACAACACTACACGTTTAGTTTAAAACTTTTATTGAAGAAATCAATCAAGTTGTTTGAGTAGGCAGTAAAGCTGATATCTATTTAATGTAGCTGCCTTCAGCTTCAATCACGCCTCGACGCAGGTTCAAAAATGGGAGCATACCATTTCTACAAGCACCGACAGGGGTTCGTTGGGGTATTCGACGGATGGCGGTGACAAGGCAAGCTTTGGTGTTGTGGGAGGTCATATTGGTGATGCTCTCGACGTATGACTAAACGATGTAGTTCAGTGGGTCAGGTCGAGGCGGAGAAAGGTACAAAGTTGTACCACTCCTGCCGAAGCAATACTCTTCAGCACATCCCGGTACACTTTGGTGTTGACTTTCAAGCCGACTTCGAAGATGTGAGGTTGCATGAGATTGCATGATGTGGCTCTCACTTGAAACCACACTAAAGACAATAACCGTGACAGGAAACTTTGTTAAGGTTTTCTCTTAAGCGTGGAGCAGTCAGGATTGAATTTTGAGGGTGCTGGCAATGGTGCTGTTGTCATAACTTCGATCGGTAGATAGCATGACTTGTACAGCGGCGCACCTCTGATCTCGCTCGTTGAACATTGTGTTATTTTCAGACATGATAGAAGGCGCCTATCGCTCTTGAGATTTATACATAGCTGGCCAACTAGTAGATGGTTTGCAACAATAAAATAACTGGTTTTCAAACGGAAATGGAATCATATCATCTTGTAAGGGCTACAATTTTATCGTTCTATCCTGTACATAGTAGACACTGATTTTTTTTTACTTGTGTGAAAATTCCTCTGTGTGTTACAGACGATTTCTTTGAACCGTAATCCTTAAAGCAGATAAGGAAGCTGCGACAACATGCTGGTTGGCATGGGAATATATTGCAATACCATTAGTGGAGTTTCAGTCATTTTACAACGTAAAGGGTAAACCGGAAAAAAAATCTAATTGTTGAAGAGCTATGTTACAAAAATAGAAACTTCAAATTAATTCTAACATGATCTCTTTTTTAAAATCTTTATTTCCCCCTACGGCTGACATCATTTCGTATGCGTTTGCATGCGCACGTCAGCGCTATGCTGCACGCTTTGTGGTATCAATACTTGTTTGTTTTAATTTTTAGTGATCATCGTATACCGAATTTCGAAAATTAATCTGATGTTCCTGCAATTATGAGAATCAAACCAGTTTTCTTTGTGTTTAGTATTTCTTCCAACTACCTATGCATATGACTACTTTTCTGTCTCATTCTTTTGTCTTAATCATTCTCTTATCAACTGACGGCCTATACTGATCCGTCTGATTTACCTATATCCTTGAGTGGCATTTAGCCATTATATAGTGATTTATTAGCAAAATAATTTGAATAACGTAGTAATTTCTTGGTTGATATCGGGGTGAGGGTTCGTTTAATTCGCTGGGATAGATGCACGCTTAGAATTCGTAAATGCATGCATTTAGGATAAAACCCTGATGTAAAACCTGGGATCCCCTGTCGTCTCTGTCTTGTGACAGCCAATCCACAGACGGAGATTAGCAGTTGAACAAAATATGGTTGGTTCTGGACGAAGCCTTCATCAGTATAAACAACCAATCTGTGTGGATTTCTGAACAATTAGTTATTGTGCCGGCCCTCCCACGTAAGAATCGAGAAGACTGTAATCAATAACAAGCATGATGATGATGATGATGATGATGATGATGATGATGATGATGATGATGATGATGAAAGATCATGTAGAAAACGAAAGCAGTTTTGATATGCATAATAATTATATAAATATCGCTTTCGAGATTAAATGAACTATTTTGAGTTGCACGGTTTATATTTCAAAAAAAAATTAATTAATTCCGATTCAAATTCTCTCTTTAAATTTTATGATTATCACTAGCAGTGAAACCCTGGATTGCCTGTGATTAAATAAGAGACATTATCAATCACTACCCCAGATCATAACTCTATTCTTTGAGTTCCGTTATCTCTGATTAAACAGGTTTTTTTTTGCTTTTTTTTGTTTTTTTTTGGGGGGGGGAGATTTACTGTGTGCTGGCTCATGGGAAATTGGAAGTACCTGTTTTGTTTGTAACACCATTGCAAGATGATTGCCGTAAAAGTCGAAAGGCTCCTTCTATGCGGTTTGATTTTTAAACATAATAATAATGTTCAACATAATAAGAATATCATAACAGATGTATTGACTTCCCCAGTACTGTGGAACTCCGTTTACTAATCTGCACAGTAACCCTCGAGAATAACAGAGTGAAGCTATTAATAACAAGTGCTGCAATAGTGGCCTGAACCTGTACAAGAAATGAGATATTATGTATTGTATTTTGTTGTTGTTACACTTTGTGTCTGACTGTTGTTGTTGCCGACTCTATGCTGATAGACCAATCATAACAAGGCTATCAGTATCTTCTTTTCTCAGTCTTCCAGCACTTTCTCGCAAGATTTTGCAAGTTCTCCACAAGGCAGTTTTCTGATATAATCTAACATTGAGATAAATCCTAATTTTCAATTGCAAAATCATTTTGTCAAACTCCCCAGGGCTCCCATTGTCATAGGTGCAACTTTTACATTCTTCAACCTCCACAATATTTTTATCTCATTTTCAAAATCTTGGCACTTTTAGATCTTCTCCATTTCTTTCTCCTCCCACTCACATCAGCTGGCACCGCTATATCAATGATTATTTACTTTATTCTTTTTTTTCAACAAGGCTAAATCAGGTATCCTTGCTTCAGTCATATTAGTACATAAAATATTCATATCCCACAATAATTTCACATTATCAGTCTCCACTGACTTCGGGTAAAGGTTTGTACTCTTTTTCACTGCATTCTAATCCTCTTTTCTTGCATATATGCCAATGGATCTTTCTCGCAATATTGTCATGTCGTCTCTTGTACTCCTTTTGGGATACCTTCTCACAACTACAGAAGAGGTGAGTTTTAGACATTTTATCAATGTGATATTCACATAATTTGTCCTGAGCGCTTACGTCTGTGCCTACATATGAGGGTTTTAGTTACATTTTTACAACTATCGTCAGGTTTTTGTTCTTGGTCCACTGCCTCTGATAGATGTTTACTAAATATTATTATTATTATTATTATTATTATTATTATTATTATTACTATTATTATTATTTTATTATTATTATTATTTTATTATTATTATTATTATTATTATTATTATTATTATTATTATTATTATTTTTTTTTATACTCCGGATTTAGTCGTCAGTGAAAAGTCTAAAAAAAACTGGAAGAGTGTAGACTTCTCAGTACTCTGCGACAGGAATGTGAGAGAGGAGGAGAACCAGAAGTGGAGCAATCATGCTCCATTAGCCTTGGAGATAAGGCGTATACACGGGGTTAAAACACAAATGATCCCGGTTGTAGTAGGTTCACTAGGAGTATTATCAAGTCGTTTGAAAGGACAACCGGGATTGAGGGAAATCCTCTCGAAATTAATATCATCCCTTTCCAGAGAGCCGTTGATAAACGAAATCAGTATTATTATTATTTTTTTTATTTATTTGTTTTTTTTTAGTCACACAGACCATCATCTAAGATTTCCCCTTGGGAAAAAGTGTTGGCTTTCTCTATAGTCTTAGTAAGAACAAGTCTCCCCAGGTTTCCAGTACTCCCCATCTCTTTCGATAACCATTGCAAATGGTTTTATGTTATCCCAAAAGCTGCTCACCATTGGTTCCTCGTTGGCAACCTGGGGGTAGGATTCTGTATACATATCCGCTTATTTGTTTTTTATTAAATTATTTGTATCCTTTTATAAAGAAAATATAAAGTTATGATCGTTTAAAAACAAAATAGAGTTTACCTTTAAACAATTAAAATTTCCTCTCAGTCGATAATTTTAATAATTTTTGTTGTATTTCGACACGGTTTTGTTTTCTTTTCTTTTTTGTTTTTCTTTTTAGTATTTTGAAGATTTTAAAACATTGAACGGCTTCTAAATATTATGGATAGGTTTGTATGGTTGAAAATTGAGCATCATTCAACACCTTTCACAGTTTATTTTATTTATGAGTAAACGTCGTTATTTGACGGTTATTACTGTAATCGTGAGATTGTCATATATACATTGTTAAAATGGAGTACTGTTGCCACATATGGGAAGGAGCTGCTCGACGTGCCTTATCCAGCTTTGATAGAGTTTAGAGCCGGCTTTGAAACCTGGTAACTGATGCCATTTTCTCTTTCCTGCAACTATCCTTATTTTCATGACAAGACCCGACTAAACTCCACTCTATGGTCCCCATTTTGCAAACTTTTACAGAAAACACTCGGCTAGCATCTGTGCCTAAATCTAAACGCAGATCCCATGAGCAAATCTTATTACCCAGAACTTCCCGGTTGTCGAAGACTGTTCCTCTGGCCTGCTTTCCCATTGAATACAACATGGTATCCTTCAAATGCAATGTGAACAAGTTCTTTTTAAGCCGTGTCTATAGATAATCAAATTCTACCCAATTTATACTATAAGCGATTAATTCACAACCACCTTACATTCATTAACCCTTATATTCGAGTGGCCTTCGTGTCTTGATAAGCGGTGACTCCCAAGCAAAAACAGAAAAACACTTGCTACTAATAAAAGAGTTAATAAAATATTAAATTCTTAGCGTAGTTGCACAGGTTGTAAGAAATATACTTAACTAAGAAGCAGTGTTAAAGTACTCTTTTCATAAATCCTCGCCATATTCCGACTGAAATGACCAAGATTTATCTGCCCTAAACCAGCGTCCATGCGGCTAATTATTGTCCCCTTTTACATAAAATACGCTTTATTTCCAACCAATGGCTTTGGGCTGTTCATCTGTCTTTGACGTTACTGCAAACCAATTGCATTCGAAATTCTGTCTTTGACAGTTCGGGGTAATTATACATCTTGTATTTCGATCGTTGCATCTTCAATCTGTGTCAGGTGTGGCTGATAGCATTTTCCCTGCCAACCTTCAAGACGAGCACCTGTGTCTCACTGTAACATCATTATATTTCTTGTTTCTTTCACTCTCTATGCCGTCTTTCTCTATCTCTCTATCGATCTGTTTAACCCCCGCTCTCTTTCCTTCTGCTCTCTCTCTCTCTCTCTCTATATATATATATATATATATATATATATATATATATGTGTGTGTGTGTGTGTGTGCGTGCGTGCGTGCGTGTGTGTGTGCGTGTGTGAGTGTTAATGATAAAACTTTGTGAGCCATACTTGTTTGAATCTCTTACACACACAGACACACACACACACACATATATATATATATATATACCTATTACTACATTAGGCATATATATATATATATATATGTGTTTGCCTATTATTTTATTAGGCATATAATATATATATATATATATATATATATATGTATATATGTGTGTGTCTGTGTGTGTGTGTCTGTGTGTACTAGCATGGGTAGCCGGCGTTGCCCGGGTGTTTGGAGGTGTGTGTTGAGCAAAAAAAATGTGGCAGTAGGAAGGCAGGCTCGAACCCGTACCGCAAAGGAGGAAAGGAACAGGAAAAAAACGTGACATCTTTGCTCTTACGACCACCGCCAAACTTCAAGGTACCTAGGTTTAAATCGAAAAGAGGGGATGACTTCCGAAAATATCGGCGAAAAAAGCAACCCCCTTCCTCTAGAAAATGCCCAGTTGAGGGTTAAGAAATTAATGTTTTTTTAGCTAATTTTTCAGTATTTGTCGTCTGAGGTGTGAAGCTTCAGAACGATACTGATCTTGTAAAAATCCGTCGCCTCTGCCAAACGTTTTAGGAACACATGCAAACATACATACATACATTTTTATATTGGTAACTAAAATTTTCAACCCAAACCGATTAAAAGCTTGCCTTATATCGGAATACCCTTTATGTAAAATTTCAAATGTTTAGACCAGAAATTGTCTGAGTACTTTGGTAGAGACCGAAGGGGTAAATTTTCTTAACTTTGACCCCTATTATGACCCTTAACATTTATTGTTTTGGGCTCAAATCAATTTATTAAGTTAGATCCATGTTCAAGGAACCTATGTCTAAAATTTCAAGAGTTTAGACCCAAAATTGTCGGGGGAGTTTGGTAGAGTTATCAAAAGTCAAATCGTTAATCATTGACCCCCTTAACAGCCAAATCTCTGGCCAAAAACGGATTGCAAAGATTTTCCCAAATCTCTGTACCCTGTATGTCAAATTTCGAGTCTGTAGACTAAAAATTGACAGAGATATTCCGTAGTGAAATGTACACAGACAGACACACAGACAGACACACATATAGATACACAGACACGTTCACTGTTATAGATATACTAGCATTTCAGCTCGGCGTTACCCGGGTGTTTGGAGGTGTATGCTGAGCAAAAAACAAAAACAAAAAAACGGTCAATTTTTTTAAACTTTGATCCCTATTATGACCCCTTAAAATTTATTCTTTTGGACTCGAATTGAGTTATTAAGTTAGATCCATGTCCAAGGAACCTATATCTAAAATTTCAAATGTTTAGACTCAAAATTGTCGGAAGAGTTTGGTAAAGTTCTTCAGGGTCAAATCTTTGAACTTTGATCCCTTAACAGTACTGAGCGCTAGGTTTAAATCGAAAAGAGGGGATGACTTCCGAAAATATCGGCGAAAAAAGCAACCCCCTTCCTCTAGAAAATGCCCAGTTGAGGGTTAAGAAATTAATGTTTTTTTAGCTAATTTTTCAGTATTTGTCGTCTGAGGTGTGAAGCTTCAGAACGATACTGATCTTGTAAAAATCCGTCGCCTCTGCCAAACGTTTTAGGAACACATGCAAACATGTATATATGTGTGTGTCTGTGTGTGTGTCTGTGTCTCAGTACCCTGTATATCAAATTTCGAGTCTGTAGACTAAAAATTGGCAGAGTTATTGCGTAGGAAAATGTACATAGACAGACACACAGACACGTTCACTTTTATAGATATATAAATATGGAAACGTATGTGTGAGTACATTTCTTAATCTAAATACTCAACAGTTTTTTGAGCTACAGACATTCGGTACATAGGATATTCATACACGTGGAAAACCTTTTAATCAATTTTCATCCGGAGGAAAAGAGCTGCTAAGCTGTAAAAATTTAATAATTAGTACATAGGAGTCATCGGATTTTTACCTGTTTGCTAACTGTTTCACGAATGCGCATGCGTAAATAGTTTACATTACAAATTTCAAATGCTATAAATAAGTAGTTTGAAAACACCCTTTTAAGATCGTGTCATGCTAGGCTAATAGTTATCGTCTATTACTCACTGTCTTTAGGTTTTGGTTCCGATCTCATCTCGAGTATTTTTTTCTTTGTTTACTTACAAGAAGTGAACGATTTAGAAAAAAAAATAACATAATACTCGCATGCAAATATCTCAGTTTCTGTGTTAATTAAAATATAATATCTATGTGTAATTCAAGGGCGGGCAATGCTGTGTGGCCTGCTAGTATAGAATATTTTTTCTTTTACTGATCCAGACCAAAACAGATGCTACAGTTTAATATCATTACATACGCAGAGAAATAGCTGTTTCTTTCCCGAATTTTTTTTTAATCTCGTCTTAATAAAAGGTTGTGAACTGAAAACTGAAAGATCTTATTTTCGATTTCTTCTCTTGAAGTAAGTCTACTTAAAAGATACTGTAAAATCCTTAAGATATGGTAATAACTAAGTGCGGGGTGTCATTAATATGGTTCGTGATTCATAATTTCCAAGGCCTATTATTCAAGGAAATGCTGGGTCTTTTGTGCAATATGAAGGCTTGCGTTAACCCGATGAAAAGGGCGACACTTTTCTGTTTGAAAATCCCTTTTCAGCCGTGATAGCAGCTGAGGCAACGGACTTTATGATCGCCTTGCATCATGTGATGAATCATTCCATTGCATAGGCTAGCACAAATGCTGAATAATTATCTATAACTATAGACCGCTTCTAGGCTGCTGTACTGGATTTTCATCCGGAATCGGCCAAAGATCATTCCGCTTTGCATTACAATAAATAATCCATTTTTATATCTTTAATCAAGACTCCATTTGCATATACGGGGATATGACTGTCTATCTGCAAGCAGTATACAACCTGGAATAAAAACATCGACACACGTATCACAAGTAATATACGAATATTGCTTTCTGAAACTTCAAATATATTTTAAATCCATCTATTCCCCCTCTATCTCTCTCTCTATATATATATATATATATATATATATGTATATATATATATATATATATATATATATATATATATATATATACAGGTTTTGTGAAAATGTTATGCTTTTGCCAATATTTTCTACTCTTAATGTATACCAATTTTTTTTTTTATTAATTAAAACCTTTTTCTGTATCTGCAATACTTACTGCCTTTCACACTTGTTGTCGCCTCACTACGTGTTGGCCAACTAAGCCTCTAGTGAGCTTTTGGCACTATCGAAACCGGTATCTTCACACAGCACTCACTTTGAACCGTAGAGATTCTACGTCTCTATCCACTGCGCCACGGGCTCCAAAGACTGACGGAAGACCAGATAAGACGGGAAAGAAAAACTCGAATGCATAAGATAAAAAAAATTCAACTTTGATCGTTCTTCGGGGCGTTTACTCATCTCAAAAGTATTTCAAGAATAAAAACGGGAGTTTTTATTAGCATTGTGAATATCTTGAAAATTAAATGGATATACCAAGTTAAATAACAGGCATATATCCTTTTTGTAAAAATAAGATGTACCTTTTGTCCATTTTTGTTGATACGTCACGTCTATACAACAACAGGTTTCCTGCATTGCTATAACCTTCTTATATTCTTCTATATCTATTTATCAGCAATGCTTCAAGCAAACTACCTTTCTCTATTTACACACACACACACACACACACACATATATATATATATATATATATATATATAAATATATATATATATACATATATATATATTCTTGGAGGTTTTGTAACCTTTAAAACTATATAAAAACATATAATTTTTATATTTTTCATCATTCGTTAGTCAGTAAGTCATTTAATAACCTGCAATCACTGCATTAACTTCCTCTCTCGAATTCACTATAGTACCAATATTAATTTAAGAGATCATCAGTTGTTTACCATGAAACACTGTTTGGGGAATTTTAAAATGAAACAGTATATTAAATCATGGCTCTCTAGCAGTGTTGATCAAACACCACCTCCCTTAATCTTTAGACGAAAAAATGTTACAAATATTACATCATATATATATGCTTGACTGTATTCGTGTGTTTATGGAAAAATATGATTCTTCAGTTATATTTAACTTTTTATTTATACTTATCCTTTAATTCATGAAGCTCAATATAACTACAGAGCATTTACAAATAAATGAAAAAAGGTATATAACCCAAATTTAAAGATACTGCTCATCTTACCGTTTATTTCTTTAAGTGTGTACAAATGTCTCATTCTTGACATCACTCTTGTGCTTATTTTTTATTATGTATTCTTAGAATTTTTCTTCTTTTTTTAAAAATTAAAGATGGCATAAATGAAAGAAAAAACAATTGCAACTTCACTTTCGATTGTCGGATTTTTGTGATCATGCTATGATCTTTTACTTTCATTTAAAGACGATAAGTTTTTATTATTCTGAGTTAAGAGCGGAATGGATATCATAAAATAACATACTAATTATATGACAGATATTGCGCTGCGAAACAGGTGCTGTCAAGAATTGGATATTTTAACATAATTTGGTAAATAAAGGGTAAAATGTAAGACGTCTTGAAATTTGGAATATGGATCTTTTTGCCTTTTTTATATACTACCATTTCAGCCCGGCGTTGCCCGATTATTTGGATGTGTGTGTTGAGCAAAAAAAAATATATATGTGGTAGTAGAAAGCCAGGCTCGAACCCGTATCGCGAAGGATGAAAAGAACACGGAAAACCCTAACGTCTTTGTGATTACGACCACCGCCAAACCGGAATTTAATTAAGTCTTGACAATAGAAAGAAGGGGTGACTTTCAAAAATATCGGCGAAAAAACGACCCTCCCTGTAAAAAAGTGCCCAGTTGAAGGTGAAGATATTAATGTTTTCAGCCAATTTTTCGATATTTGTCGTCTAAAAGGTCGAACCAAAATGATGTACCAATAATCACCTCGATCAACCCATATATAAGAAAATTGTATTTTCTTTTTAAATAAATAGAAAAGAGGGTTTTTAATAGTAATATCAATACACACAAAATACAAACGAATTTATAGGAGTATAGATAGATAGAGAGATAGATAGATAGATAGATAGATAGATAGATATAAGTATATATATGTGTGTGTGTATATATATGTATATAATTATTTCCACAGCCAGACCATCTAGCAGCTCACAAAAGCCTTGACATCTACGTGAGCTGCGACGTTGACTGTGAAATATATCCTTTCACCTTTATATATATTATTCCAGGTAAATATAATTTAGAGGTAAAAATTAATTTTATGAGGTTTATATACAAGTCCTCAATACTAAGATTGAACTCTCTCTCCCTCTCACTCTCTCTCTCTATATATATACATATATATATACATATATATATGTATATATATATATGTTTTACTTATTGGCCTAAGCTTTCGCTTTTATCTGAAGTAATATTATACTCTTATCGTCGCTACTTCCCTATCTTAGGTTTTTATGGGTGGTTTTCTATTTCAATATCTTGGTCTTAGAAGATGTTCTCTTTTAATTGGAGTTCCACTAAAACATGTATGCATATATGTAATTTATAAGGTTTGTATATTAAACAGACTATATATAGTGTTTGTGGATATATATATGCATATACATGTATATATATAAATATATATATATATATATATATATATATATATATATATAAATTATATATATTTCTCCGGCTACTCCTAGATTCACCCTCATCATAAACCTAATTTCTATGACAACCCCTCCATCAGATTGATCTACCCATCTAACTCTGACTTAGTAAGTTTCCCTCTTTGGCTGAATTCAGATTCCGTAATTAATTGGTTTGTCTCCCTTAAAAACAAACATCTCCTTAACTTCATAACATTTGACATCCAAAATTATTATCAATCAATTTCTCCGATTCTTTTAAATAAGGCTCTTATCTTTGCTAAAAGAAATTCTGACTTAACTAATTTAGAAATTAAATTAATTCTCCTAGCGAGAAAGTCCCTTATACAATTTAACAATAAGCTTTGGACTAGAAAGGATACCCCTGATAATTTTGACATCTTGATGGGTGCTTCTGACTCTGCAGAAGTTACCGATTTAGTGGGACTCTTCTTACTGAAAGAACTTAACTACCACTTTAAACATATCCAAGGGGTCTTTATAGAGACGATGCACTTTTTACTACAACAGCCAGGCCAAGAGAGTACAACAAAACAATTAAAAAATTACATAACTTCTTCAATAACTTTGGCCTTTCTATAATTATCGAACCAAACAAAAAAAACTTCAAATTTTCTAGATGTTAAACTTAATCTTAATACTGAAACTCATATCCTATCATAAACTTAATCTTACGCTTTTATACCTCCATAAATCTTCTAACCACCCCAACTCAATTATAAAATCTATAGTACCATCTGTCTCTAGAGGATTTCTGCTCTTTCTGCTGATAAAAAACCTTTTAATCAAAATGCTACTTTCTACCATAATGCCTTATAGAACTCAGGACACAAGGACAAGATTAAATACAACAATTATGCCCCTCCTACAGGCCGCCTTAAATCTGTAAGCACACATAATATGACTCGTAAGAAACCAGTTCAAATAAAAAGATCTACCGTTATCAATAACAATGAACCAGTCTACATTTATAATCCAAAAAAAATACTAATCGCAATACCTCTAACCCACCCAGTCGCACTAGGAGAAAGAAAAATATTTGGTTTAATCCTCCAATAATCTATTAATCTAATAGCCTAAATGTCCAAACTAATATACCTAAGGAATTCTTCAATATTGTACAAAACTATTTCAAATACCCACACAGATATAGTTCTATGTTCAATAAAGATTCAATCAGGATTTCTTATTCAGCAATGCCTAATTTAGCACAAAGAATCTTAACATCTAATGACAAAAAAATTAAATCAGCCCAAAAAATCCCTTTCCCAATTAAACCCAAAACTAACTGTAATTGTAATAACTAACATCTTTGCCAACTCAATAATGATTGCATCCATAAAGATGTAATATATTCTTGCAATATTACTGAGCTCCCACGCAATTCTCCCATAACAGACACTAATATTGCGTCTTCAAGTTATTCTTCTTCCCATCGTCCATCTGATATAGTTACTAATCCAATACACCACTCGAGCAGCTCCTCCATCTACAGTAATACAACTAGTAATAATGATAATAATAATAATAATATTAATGAGAATAATAATATTTCTCCTAACAGCCATCCTTATACTAACAACACTCATTATCCCCTCCAAAATAGTCCTCATACAGGACTTGTCCCACCATTTGTGGAACACTATGAACAAAATTCAAACTATTTAACTAATACAAATCAGCAAATTAATATTAATGCCAGACCTCGACATTTAAATAAAGCACATACATATATCGGCGCTACTTCAAGATTAATTAAGAAAAGAATATCAAACCACATTTCTTCTTTTAACAACCATAATTCTAATAATAACCAAGGAACTTCTCTAACCACTTTAATTAAAAAACTTAACTCTAACAATACCCCCTTCTCAATCAAATGGACTATAATAAAAAAAGTTAAGTCTCATACTCCAGGCTCTAAGTCATGTCGCCTCTGCACAACCGAAGCTATAACTATAATTACTTCCCCTCAAGATAACAATATAATAAATTCTAAAAATGAACTGATTATTTCTGTAAACATAAGTCCAAATTTAATTACGGCAATTTTGAAATTACATAGTTATTACTTTTACCCTTCATATAGATATAAAAAAAGTTTTTCTTTAATTTTATCGTTTTTCTACATACTTCTTAATACTTTATAATTTAATAATTCTTTATTTTAATTCTTTATCTCCTCTTTGCATGGCCGGTTATTCATCTGCATTTACTGTTTTTTTCTTTAAACCTTCCTATCTATCTAATATATCAATCTACCCACACTTTCATATCTTGTATGTATATTTACTTATATTTTACTATACGCATTTCCTTACTTTTTTCTTGCTTTTTCATGAATTTGCAGATACCGGCCATCCTCTCCCCTTAAATAATTTTTATTTTATTTTTTATTTTTGTATATTTTTATCTTTTATTTTTTATTTTATATTTTATATTTTATTTTTTATTTTTTATTTTTTTATTTATTTGTTCTTTATTTATTATTTATTTTCTATTTATTTATTAATTTAATCATTTATTTTCCATTTAGCGTCTTTTAACAACTCTTGCGGACATTTTTAAGTGATGACCGTTACATTTCAGTTGACCTATATTATTTGCCCTATATATTTTTTCGCACCTTTAACATTTCCTGTCTGCGTCATTTTGACATTTGTTTCCCTTTATTTTCTATTTAACTCTATCATCATTTTTTTATCTCCTCTTTTTCTTTCCTAATCTTTCTTATTTATATTTATGTTTCGGAAGTAGAGTGAAAATCCTATCTTATTTTTCTTTTATTAATATTATTGGACTCTTTTCTATTTTTCCTTGTACACACTTTTTTGTGAATTATTCCATGGATTTCTGCCTTTGGATTATTATGGACCATCTTCTTCCAATTACGGGATTTCCTTGGATTTTACTTGGGCAAATGGAAAGTCTTTTATTTTTTTGAAGTTACACATTTAGATTTTACCGTCACTGGAGTATTTATCTTCCACCAGACTATCAATCCATGTGTAATCACCTTTTTCTTCACCATATTCCCTCTACTTCACTTTTTTTGTTTTCAAGTAAGATCTTTGACTTACTTGTTGTTTCATCAAATACTTTTGCATGCAAAATCCGATCCCGCATTTTGCTAATTCCTACCCTCTGATGAGAAGGGAAGTATTTCTTCGAGACTCCGCGGATTAAGGACTATCCATTTATCTAGTGTTTCCTTTTCAGATTAAATATGTGTTTAACTCATTTCAAAGTGTTTTTAACATGTTTTATTAACTGTTTGCTCGTGTATATATATATATATATATATATATATATATATATATATGCATCCACAAACACTCATTTAGTGGTAATCAAAGATCTAATCATCTAGTTGAACGCCCGAAACTCTTATAAATATGCTACGAGAAAAAGTGCTCATGAATAACCTTTACATTGTCTACGTATAGAAAGATTGACTGCTGCCTTATAGTTTTCAATTTGTTTACTTAGAAAGGGAAAGTTTTTTCTTAAGCTAGAAAACAATAGGAGACATAGTAGGAGTGCTGACAGTGCTCGACCTGAGAAAGCCGCTATTATAAATAATCCAGGTACAGTGTCACAATTTTTCAGTGCGACTAGACTAGAATTTATTAAATCAATGCAACGTCGGTTCCAATTCGACTAATTTCACTGACTATCACAAATAACTTGACGGATGAAAGTTACTGGAATTCGAAGACATGAAACCGATGGTACCATGTTAAACTGACTTGATTTTTTGTAATATCAATCTATATAAAAAACAGTATATGTGTACTTGCCTATGTGTCTGTCTGCTTGTAAATATTTAACCGATAAACTCTTGAACTACTTGTCACGTAAGACTGAAATTATCAGAGAATTTTAATCATTCACAAGTATAGTCTATATCGGGTAAAATCGTTGTTTGGCTGGATAAATAATGCGCACGGGCATATATTGACAAGTTCAAATGCAAACAGTTTTTTAAAATTTGCCCATGTATTTTTATATCTTTCTGCGCATGCTTAAATTCAATTCTTTTCTCAAGTCGTTTAATATTATATCTGTCGATAGCCACATCAATAAGAGACGCGGTTGGGTCGCTAAATGTTTTGATTTCGATTCTAGCTGATGGCACCCATGTCCTTTTTTGAACTTTTGAAATCACTACTATATATTAGGTATGATATAATATTTTACAGAGAATTGGTTCTGTAATAATAAATACGAAATCTGCCGTAATTAAAGTATCATGTTTAAATGTATTTTCCGACCTCGTAAGACCGGTTGGCCTTCACTAATATTAAATATACGTCATGCTCATATTTTGAGTATTTGAAAGTTTTAAATATGTTTTCATAATTGTACATTCAGTTGGATTATTTCTATCAGACTAATAAATAAGTATATGAATATACATATATATATATAATTTCCGCCAACACCTAGAATCGAAACCAAAACGTTTGGCTTACAGTTTACTTCTTCCTTTGACGTTAATACCTGAGATATGAAGACAGTTTTGCTTTAAAGCTAAAAATTAAAACATCAACTAATAGCTTTTACGTTACGCATGCATATTCGTAATGCTATCATTCATCTTACAAATTCCATATTTTTTTTTAATATTTTCACATTTTTGCACGAATTATTTCCGGCTGAAACTTCAATATAAAATTTCGCATTGGTTCAAATACTCTATAAAATAAGTTTCATGTCTGCAGATCAAACACTGACAGAGGAGTTTGGTAGGCAATTTTTTTAAAACAAATACATCTACGCATACATAAATGTATATATAGAAAGAGATTTGTGTTCTGTGTAAGCTTTTTTCGCAAATATTACGCAAGTATAAATCATGTAGATTATTTGCATGTATATAATTACACGTAATAGTTAACTAAAGATAATAATCCCATAAGAAAACCGAAAAACATAAGGGAATTAATAGAAAAGGAATGCTTAAAAGAATATGCAAATTAGCTAGATCTTTTGCTAGCGAATACAATTCCAGGATCAATATATAACAAATTGTATTTTCTTTTTAAATATATAGAAAAAAAAAGGGTATCAATACAATACACAAACAAAAAGAAATTTATAGGAGTATAGAAAGATATATAATTATTTGTGCATACACATGTATAAAATAATAAAGTGATGGTTTTGTACTATTTTATCCCAAATAAGGCGCAGTGCTACCTTGACGTAAAGTGCTACTATTTGGGTTCAAATTTACAGGGATATTCTGTTGGAGGGTGAGCAGCGAAATGTCTGTTTACATTACACTTGGACGTGTACATGTAAGTCCAGTCAAGGAATGAGGGACCCGGGAGGGAATTCCAAGGTCTAGCATTTCGATATACAAACTATTTCAGTAGAAGGCTGTTCGGCATCTAGGGATGCCTACAGTGTTTAGTTGGGATTGTTGCTGCTTGTCGAGTTAGTGGTATTTAGTTTATGGAATACGAGGGATTTGTGGGTTTTTTTCGGGAAATATTCCATTTTTGTAGAACAGAATCAGGGGTGCAACATTTTTGCGATGGGATAGAGGGTGGAGATTGGTTGATAGATCGTGATATTTTGATTTGGCTACTCTTTACTTACCCCACCACTTCTAAAAGCGAGAGACCAATGGCAGATGAACCAGGCAAGATGTGGGAACAATACTTTGTGCATATTCGAACGATGGCTTTGTAGAGGTACAGCATACCCTAAGATCTGAGTAATTTTCTAACACTGACAGCGCCCCTCTTCTTTGCAGCAGTCTTGGCAACGTCTTCTATGTATTGTTTCCAAGTTATATTGTCTGTGAATGCTAAGCTGCCGAATTGATCGAGGAGCTCTCAGGTCGAGCACTATTAGCCATGACAATCAGTCGTAAAGATTTCTTGTAATTATTTTTTTAATTTTTTTTTTACACAGTGATCACCACTTATCAAGGCCCGGAAGCCACTCAGGGATAAGGGTTATTGCAAGTACATTACGTTAGTGTGGAGATTTGATGAAGTGTTTACTTACTAATTATTAAAGCAAAGAAGCTTATACTTTGCAGCATTGGACGTTACCATTCATTTACGTCCCTATTCCACTAGAGTAGGTATTCTCTTCTAATTTTACAGCCACTGCCTTAGATATGTGTTCCTTGTTTTTGTCTCTTGATTTGTAATAGAGCGTGTGTCATCAGTAAATATATTCTGCCTTGGAAGAATTTTATAAGGAGTTCATTTATGGATATGAGAAGTAATAAATGTCCAAGGATCGAATCTTGTGGATGCACTCCATGTTATTTTGACATACGAGTACAACCTTGATTTTTCTCTTATCTAAGAAAGATTTGATTACGTTATGTGTTCAGTAATACTATGTGATTACATTTTCATGAGAATACCATCGTGTAGACTCTAGTCTCCCTGGATTTGTTCAGTGCATGGTATATACGTTCGGATTAATCCAGCATAATCGCGTTGACACACCGGTTCCCGTCAGATCACAGAAGTTAAGCAACGTTGAGCCTGGTCATTACAAAAATGGGTGACCAATTTGGCAATTCCAGGTGCTGTATGTAGGAGGACGTCGACACTTCCCTGCAAAAAGTTGCAAAAACATAACGTCGTCATCTCCCTTAACGGGGATATACATGCGACTGGGAACCGCTTGTGAATTTCATACTCCCATGAAACTTCCTCCTTCGGAGGAAGCCGGTTAAACCCTGAATAGGGTTGGTGCTGACTGTACACATACATATACGTTCAGATTACTGTTAAGACATCTGCAATAGAACGCACTTTCTTATATTCGTACTTTCGGTCTAAAAACAGTTTAGTATCCATTACATAGTTATTTAGTTATTAATGACTCAAAGATTATGGCGAAAGTATAGTGGAGCCTAATTGAGCGATGATCAAATGGGTCAGATTTTTCGCCAACGTTAATTGATTACTGAAACACTTTATTGTTTCTTATAAGATGCTTGGTTTCATTTCACTACTATATATAATTCTATGTATGCATAGTATCTAAATTCTACATAATTGCGTAAAATTCACGATGAAAACAGAAATATTTTTTATATATACTAATAAGTGATGTGACGATTCCAATATGTTTCTCGATTACCGATTCCGTAGTAAATTTCGGATTCCGATACAATTACCGATTCCGATTCCGATTCTTTATAAATCTCTAAATATTTAACTCTAGAAGTGTTATTTGGTCCCGATTACTCTAAAAACGCATCTTAATTAGTCCCTATATTTTTCTCAAACGTAATAACACACATATGAAGGGATAGTCTAGTGATTTTAGTCCTACTGGAAGTTTAAATCAGTAAATATTTATTATTTTATTATTACTATAAGCAGTGGAAGATATTTCTTAAACCAAAATCAACCAAAAAAGATAATTTAAGTAATCGGTTTTGGCATCGGAAATTAGGCTAAAATTTTTCCGATTCCCATACCGATTCCGATACCCCAAAAAGCTCCGATTTTTCCGATTTTTCCGATTTTCGATTCCGATTAATCGTCACAACACTAATACTAATACTAATATAATAATATATATATATATATATATATATATATATATATATGACCTTGTTAGTGTGTGTACGAAAAGTTTCTATCAAACTCCTCTCTAAATATTTGATCTGTAGAGTTAAAATTCGATATAGCGTATTTGACGCTATAGCACATTTTCCATTTACATTTTTATCTCGAAAAAGTTGTTGCTAAACGTACAAAATTGAAAACAAAACAGTTGACTTTTAAAGAATAGTTGACTAAACCTGTTTGCTTGCACGAATCTGCATTCATAGTTTAAACAATTTTTTTTTTATCTATTGTATACGCATATGTATACGCATATGTATACGCATATGTGCGTGGCTCAGAGTCTAAGGCGTCAGAATGGAGAATTATATGCTTTGGTTTCAATTCAAACCGGTAGTACCCCAGTTATTTTACTTTTTGAAATCGGTTTTATATATTAGGTACAATATAATAATCGATACATAATTGTATCTATACTAATAAATAATGAATCTTGATAAATTAAAATATCATATTTAAGCTTATTTTATAAACGATCAACGTTGGGGGAGGCCTTCTTGTATGCGTATAATGAAATAAATATATAGATAGATAGATAGATAGATTGGTAGATAGATAGATTGGTAGATAGATAGATTGGTAGATACAATTTCATTACAATGTAATGATTCACAGAGAAATTCATTTTCTAACTTTTACCACTTTACCAAGTGTTTTGTTTAATGTTGTTAATGGCGATAGCCTTTACATTGATGTTTGCATCATCATCAGCGTTTCCAATACCGATTAATCCAAGCTTTTCTAGAACGATTCTAGCGATTAATTGTGCAAGCTGTTGTCCTTGTTGTTTAATTTTGAAAAAAAAAAGCATCCGTTGCGTGTAAATTCCGATGTTAATAGAATTGTCGGAGGGCGATTCATCTGCTCCAGTTAAACTAATCTGCAATTTGTTAGATTCATAAATACTTATTTGTGCATATTTCAAATATAATCAGATTTCGTTCTCACATGATTGCATACGCACATATCTATTAATTCGATTTAATCACGAAAAAGCAGGAGTAACTCCGATACAAAACAAAACAAATAGGAAGAAAGAAAATTCAGCCGAAACCTATTTTCTTTTTAGAGAACTTGTGACACGTGCTAATGAAAATATTAACCTTTCAGATGGCATAACAAACAATCTGATTGGGAAGCAAGCGAAAGAAACCCCTATATATATATATATATATATATATATATATATATATATATATATATATATATATATATATATATATATAAACACTTTTGGTGAAACGAATGTTATAAAATTTTTACCTGATGATTCACTACGCGGATGAAACGTGGAAATCTCTATGTAGCCTAACTGCCATAAATATATTTCATAAGTTTCTCTCTCATATTCTCTCTCTCTCTTTCTCTCTCTCTCTCTCTGTGTATATATATATATATATATATATATATATATATATATATATATATATATATATATATATATATTCAAAATAGATCCGTCCAATCTATTTTTCATATCGTCGGATTTAACAATTATATATATATATATATATATATATATATATATATATATATATATATATATATATATATATATACATGATTATTAAAAATGGATAAAATCCGACGATATGAGATTTTTACAAAAATCATAAACTTTTTATATGTATATAAATGTTTAATTTACATAAAGACTCATCTATCAGTATATATAGCCTTAAACAGTCGACCCTCTCGTCATTGATCATCCCTCTTGAGTAAACCCTCATAAGACGAGCGAAACATTGAGCCTTTAGGTATCTCCCCCTCCATTTTAATCTTTTTTTTATATATACATATATCTGTGTGCGTTTGTATGTGCATGTATATATACTAGCTAGTTTAAACGATGTCGACATAACTAGTGCAGCTAATGTTGACTAATGCCTTGGATAAGTTTATCAATCATTTGACCATTTAAAAGAAATGTTTGCTGGTGGATTGCATATAAGCACCACCCAATAATACAGTTACGTGTATTGAAAATTTCTCGGACAAGTCAAGGAATTATTGTTCCTGACGGAACAGAAACTATTCCCTATTTCTCCAGTTAATTTGGTTATCAGGGCTACTTCCCCATAAATATGAACCACAGAAAGGATAATAATGTGTATGAAGAATCCTGATCTACCACGCTTATGCAATTGTACCAGGCTAATAATGGAAGAGATGTAAATAATTTGATTGCTGCTAAAATTATTGTGTCGAACGTTCAATGAGAAATCGTCCAAGATTGAAAAATGTTTATCTAAAAGACCGAATATTCCGTTTGAAAAAGTTAAGTTACCTATTCAATTAGGATTTTCTAAGTCTATTTATAAGTCTTAATGACACGCGTTACAGAAACTTTTATCTAAGTAAACCCGTCTTTAAGCATTGACAACTATATGTTGCGCTTAGTAGTGTTAAAAGAAAGGATGACACAGAAGATTTTTTAATCAATCAAATTGTACCAAAAATATTGTAAATAGAAGAGTATAGTCTACATAAATTTATTAACCCTATTGCAAGTATGTAAATCCAATCTTTCACGAAAAACACTTGCAATAACCCTTATCCCTGAGTGGCTTCCGGGCCTTGATAAGTGGTGATCACTGTGTAAAAAAAAAATTGACGCAACGGGTTAGGGGTGTTCTAGTCTTTATATTAAAACTCCTATCTTTCCCTACATATCCAAATCCGTATCTCTATATTTCAATATTTTCTTCTTCTCCCTATTTCCACACCCCTCTTCTATTTTTCTTTCATCTCCGCCCAGCCTATTCCTTTCTTTTGTTTATTGTATTAAAAATAGTTCTCGTTTTAGGGAGGATCCATGTTTTGACAAGCTTCTGGGCTTGACCTTTACTCTTGAATGGTATACGTACATCAAATCTGTTTCCACGGCCGCTGGAACAAGGATGGGGGCCTTCTATCGATCCAGTAGATATCTCACTGCTGGTGTTATTCTCTTCCTATTTTAGAGCCGTGTCCGGCCAACGATGGAGTATTGCTGTCATATCTGGATAGGAGCTGCTAGGAAGATCTTATCCTACCTTGACAGAGTTCAGAATAGGCTTCGTAGCCAGGTGGGGGATGTCCTTTTTTTGTTTCATAAAACCTCTTTCTCACAGAAGAGACGTTGCGAGCCTGTCTCTGTTTTAGCGTTATTTTCATAGTAAGTTCTAGTCTAAGCTCCAATCTATGGCCCAACCAATGTAAACAAGTTCTGGATGAGCCGTTCCCGTTAAGTAATCCAATTTATTAAATTGACACTTCTAACGATAACTATATTGTCCTTTTGTACCACTGTAAACTCTTAAACTTTTATCCTCTAGTGGCCTCTGACCCTTGATAAGTGGTGATTCCTTTGCAAAAAATAAAAAAAATAATGTGTGGCACTATATCTTAGTGCCACGGTTACTAACACACTCTTATGCATGGCCGGGTGGTGATTTGGTCATAAGCGTAGAGATACAATGAATAGCAATCCTAGAATTCCCTTTCTAGATCGATCCTTTTTTCGGCCGGTCGACATGGGGTAAGCACGCATGTTTCTGTCTCTCCGTGAACGAGGGGGGAACCCCCTTTCCATCAACACTAGTTATGACTATCTATGTAGCTGTCTAATGTAGCAGTCTAATAATTTTTAAAGTTTAAGTATTAATTGCTTTTGATCCTTTATGTTGTAAAATATTATAATATATTTATGTACAGAAATAAAATAGTTAAGATTTATCATAAATATTACGATTGTGTCGTGTTGTGTGTTTTATTGAGTCTGCCATGAATGCTTCCATCAAACAATAAAGTGGTCCGGTGGACGAAGAAAGAAAATTCCAACCAGAATGGCACCAGGGTGAAGAGGTCATCTTGAGAGAATAAAGGAGCCACACCCACATCCAACATCTCAGGTATGATTTTCTTCTTGTTACATAGACCCTAATGATTGGCCATCTTCACATATTCATGAGACCACTTCTAAGACAATTAGTGTAATATGTGAAACCAGTCACACTCCAGTGACCGGCTGATCGTGTTATAAATGGAAGTCAATCACTTGAGCTCTCTGTTTTAAAATTTCTTCTCAACTGATTTTCATATAAGTTATTGTCATATCTAAATCGGTTTTAATGATTGCCGTGTAACGATCAGTTTCTTTTATTTCCCTCCTGTAATAATAGGGCAGGTCGATTGGCAACTTTTTTCAGAAAATCAACATGGCACTGGTGATGATAGTTGGGATTTGATGTGATAAGAACATATACCGAAAATTAGATTCCCATCATGAACAGAATATTGAGCATTTTAAAAATCGTGTAGAAAAATGCTGAAAAATCCTTCATTTTCATAACATTTTACAACAGTGACTTTGAAATTTCACTATTTTTATAAAATATTCAATTAAAATTGATATATTTACATGGAATACATTGAAAGAAAAATGAATACATGAATTATAATGTTAATTATGAATCACAACTAGCAAAATATTTCAACTTTTACGGCATTGATTAAACAAAAATTGTAAACAAAGCTAATTGCCAACTAAGTCTTTTAAATGTCACAATTTAAAAAGATATGGGATGTATTACACAATATAACAACTTGATACAAGTTACGGAACCATGTATTTTAATTGTTTATTAGAGGCAATAATATAAACGTATATTGAACTAAATTGTTCTGTATAATTTCCTTTTGAGGAAAATGAAGGTCTAATTTGCTGGCATGATGACTTTGTAATAATGTGTCTATGTCTTGCTTCCTGCTCATATACAACTTTTTGAGAAAAATCAATCAAATTTGACCAGTGTGTGGCTGTAAAATTGATAGGAGTAATCTTTTTCATTTTTTTTTTAGTTGTTCACTATTTCTGGAAAAAACAATACAAAATCAAAACAATTATTTGAAAACACTTATTTTTTATATTTTTGTGATGTAATATGAGTAAAACTAACTATTTTGGGGGTAAATTAAGAAAACTAATAAAATTTAATGGATAAATAGTTATTTACCGAATGGACAAATTCGTTTGAATGCCCTCTTCTCTCACATCCAATTCATCTGAGTTTATCACCGGTATTATATTTTCTGGAAGTAGTGCAAAAGCACTATGTTTTGAACAGTTAAAAACAGTAATTTGGATTTCAATTAACATTTTTGTTCTCTGAATCATATTAAAATATACTGTTGTTGGTTAAAAAAAATATTGTCGGTTTTGATCTCAAACCAACTAACTGCATACACTTGGATGATAAATTTGACCAAAATGTTTAATTTATCACAATGTTTGAGGATAGACAACTCTGGTCCATAAACTCATTAATCTTGTGGCTTATGTTAGCCATCTTCCTTGATTCAAGGGACCAATTTTCTAAGTTAACTTCTCCACAAGAAATGCCAACAGCATACTCCAAAAGTAGCCTCTGATCTTCACACTTAAATTATTTGTTTCTTCTGCTGTCAGATAATGATGATCGGGTGGGACACTATTTTTTTAGAATTCTACTTGAGGCAAATCTTGATAATTATTGATACAAAGTTTCCCCAAAGGACCAGTAAATGTTGTTAGGCTTTTTCTTGTTCCATCAATTAATTTAAAAATTGCTGTAAATGGCAGTTCTTCTAGTGGAACCTTAAAATTGGAAAATTTGCATGTTTAATAATAAAGCCAGATTACATAATAAATACCAATATATTATTTTATTTTCCACAAAAAACAACATAATTGCAGGTGAATCTATAGAATTAATTTTACCTCCTTGTTAGAGGACAAGTGCAGATTATGTGCCTTGTTTGACAATTTTCTGTCTTGCACTTTACTGCAAAGTCATCGCATCTCAAGACAGAAAGTTTACACTACAAACAGTCTGTCTAGCTGTTCCTTCATTCTTTCCACTTGGATTGCTGCAAAAGATTTACTGTCAATCTGTTGAGCCCACTTATAGCAAAATATATTGACCGTCTGTCCTATATAATATTACCTTAACAAGGGCAATTGTTGATTGACTGCTTGCCGAATACTAATTATTTCCTTGGCAATTAACTTAGAAAGCTCACTATTTTAAGTGGGATAACTGTTTTCGAGGAAATAACTAAACTGGATGATTGTCGTGAAGTTGGGGGTGATGTTTCATCCAAATGACAATGTGGGCAAGCAAATTTTGTGAACCACGGGTTAAAACTGAACGTCGTGCTTTTACTGAAATTCTAATATGAAAAGTAAAATAAATGGATTATAACTGAAGGAAACTGTATTAGGCTATCTTCCAGTTTCATACGTAAAAAATATATGCTAGTTATCAGAAATAATGACCAACTTTGTCGAGTTGAATTAGGTGTATTGAAGAGAGAGGACCAAACCAAATCAGAGGCATGGTAGTGTTTAGTTTAGACATTTTAGCATATTTTAGATCCTCCTTCAATAACATGAATTTATCCATAAAGAGAGTTATTCTTGTTGAAGCTGTGCCATTTTAAACGAGTGTTTAGTATTGAAAGTTTGAAAAACCAGTGCTCGTGCATCTATGTTACTATGCTATTTTTAATAGTATTTTCAAGATAAATTTAATTTTTATGGAATTTTTGGCTGAGAGTACAGAATAGTTACAATACAACCTCCTTCCCATATTAAGAATGGCTTTCTAAATAACAATGTTATTTTAGCACAATAACATAAATGCACAAATAACGAAAAATCTTTAAAGGATTTTCCTTATTTACTCGTATTAATCTTTGTGGGCTATCTGATTTTAAAACTATAATTTTAGAAGAAAAACACTGCTAAAAACAATTACTCCCTAAAAATAAAAGAAATTAAAATTTAACATTAATTTTCTGCAAAGTATTTTTATTAAATAGAAAAACTTGAAAATGTACCTGGTTATGTTTCGTAAAGAATGTGTAGAATAAAAGTGTATGGACTATTTTTTAAATATAAACTGGAGTATTACCATATTTTAATAAAAGTTTCAAATAGAATTTGATGTGAAATATTAGGTTGGTGCAAAACTAATGTTTTTGACGTTCATTTGAAAGTCAACGCAGCTACAATTAGTCAATGTGAGGATTTAATGTACCTAAGAATAATCGTGAAGACTCGAAATTTGTAAGCTAGACAACTTACCTTCAGAGTTCTGCTTGTTTCAATTCTGTGTTGTTTAAGTCCTACTGGTTGTTTATTCGCAGACGAATACAAATCTGGGGTTGGAAGATTCGCGATTTCTCTTTTCTCATAAAACTGAATTTTTCAACAAAATCCCTGACGCGAAAAATATTACATCAATTGTACTAACTTTCACAACAGGGACTTATATCAAGGTCTCTTCTAGTATGAGGCAAGAATTCACGTTCTCTATTCGCGATTTAATTATCAGAACAAATGGAAATGCAATAAAGACCATATAGATTCCCCAACAAAAAAAAAAATAGTAGAAAACCTCCATTTTATTGAGCAAACTATGGACGGCATGAGTTTCGCTTGGATGCATTTCTGCAGATGCACAATGTGAGAAATATTCTCTTAATTATCGAATTTACTCGATACGATTCGACACGTGTGTCCGTGATGAAGTCCTTGTAGAAACTGGAGATTTCCGCAATTAATTTCCGCGCCTCTCGTTTTAATTAACGTCACGTGTTAATCACGTCAAAACAAAATAAAAGTAAAAAGTTCAATACAATTTGCTACGTGCAATAAGTTAAGATTTTGCTCACTGAACATGCCATTTAAAGACATTGCAGACTGTTCGCGTTCGGTTGATAACAACTTGTGGTATTCCCTCAGATTTCCAGTACTCTCCATCTATTTCGATAACCTTTTCAAAATATTTTCCGAATCACAACAGCCGCTTACCATTGATTTCTCGTTGGCAGCGACTATAGGTCTTCACTGGAATTTGGGTGGCAATAAGCCTCCCCAAGGTACCAGTCTTCTTTACACATCTCCAGCGGAGGTCCGGCTAGTGCTTTCTCTCCTCGGTCTTCCCCCCCTCCATGACGTTCATCATTTGGTGTGGTGCCTGTTTATGGTGACACCCACAAAAAATGTGAGCGCAGTTTTTTTTCCATTTATACAGTTTCAATTTTCATGATTTCATTGGATGTTACTTTGTGTTTGCATCTGTAGCCATGTCTGCTTCCAGTTTGTGCATAGTTTATGTGTGGTGTTAGTCTCCACATTCAAGGGTTTTCCTTAATGTTTCTTCAGTTTTCATTATTGAAATCCGTCGTATTTTCTCGGGCATCCCTCTGATTCCATCCTCTCCCATTCTTTATTCAATATTTTTTGGTATCGTTCCAAGCCCTCGATCTATTAGTGATGTTATTTTCACTTTCTTCGTTCTCCAGATCCCTTTGAGCTCTTTGGCCATTTCCGTGTATTTGCTCCTCTTCTCATTCCGCTTGATTTTCACTCTGTGGTCTGCTGGCACGGCAAAATTTACAATATGGCAGGCCTTTTCCTTCTTGTTAGCTATTTTGACATCAGCCCTTCTTGCTTGAATGGGTTTATCCGTTTTATATCCATGTCCTATCCTATAGGATATCGTGACTTTCATTTTCCATTACTGCTACAAGTTTGTGCTTGTACCATTTGTCTGAGAGTTCAAAAGTCATTTGTTTGAATAATTGCCAATGCACCGCCTTCCCCACTTGATCGTGTCTATTTTCATAATCTTTTGGGGCTAGTTCTCTGGTCAGTTCTGTGTATTTGCTCCGCTTCTCATTCTCCTTGATCTTTACTCTGTAGTCTGCTGGTACGACAAAATCCGCAATCTGGCAGGACTTTTCCTTCTTGTTAAGTACTTTGACATTAGGGCTTTTTGCTTGGATCGATTTATCCGTTTGTATATCCAGGTGTCATACGATGTTGTGACTTTCATTTTCCAGCACTGATGCCCTCTTCTGCTTGTACCATTTATCTGGGTGTTCAAAATTCAGTTGTCTGCATAATTGCCAGTGTACTTCCTTCCTCACATTATAGCATCTATTTTTATATTCTTTTTTATCCAGTTTGCTGCATTGTGGTTTATTGTTTCGGCTCTTGGTCCGCAGAGTTTGCATTTGCTGTTTTTTTGTGTTTTGTCAATCTTTACTTTGACGTTGTTGCTTCTAATCGCATTATCTTTTGCGACTGTTTTTAGGGATTTAATTTCCCTGTTTAGGTTTCCTTTGTGTAGCCATTTCCAAGTGTATTCGTTAGTCTTATTTTTTGTAATCCTTATGAAACTTTCCGTGTAGCAATTTCTCTTTTTATTTTTCTTTCCTTCGTCTTATTCTTCGTCTCTTCTTGTTCAATCTTGTTTGTTTCTTCAGTTTCTCTTGTTGCGGTAAATATTCTTTCGCTGTTTTGCATTTTTCTAATTAGTTGTTGTTGTTGTTGGTGGTGGTGGTGTTGTTGTTGTTGTGTTTTTTGTTGTTGTCGTCGTCGTTGTTTACACAGTCTTCTATACAGATCAGCCCTCTTCCTCCCTCGTCCCTTTTCACATAGAGTCGGCCAGTATCATCTTTTGGGTATAGTGCATTGTTTATTGTCATTAATTTCCTGGCCTTATAGTTAGGATTCTCCTTCTACTTCTTCTTCTTCTTTTTCTGCTTATTATTATTATTATTATTATTATTATTATTATTATTATTATTATTGTTGTTGTTGTTGTTGTTGTGTTAGTGTTGTTATTGTTTTATTCGGTTTTATAGAAATACAAACGTATTCGCCAAACGCACACATTCAAAATTATACGTTTGCTTATTCGTGCAAGCGGTAAAATATAAGAAAAATGGATTAAATACGACGAGAATTTAAGATGTGATCTCTATATACTCATAGAAGAAAATCTGTTAGAAAATCGAAAATGCAAATTCGATTTCTCGATAGAAATCCAATGCATTTTTTCGCTAATAGTTCCGCTTCGCTTGATGTACGGCTACACATGACTTCGCGATTGATTCCTGATTATGTTTGGATGCAGGGTGCGTTCAAAAACGCACCCACACACATTTACTCGCACGCCGCTAGACAGAAAAATAAATTATTTGAAAAGGCGGTCATGAATTCTCATTCTTGAAAACCGCAAAGTAAATGCCACAAGTATTTGATCGCTTAAATGTTCATGCTGAAATGTTGCTCCAATAATTCGGTCAGAAACGGAATCAGAGTGTAAACGTCATGGTAAATAGGGAGACATTTTCCCTTTCATATCATTGTATTGCACCCAATATTACTATATAGTAATATTTTTTAAAGTTTACAAAAAAAATGACGCGTGCGCCACCACCGAGAATATAAACAAAAACGTTTAGATTACGATTTACTATTTCCTTTGAAGTTAAGGCCTGAGCAATGAAGACATGTTTGCAGCAAGGCTAAAAATTAAAACATAAACCAAAAACTATTACATTACGCGTGCATATTCGTAATGCCGTCGTTCGACCTTCACTTATCAAATTCTATTTAATTTTCACGCTTTTCACCGAATTTCTCCAGCTAAAACCCAAGAATCAACTTTCGCATATGTTCGAATACCCTACATATTAAGTTTCATGCCTGTAGACAAAACTTGGCAGGGAGTTTGGTAGGCAAAATTTTTAAAACAAATATATATATATATACGCATACATATACATATATATATATATATATATATATATATATATATATATATATATATATATATATATAGAGAGAGAGAGAGAGAGAGAGAGAGAGAGAAAGACGTTTGTGTTTTCTATAACCTATTTACGCAAATATTACGCAAGTATATATCATGGAGAATATCTGCATGAATATAATTACACCAAATAGTTAACTAGAGATGGCGACAATGTGAGAAAACTGAAAAGAAACTAATGAGGAATTAATTAAAATGAATGTTTCAAAGAGTATGAAAATTAGCTAGATCTTTTTCAGATGGGTGCAATTCCATGACAAAGTTATATTTTTTAAATAAACAGAAAAAGGGGTTTAATATGAATATTAATACGCAAAAACCTATCTATATATATATATATATATATATATATATATATATATATAAGCAAAAATGTATGTATGTATGTATGTGTGTATGTATGTGTGTTTGTATGTTCGCCAAAAACTTTCGACAGACTGAACAAAAATTTGGTCTCATATTAAAGCCCGACCCTCCGGACAACAAATATCGAATTTTTGGCCCAAAGGGTCAACTCTAAGTTATTCAGCTGACCGTTTTTTTTACGGGGGGGGGGCAAAAAGTGACAATTTTACGATATTTATACGCTGAGTCATGTCATGTGACCATGACGTCAGCAAGCTGTAATGGCGGTCTGTACATAAAAACATTGCCTATAATAAGTGATTGTTGTCGCTAAAAAATCATACAAATTAAAATATTAACTTACACGTTATAAAAACGTTACCAAAGTTATTGGCAGGTTAAAAATAGTAAAATCCGAGACTTAAACCAAAAATAATAAGCAAAAATTGTAAGTAAAAAAGAAATTACGCTTAAAAATATTTAGCATGAGACGAGCGATGCCTGTTTTAACATACGGCCATTTTATTTTTAGTATTTATTTTTAGTGTTTATGGAAAGGCGAGAGAGAGGGAGAGAGAGACACACACGCACACACAAACAGAGAGAGAGAGAGAAAGAGAGGGAGAGAGAGAAAGAAGGAGATGTCTAGACAGTTAACGAGAATAGTTTTACTATGTTTTAAAATGTAAACAATGCATTTTTAAATTTAATTTCTTAGTGGGAGGGGGACGTAGGTGGAAGTACATTAAATACCCACTCTTATTTTCTTAGGGGAGAGGAGCGAAAGATGAAACCGCTTGAATTCTAAGAACAGATACTACACTTTGATCTTAGCCAAATAACCAAGTAAAAAAATGAATATTATATCAAGATCAAAGTGTAGTCTCTGTTCTTCAGATGCTGCACTTCCATTTCTTGTTCTCTTTCGGTGAAGGAGCAATCCTTCACGACTGAGACAATTTATTTTATTTTGTTACCTTTCTCCACGTTAAAAAAACGATCCTGGTGTGTAACTTTGTCCCGTGGGGAGGCATTGTAAATAGGTACACTTTGATCTTAGCCAAAAGACCAAGTAAAAGAAAAAATGCATATTATATATTTATCGTATATTATATTGAAACAACATCACAAATCGCTAAACTGCTGATTCAAAATTCTAAAATAAAAACATTATTATTCAGAAAGCCATTCTTAGTATTGGGAGGTTATGTTTTTTATATAATCTTCAGTTAAGGAGGAACGGTTTAAGGAATTCATATAAAAGTATTATGTACCAGCAGATTACCCGACGTAGGTGGAAATACATTGAATGTTTCTCAGCAGAATACCCAGCGTTGCCTGGCATCGGATAAGATTGGTTGATATATGTACTAGCTTAATACCCGGCGTCGCTCGGGATTGTATTTCATACATGGATATATGTACTAGCAGAATACCCAACATATCCCGAGATTGGATAAAATTGGTATATATGCACTAGAAAAATACCCAGCGTCGCCCGGGATTGTATGACATAGCACTACAATGACATATGTACTAGCAGATTACCCGGCATGGACTGGGATTGGATAAAATTCATGGAAATTTTCCTAGCAGAATTCTCGGCATCACCTTGGATTGGAAAAAATTGGTTGATATACGTACGAGCCAAGTACCTAGCGTTGCCTGGGATTGGATTACATGGGCGGATATATGTGCTAGCAAAATACCCGGCTTTGCCTAGGATTGGACGAAATAGGTGTACATGCACTAGCAGAAGAGCCGCTATCGCCCGGGATTGTATGACATAGTGGAAGTATAGGCCCGATTTGATAATTTTGAAGGTGCTTGTGCAGTATAGGTCCGATTTGACAATTTTGAAGGTGCTTGTGCAGTATATCTCCGATTTGAAAAGTTTTAAAGTGGCTGTGCAGTGTACGCCCGATTTGAAAAATGTTAAGCTGCTTGTGCAGTATAGGTCCGATTTGATAAATTTTAAGGTGCTTCTGCAGTATAGATCCGATTTGACAATTTTGGAAGTGCCTGTGCAGTATATGTCCGATTTGACAATTTTGAAGGTGCTTGTGCAATATAGGTCCGATTTTACAATTTTGAAGGTGCTTGTGCAGTATATGTCGGATTTACAGTTTTATAGGAGCTTGTGCAGTATAGATCTGATCTGACAATTTTGAAGATGATTGTGCAGTATCGGTCCGATTTTACAATTTTGAAGGTTCTTGCGCAGTATAGGTCCGATTTTACAATTTTGAAGGTGCTTGTGCAGTATAGATCCGAGTTGACAATTTTGATGTTGCTTATCAGTATAGGTCCGATTTGACAATTTTCAAGTTGCTTGTGCTGTATATGGCCGATTTGATAATTTTGAAAGGGCTTGTGCAATATAGGTCCGATTTAAAAAATTGTGAAGGTGCTTGTGCAGTATAGGTCCGATTTGACAATTTTGAATGTGCTTGTGCAGTATAGGTCCGACTTGACAATTTTGAAATCGCTTGTTCAGTATAGGTCCTAGACAATTTCGAGGTGCTTGTGCAGTATGGGTCCAATTTGACAATTTTGAAGGTACGCATGCAGTATAGGTCCGATGTGAAAAATGTTGACAATTTTTAAGGTGCTTGTGCACTGCAGTCTTAACTCGAATAAATCATTTTGAAGATGCTTTTACAGTATAAATATACGTATGAATATATTTTTATTAGACACTGTGCATGTTTTACAGCTAGATATGCAAGGTATGACGTCCTCCTTATTTTCGAGTGGCGTTTGTTTCTCTATAGCTTAAACTGCTAGGCATGATCATCTTCTTATTTTTGGTTGATATATGTACTAGCCAAATACCTGGCGTCGTCTGGGATTGTATTACATACATGGATATATGTACTAGCAGAATACCTGGTAAACCCTGGGATTGGATAAAATAGGTGTATATGTACTAGCAAAATACCCAGCGTTGCCCGGGATTGTATGACATAGCACTAGTATGACATATGTACTAGCAGATTACGTTGCATGGCCCGGGATTGGATACAATTCATGGAATGTTTCCTAGCAGAACACTCGGCGTTGGCTAGGAATAGAAAAACTTGGTTGATATATGTACTAGCCAAATACCTGGTGTCAGCCGGGATTGTATTACATAGGTGGATATATGTACTAGCAGAATACCCGTCGTGGCATGGGATTGGATTAAATAGGTGTATATATACTAGAAAAATACCCAACGTCGCCTGTGATTGTATCAAATAGCACTAGCATGACATATATACTAGCAGATTACGCAGCATGGCCAAGGATTGGATACAATACATAGAATGTTTCCTAGCAGAATACTCGACATCACCTGAAATTAGATAAAATTGGATGATATATGTACTAGCCTAATACCTGGTGTCACCCGGGATTTTATTACATACCTGGATATATGTACTAGCAGAATACTCAGCGTAGCCTGGGATTGGATAAAATAAGTGTATATGTACTAGCAAAATACCCAGCATCACACGGGATTGTATTACATAGGTGGATATATGTACTAGCAGATTACCCAGCATGGCCCATGATTGGATAAAATTTATGGAATGTTTCTTAGCAGAACACTCGGCATCGCCTGGGATATGTACTAGCAAAATACCCAGCGTCGCCCTTGATTTGATGACATACGTGGATATATGCATTAGCAGCTTACCTTGCATAGCTCGCGATTGGATGGCATAGGTATATATGTACAAGCAGAATACCCGGCATCGCCCAGGATTAGATGACAGTTTATATATACTAGCTAAATACTCAGCATACCCCAGGATTTTCTGACATAGGTGGATATATATACTAGCAGATTTTCCGGCATGGCTCAGGATTGGATAAAATTAATGAAATGTTTCCTAGCAGAACACTTAGCGTCGCCTGGGATCGGAAAAAAATTGGTTGGTGTCTGTACTAGCTAAATATCCGGTATTGCCCGGGATTAGGATTACATAGGTGGATATATGTACAAGCAGAATCCCCAACATAGTCCGAGATTGGATGAGATAGGTGTGTATGTACTAGCAGAATACTCAGCATTGGCCGGGAGTGGATTAGATAGGTGGAATGTTTCCTAGCAGAATATTCTTCGTTGCCAGGGGTTGGATAATGTCGGTTGATATATTTACTAGGAAACTAACCGGCGGCGTCCGGGATTTGATGACATAGGTGGATATATGTACTAGCAGATTACCCGGCGTCGCCCAGGATTGGATGAATAGTTGGAATGTTTCTAGCAGAAAACTCAGCGTCACCTGGGATCAGATAAGATTGGTTGATATATGTACTGGCAAAGTACTCAGTGTCACCCGTGATTTGATGACATAGGTGGATATATGTGCTATAGAATACCCGGCGTAGCCCGGGATTGGATGAAATATGTGCATTTGTGTTAGCAGTATACGGAAATTGGATGACATAGGTGGAATGTTTCCTAGCAGAATACCTGGCGTCGTCTGGGATCGGAAAAGATTGGTTGATGTATATACTAGCAAAATACCCGGCGTCGCCCGGGATTAGATGACATAGGGGGATATATGTACTAGCAAAATACCTGGATCGGATGACATAGGTCGATATTTTTATTAGCATCATATCCGGCCTTGCTCAATATTGGAAGAAATTGGTGGATATATACAGTAACAGAATGCCCGTGTCGGCCGGGATTGGATGACATAGGTGGATATATGTACTAGCAGAATGCCCTACTATGCCCACGATTGGATAACATATATGGATATATGTGCTAGGAGAATCCTCGGCGGAGCCTGGGATTGGATGGAATAGGTGTATATCTACTAGCAAAATACCTTGCGTCACCCTGGATTAGATGACATAGGTTTATGTATATATTAGCAGATTACCCGGCAGGGCCTGTTATTGGATGAAATAGGTGGAATGTTCCCTAGCATAATACCCGGTGTTGCCCAGGATTGGATAAAATAGGTGGAATCTTCTCTAGCAAAATATCTCGCACCGCCCAGGATATAACGAGACAGGTGTTAATACATACTAGCAGAATATCTAGAATCGTCCTTGAATGGATTAAATAGGTGGAAATATATAGTAGAAGAGTATGTGGCATGGCCTGGGATTTAATAACCTTGCTTAAAACATATACTAGCTTTGTACCCACCATCGCCCGGCATGTAAACGTTGCTGGAAATATATACTAGCAGAATGTATTGAAGTTAATTTTTCAATAAAGTGGGTCGATAATGTAAGTTAAATCATTGAAAATTATGGTCGAAATTAGTAACATATCCAAGTATTTTAAAAAATGGTGAAATGTGAGTTATTTTATTGGTGTGTTGGTGTATGAAATAACCAGCTTAGACAATGTATTAAAGTAATTTAGTAAGAGGGAGCGATAATATGGGTTGAATCGTGAGAAATAATTGTCGAAATTACTAACATATCCAACAATTATGAAAAATGATGAAATGTGAGTTATTTTTGTGTGGTGTTTTTAATGAAAAAAAAAGACCAGACAATATTTTAAATTATTATTTTAGTAATGGGGGAGGGGTGATCATGTGTGTTACATCATGAAAAATGATTGCCGAAATTAGTAACGCATCCAATTAAATGTGAGTTATCTGATTAGTGTGCTTGCAATTAAATAAACAGCCAAGACAATGTATCAAAGATAACATTTTAGTAAGAGGTGGGTGATATTGTGGGTTAAATTATGAAAAATGATTTACGAAATTACTAAATTATTCAAGAATTATGAGATTCAATGAGATATGTAAAAATATATACTAGAAGATTAGCCGGAGTCACTCGAGATTGAATGAGATACATGCAAATGTATGCAAGCAGAATACAAAGGCGCATGGGATCCAATGAGATAGACACAAATATATACTAGCGTTGCCTTGGATTGGATGAGATTTATTGAAATATATACTAACAGAATACCTAGCGTCGCCCAGGATGTACTGAGATGTCTTGAAATATATACTAGCCGAATACCCGACATTTCCTGGGACTGAATGAAGTAGGTGAGAATATATACTAATAAAATTCCCAACATCGTTTGGGATTGAATGAGATAGGTGGAAATATATATTAGCAGAATACCCTGCATCTCCCCAGATTGAATGATATAGGTGGAAATATATAGAAGCAGAATACCAGGAAACGCCCTCGATTCAATGATGCAGGTGCAAATAAATACTAACAGAATACCTGGCGTCGCCTGGGGATGAATGAGATAGGTACAAATACAGAATAGACGAATACTTGGTGTCGCTCGGGATTGTATTTGATAACTGCACATATACACTAGCAGAATACCCGGCGTTGCTGAAGATTGAATGAGATAGGTGAGGAAATTTACTAGCAATATCCTCGGTTTCGCCCGGAATTGAAGGAAACTGATGGAAATATATATTAGCAAAATTCTTGGCGTTGCTCAGGATTGAATGAGACAGGGGCAAATATATACTAGCAAAATAATTAGCGTCGCTCTGGATTAAATTAGTGTGGCAGAATATAAAGTCTGTACCGTAAATGGCTTATACAATTTTCTATTTAAAATCTCTACATTTGTCAAGCGCTTCCGGATAGGGCTTAAACAGTTTACGATCTCAAAATTAGATTAATACATATATATATATATATTGTTGGTTTTCTATGAAAGTTTACTAGGATAGTAATCTATATTTTTTTTTAACATTTTTTTATGTTATTATTCGGGAATGATGTGATGGTTGTAGTGGTGGGTAGGAAGAACTACGATTATGTTAATTTTAAACGTGGTCTTGCGTTTTCTTTTGGGGGTTGTGTAGGAGAGAGTAATGTCCGTTTTTAGGTAAAAACACTTGTGAAATTGTTTCATATATGTATTTAGATTACCCGTCTTAGTGTAGGTAAAATTATTTTAAGTATGTGTTGTATATTACCCGTCCTTGCAAAGGTAAAATTATTTCATATGCATGCTGTAAAATACCTCCCTTAGATAAGATACAATTATTTTATACGTGTAATAGCCGTCCTAATTAAATATTATTTTGCTCGAAATAGTAAATGATACATAGACATTAAAAATTTCTCTCTCCTAAGAATAACAAATATATTCAAAATCAAATTCAATTTTCTCATTGTTTATACGGTCCCGAGCAACGCCGGGTAGTCTCGCTAGTATATATATAAATTTAAGCCTATAGATATATATGTATATGTGTGTGTGTTTGCCTGTGTGTGTCGTGGTGATGAATTGTGCCTCTGAGGTAAGTTTCTTGCTAATCGGTCCAAAGGTGGCTTGTTACGGGGTTCGGATCCTTCGACTAACATTGATCGTCATCTCCTGCACTGATGATTGCGTAAACATGAAATACTAGTGTATATATGTATCTGTAAATTGTAGTTTACGATTCATAATTATAGTCACTATTCTTAGAAACAATTTTTAAAAGTTGCGCACTTTCTGGGGAAATTGAAACTTACTTGACCAATCTATAATCGTATTTAATAAATGTTAAGCTTGATTACTGTTAATATTTTCCTTCATTAACAAAATTTTGCAAGTACATGATGGTTTTTAGAGTATATTTCTTGATAATAGATAAGTACATTGCGGGGTTCGAATCCTTCGACCAGAGTTTATCTTCATCTTTTGCACTACTGATTGCGTAAACATGAAACACTTTATTTTTGTAGCTATATAAAAATAATTCTTTATAATATGTATATATATATGTATATATATATAAATATATATATATATATATATATATATATATATATATATATATATAGTAGAATCCTGGCATACAGCATAAATCCAGTTTGTGTTTAGGATCGGAAGGAGAAATCGCCGTATGGCGAGGCCTAGGAAAGATTTTACACAATAAATATTGAAAATTAGTAACAAAATACAGTGCAACATGGAATAAACATGTACATAATCAAATAACATCATAAATAACACCATAAGGTGGGGTGAATACCGTAACCAGGGGCAGGACAAACATCGTAACCTGAAAAACGTATTCTGTGGTCACCGTATCCCGGGGTGTACGATATATATATATATATACATATATACACACACACACACATATATATGTATATATATATATATATATATATATATATATATATATATGTGTGTGTGTGTGTGTGTATATTTGGCGTGTTAAGGGGGGTATGGTGAAAGATTTCCCTCTCACTAACTGAAAATGAATATAATTGCCTAATCTGTTTAGGCTATCAATTTGGAACATATAAACAACATTTATGGACAAAAAATATATCATAAAACATAAAACAATATGTATTCCAAATGAACTTGCCAGATTGAATCGGCACATTTTTCCAAGAGAAAACCATTTACACAATTAAATAAACAATAAAATAAAGACAAAGATTAACAAGGCCGATAGCCATTAGTCGCCTGCTCTCGTGTAATGAATGAATGCGTGAATGTAGGATTGACATAAAATTCTTAAAGATAAACTAAAATGATCGAAAAATGGGCTGAAATGACTTAAATAAATAAAAAGTAAATGACTTAGGTTGACGTTAATGAACTTAAAGATGAATTGAATGAACTTAAGGATGACTTGAATGCTTAAATAATAACTAGAATCCTTCAAAAACAACTTGCATGATCTGGAGAATGACTTGAATGGCTTTGAGACTGACTGGTTGTAAAGTGGGTGATCATTTTACATTAAATTCATGCAGAACGGTGATCCTCTACTTTATATCACAATAAGTACAACATGTAGTAAGAACGGATACTACACTTTTATCTTGGCCAAAAGGCCAAGAAAAGCGGTATTTATTTGTTCCCCTACTGAGCAAATTAGGCACAAGGCCGATTTTTAATGTGAGCAGTGAAGGGAAAATGGAGACCAACTCCCCGGGGAGTAGGGGAGGTATTTATTTGCTCCCCCACCGAGCAAATTAGGCAAAAGGCCGATTTTTAATGTGAGGAGTGAAGGGGCAATGGGAACCAACTCCCCGGGGAGTAGGGGAACTAGATATTGACAATTGGTATGAAGGGTTGCCCCTACATTGACCAAGGTCTTATATGTGAGGTCGCCCCCCTCACATACAGTCTTTGCATGCAGTAGGTATTTATTTGCTTCCCGACTGAGCACATTAGGCATAAGGCCGTTTTTTAATATGGAGAAAGAGGTACTACATTTTGATCTTGGCCAAAAGGCTAAGACAAACTTCAAAAGCTAAGAACATCATCTCTTAACTTCAGACCTTTGATCTTAACCAAAAAGGCCAAGCACAAAAGTGTTACGGACCGACCGACCGACCAACCGACCGACGGGTGACTTATAGAGTCGCTTGCACGCGACTAAAATCTGAAATAAATATAATATTTGCGCTTGCATCTAGAAAAGTAATATTACAAATTCATAACTTAACTGCTCTAATATGTTTTTCATGACTGCAAATAAGAATGGATTTTGCTTGAAATAAAATTCAGCGTTTTCATTTTTGAAAAGAAAACGGTCTACACGTAATATAGCTCGCTACTTGGACAAGCATGTACTTTTATAAGTAGTAACGCATGGAGGGGGGTTAAGAGAAAAGCATTTTCAGATCAATTTATGCTCGATTTAAAATGAACTTGCCAGATAGAATCAGCACATTTTTCTACGAGAAAACCATTTACACAATTAATAAAACAAAGAAATAAAATAAAGATTAAAAACTGAAATAAATATAATATTAGCACTTGCATCTAGAAAAGAAATATTACAAATTCATAACTTAACTGCTATAGATGTTCTTCTGGACTGCAAATAAGAATTGATTTTGCTTGAAAAAAACTCTAACCTTCCAGACGTTGAAACCTAATTACAGGAGACAAACCCAGACATATTATTTCTAAGTGAAACTGACATTAGACATACTATTTCCTTCGGTGAGTTCGTAATTAAAGGATGCTCTAATTTAACTTCCAAATCGGACCCCCAAGATCGCCATGGGCATGGAATATGTGCCTATATAAAAGATGGCTTTCAATGTTGTAGGGACATCTCCAGAGAAGATCATAAATTACCCTATATGTGTTTCCGGGTTGCACTTGCTCAAACTACCGCATTTATATTTGCATTTTATCGCCCCCAAAACAACAGAGTTACTATCTTTAAAAGCATATCTGAGAAAATTAGCTCACGTCCTATCTGGTTATCTTTCAGCTAATATTCATATCTGTATAGACTTTAATGTTCCCAACGTGGAATGTTTAACTCACTCAAACAAGACAGATGATGAGGGGAGGTTCTGTCATGATTTCTCCATTGGTTATGACCTCACTCAGATTGTTCACGAACCCACACGTGTGCCCGATACTGACGGCCAGTATGCAAGACTCCTAGACCTTTTTCTCACAACTTGCCATGAACTGTGTTCGGCTTCCGTTATGTCTCCACTTAGATCTTCCGACCAATCTGTTGTATCAGTTAAGATAAAAATGAAATATGATAAGTCCTCAGATGTACCTCTCCATCGTACAGTATATTGATACTCTATGGTTGACTGGGATAGCTTCCGTACATTTATATCAGATCAACCTCTGCGTTCCATGTTTAAAAAGGGTGTGTCCTCTATAGTGTCAGACCTGGCGGAATGGTTAATTGTAGGTATAGACTGGTTCATACCCTCGAAAAGATTCCAGCAAAAACCTAAGAGGCAGCCGTGGTTCTTTCCAGAATGTGCTGCTGCCATTGCGCACATAAATGACTTTTTCCATTGCTGAGACTAAACCGAAGAGACTCAACGTCTCTATCAACTGCGCCACAGTTGATAGAGACGTTGAATCTCTACGGTTCCAGATGAGCATTGTCTGAAGATAGCGGTGTCAATCCTACCGAGAGCCGGTCAGAGGCTTATTTGGCCAAAAACGTGGTGGGACGACAACAACTACGGATGGTAGAGATTGCTGAGAATGTAGTTAGGAGATTCGAAGTTCCTATCCGTCGCGGTTACCACCTGACGAAGTCCAGAGGAATAGTTGGTCAAAGCGTCGTGAAACCACAACTAATAAGGATGAGAATAATAGTCCGCAATAAATTAAAAAAAAATGTTGATAAAAAATTAATGGAGTAATTTTTATGACGATTATTATTTTTGTAGCATCCAGAGTGATCTTTGTTCGGGAGACAACCGAACAAATTTAAACCACTTTGTCTAAATATCACATTGTAGTGAGGTAAATAAATAGAACCTCAGAGAACCACTAAAACCGAAAATTTAGATTTAAGACAATATTATGCATTCACATGAGCATTTGAGTTTTACAATGTTTTGTGACATTGAAGGAGATATATTGGAACGATACACTTTCTTCTTATGAGAAAACTGCTCCAGAAATTGTTGAACCAAACATTAGCCTTTCGAAGGTTCAGATCTCACCGTTCTCAAGCTTGTCTGTCTGTCTGTCCGTTCCAATTTTTCTAAGAAACTACTTAGCCAACCTTGCTAAAAGTTTGTACGAACGTTTGTTATTATACTGTGCTGCTAATTAAGTATTATCGAATCTTTTTCAGGCAGAGTTAGTGATTAATAGTGATTAGTATGGATTAGTCACCGTAATACCTTATGTATTCCTATTGTTTTCGAAAACTACTGGATCAATCTGACTGAAATTTTGTATTGACCTTTGTTATTATGAGATGTAGCGAACGAAGTAGTATGTCATTCTCTCGATACAAATTTAGAGATTAATAAAGTACATGGTGACGGTTTATTATCGAGAATCACTCCGGCAGAAACTAGGACATTTTGGTGGCGTTCTATCTGTCAGTGTCTTCACTGACTTCTCTTACATTCTTGGAGTGTAGTGAGTTATTGCTTACTGCCTGAGTCGTTCCGACTGGGGAATACTAAGGAGACTGCCCAGAAATGTTTTAATGATGCTTCCTTCTTTGGAGGCGCTAGTTTGATTTACCCTATCTTCCGACCTTGTTTTACATCTTACTGCTGTAGGAGGGAATGCCGTCTTTACGTTTAACCTTTTTATCTAATATGAGTGTAGAACGTGTAATTTTAAATGTTCATGAAATTTCTGGGAAGAATTCTGCATAAAATAAATTGACACGTGATACCCATTACTTCTAGACACTGAAAACAGGCCAGCTATATATCTCGATATCTAGAAAAGTAAGAATGTGTATAAGGAAACTTCTCAGCCTATATACTCAACGAATTCTTCATCTACAGACTTGAAATTTGGTATATAGGGAATTCAGACATGTGGAACACTTTTTAATTTATTTTGATCCGGAATAAAACTCTACTTATGGGTCAAAATTACAACATAGGTACGTGGGGGAGTAAAATTAAAATATAGCTACGTGAGGGTCATCGGATTTTTATCTGTTTGTCAACTGTTTCAGGAATGCGCGAGCCTGAATCGCTCCGGTGACAGATTACTTATATTACGAAGAAGTAGATTTGAAAACACATTTAAAGAGCGTGTCAACCTGGCTTAATGGCCATCATACTTTACTCATCGTTTTTAGTTTTTGGCTTCGATTTCAGCTCCAGTATATTTTACTTACAAGAAGTAAACTGTTTTGAAAAAAGGATAATACTCGCATGCAATTTCAATTTTCTTCCGTTTTTTTACTTCATTTATCAAAGGAATATAATGTTACGTTTAATACCGATATTATTTATACTACCAGGCCCGTTTACCGGCAGTGCCCGGTTGTAGTATGCATCCACTCGCGTAAAAATTTAAAATACGACTGTTGTTTTTGTTGTTGGCCAAACCCTAGCCTCCATAAGTTAAGGCTTTCGGAATAGAACCCCTATTTTGTGGATGGGGATGGGGTTGTCACCAAATTTGCCGGAAGGTCCATGGTATTTTTCAGAGTATAGTTCATGGTAATGTTAAGGGCAAGGTATTTTTGTTGATAAGACTGGAGTTAAGGTGGCAAAAACTCTCGAACCCTCTGTCCCTTTAAAGGAAATAAATTCTTGTAGTCACTTATACGTTACGAAGTATAAATTTAAACGATATTTCAGAAATCGGTCGTTTAAGTAAACTGCAACAATAAACAGTATAAACAGAACGGTTTCTTTAAATAACATGTTGTTTCTTTAAATAGCATGTTGTTTCTATTACAAGCAATATAAATAGAACCGCTTAGAGATTGAAACGTAAAACTTTATTAATTGTAAGCGTTAGACAAATAAGAGAGAAGTATTATATAATTCAGAAAGAAATATTCTTAGCAGACAATATGCATACTTTAAAGGAAATAAAATTTGGGGAAATTAAGCCCAAACAATTTATAATGTTTTTTTTAATCTATTTTTGTGTAAAAATATAAACCAAACATCACAGAACTATATATATATATATATATATATATATATATATATATATATATATATAGCCAAAAATACTGTTGCCATATCTGGGCAGGAGCTGCCAAAAACAGCCTATCATGCCTTGACAGATTACAAAATAGACTTCGTGGCTTAGTGGGGGATGCCCTTTTCTCTACCCTGCAACCCCTCTCCCACAGAAGAGACGTTGCGAGCCTATCCTTGTTTTATCGTTATTTTCATGGCAGGTGCTCGTCTGAACTCCAATCCCTGGTCCCCCCTCGCCAATCTTTCACGCAAAACACCCGTCTAGCTGAATTCACTGTGAAAAATTTCCCCCACTCTATATCTGTGCCTAGATCAAAACGCGGATTCCATGAACAAAGCTTCTTTCTTAGAACTGCACGCCTGTGGAACTCTGTTCCGTCTGCCTGCTTCCCTCCGGACTACAACTTGGATGTCTTCAAGTCTAATGTTAACAAATTCCTAATGAACCGCCCCCTTAAGTAAACACTCCATCAAATCTCCACACTAACGTAATGTACTTGCAATAACCCTTATCCCTGAGTGGCTTCCGAGCCTTGATAAGTGGTGATCACTGTGTAAAAAAAAAAAAAAATAAAAAAAATAAAAAATAAAATAAAATTATGGTGAAATAGGAAAAGCAATGTATATTTGTTTTAGACCTATTTGCATTTCCCAAAATTAATTTAACAAAAACGTAATCCAAGCACTAAATAAGAAAAAGCAGTCAGAATCGAACGTGCAGTGAAAGTTTTAAAAGAAGTTGCAAAAAAAGGGGAAACGCTTTAATAGACTACTCTACGACAGACGTACGACGTTACGATTTTCGAAATGACTGCTTTAAACAAGCTGGAAACTTGTAATCACTGAAAAGGCCTAGTTCGGTGGAAACCGATAAGTCGCGTAATGTAAACAGAAGTTTATCTACTGTAGAACTAAACAAACAGCTTAGTTTTGTTGATCAATGTTTATAAAAATGTAATTATAAAACAGATCACCTGCAGTATTTGTTTACGAGAACAGTATCTACGTTTAAATTAAACCTACATGTTATTTTAATAATCAATGTGCTTCATTTTGAATGAGCAAATAAAGGCTTTAGACGCACATAAAATTCATGTATTGTAGTAATGGTGGTAAGTATTTTGGTATTTAGCGTATTAAGAAAGAATTTTAGTCAGTTGTACTAAGGAAGAAAAGAAAGTTTTAGACAGTTTAAAGCCTGTGTGTGAAAATATTATGCACGTTGTAGCTAAATACAAAATATATATCCCGATATCGTAGTTGTGTGCGAAAAGCTAACATGTACGGTATATTTCATGTGTAAATGAAAGCAGTATTGGCTTCTGAACATGTATCTATGTCTTAATAAGTTTGTAACCAGGGCATTTCATCTGAAACCATTGCCTAATCTAATCAGTGAAGCCATGTTTGTTTTAATCTCTGAAGCGTTCTTTTTAAATGAAGTTTTGTTGATTCCGAAATGAACGAAGAGTTAGTTGTCAGCCAATGAGGTATTGTGAAACGTGAAGAGGGAAAAATCATTTTTGGGGGGGATTGGGGGAAGGAAAGATCATAGTATGTGTATAAACACGGCCACCTAGAGTAAGAAGAAGGCCTGTTAACTGAAAAATGTCTGCATCCAATAGAGGTAAGATTTGTCAGACTGTCAGATTGTCAGTACTATATGAGGGCCATTTGTAAAAGAGCAATAAAACATTTTTTAAAAAAAAAAGGAACACAGTTCGATTAATACTTAAACTGAACTTTATTCAATATAAAATATAAATATTATCTATATAAAATGAAGTAATTTTAAAGCAATATACAAGTTAATACTGATAAAACTGAATTATGAATTTACGGAACAAACAATTAAAGAAACATTAAACACAAATATTTTTTGGATTTTGGTCCAAGATCACAGTGTAATATCTGTTTTGATGCTACACTTTACCTTTTCTGTCCTCGGTCGGTGACTGAGATTATTTTTGTTCCTGTCCAGAGTGCCCTTTATTGGGAAGCTGGATTTTGCCCACAAGATTATATGTTAAAATATTTAAATAACTATTACTTTAAATATAGAAATTATATTTAAAGTTTTGCTTTTTTGTTCTTCTATGTCCATTGTTTCCCATATTTTTCATCAAAATGTGTAGCATTATTAGTTGTCTCACAGGCCATTATCAGTGATCGCTCACTGGCAACAACCTGTGGTATTCCCTGAAGAGCGAGTGACAACAAGTCTCCCCAGATTTCACTTGACCACTTGTGCAGATGATTGCATGCTATCGCAACAGCCATTGTTACTGATTTCTCATTGGCATCGGCCATTGGTGTTTCCTGGGGTTTGGGTGACAAAATGCCTCCCCAAGGTACCAGATTTGAACTGCACACTTCCAGTGGAGTTTTGATTAGTACTCTCCCACCTCGGTCTTTCCATCCTCCCTGACCCTTCACAACTAGTTGGTGTGGTGTGGTGTGGCGCCAGTCGATGTCATCTACACTAGTTCTTTTTATTATTATTACTATTATTATGATGATAATAATAAGGGTGCTTGTGCAGCGTACGCACGTGTATTCTAAATATTACTTTCAAGTTAAATTAATTTGGGGGTTTATTGTGACCCGCCTCTCTTGGTAGGGTCAAACAACTGACCCCTGATCATCTTGGACTTTGGCTCGTGGTGTCCACTTCTCCGAAAGGCTATCATATTAAATCCGGGTATGCTGAAAGCGAATAGCGAAAGCTCGCATATGCAAGAAACAATTGCGTTCTATTCTACCAAAAATTAATTTCACAAAAGATTTACAACTTTTTACAGATATGTACACTTCAATTCCTTAGAAAATTTTTTAAAGTCAGTTCTTAACACGTTTTTAAATTCAAAATCTCTCTTCTTCTCGAATATGACACTCAGGCGAAATGGAGAGGGGTGGTGGTCACGTCCTCAGGGAGCGATATTATTATAAATGTTATCAAAGGCAAGATAAGTTACTTTTCTACCTAACTGGATATGTTTTTAGGGGTTTGTATTATTATACATATAGATTTGAAAAAAAGGTCGAAAATAAAATATATACAAAATAAATGTTATCAAAGGAAAGATAAGTTACTCTTCTACCTATCTGGAAAGGTTTTTAGTGGTTTACTTACTTTAAAACGTGTAATCGCTTCGAAAATCATACAATCTTTATCAATATATTTTAAAATAAAAATTTCGGCATGTTTTATCTAGAAAACTAACTTATCTTGCCTTTGATTACCTTTATTTGTTATATATTTGTTATTTGACAACTTTTTCAAATCAGTGTGTATAGTAAAACAAACCCGTCATGTAAATTATTTGCAGTTAAAATGTTATGAAAAACCAAAACTTGAAGTTTTAAATATATTTCAAAGAAATAAATTACGCCAGGTAAATTATTGAAAATTCACCGATCGTAAAGAAAAAAAACTGCCCTGAAAATTGCTAACTTTAAAATATTCGAAAATACTCAGCGAAAAGTGTTATTTATTATTAAAAGAACAGACTGAAAAATATTACATACAAATTGTCAGTAAAAAAATATAAAAAAATTAAATATTCGACTTTCTTCGATAAAAATAAAAGTTCGAACACGAGTTCACTTACGATATTTTGATTAAAATTATCCAACTGTGCAATTATAATAATTATCGTCCGAATGGAGAATTGTTCCTTCTCTTTGGAACATACATTGACAATCGGTAGCACATATTGTAACCATATCTTTTATGCCTGTTAGCGTTACCACGTGGTTGAATACCAAAGCTGTCTATACCTACAACCATATCAAGAAGTGACGTTACGCTGTTATGTGCATCGGCCTTCTTCTTACTCTCGGTAGCCACTGTATAAGTATATGAGCATGAAAATTAGGGTGAAACTCCATATATGATCATCATGCAGAATGCCTGCGGGTGTCGACTGGGAGCGAGAGTAATACTTTTTTTAGATGGAAAAATAACAGCTACTTCCATTGTATATCTTTGCGATCGTGGTGATGTTTCTCCTAGGATGGAATGTAAGATTGTAATATAGCGGATAAAGGCGTATAAGATAGCGTTACAAAATTTATATAATATACTGGCTAATAGTCTAGATACAATACTTTTGCATGTAGCCTCTGTTGGAAAAAACCTAGTGTAATTTGGTCCAGAGGGGATTTTCTGCAATCAAATGATTATATATAGGATGAGAATTTTTCGTTACTTAAAATATAATATTTATGCGTATTTTACGACCTGGAAACGCCGGACAGCCTGCTAGTATACATATAAAAAAAAACATGTGGGAGAAAAAGAATGTTTGATTAGAATCATGTCGATTGATTGTTTCCGATCCAAGAAGATCCAGTCACTTATTGCCCCTACTTTAAAAATAACGTTATCTTATCTTTATCGGCCAATTTCATTTTTAACACGGTCGGACTACCTCACCGAATGGCGGACGCTCTATTAGCGTGACTTCTGCTCATTGATGGAATGCATTTCATACGCATTTCTGGTCGCACAAATCGTTTCTGAAATGTTCTAATATTAGTTTTCTGATAGAAAGAAAACTTCCTCCCATAACAACACAGTAAAGGAAATAATTTGTTCACAAAAATAATTTTCCTCTGGTTCTGGTACATTGTCTAAACTGGATGGCGTTACCCTTGCATATTATGTGCCGGATTTATCTATAATGTCTGGTCCCACAATGGCGGTTACATATGCGTCTATGTTACCGAGCCGAAATAACGTTATTTAGAAAGGCATTCTTAACATAGAAAAGTGAAGTGCGTTTTTAACTAATCCGGTTTGTGATATGCACATTTACCAACTTCCGGCTCGCACAATGCACATGCGAATGAAATTGTTTTTTTGTTTGTTTTTGTTTTTACTAGACGTAGCCATGACTTGTTGGTTTATAACAACTACTACGTCTTATTTGATTTATCTCTTTAGACATTCCACAGATATACTCCATATTTTCTGCTCGGTTTGACTTCCGATCTCTGCTCCTCGGCAAGATGACAGTTACAAGCGAGATATGAATAAATCTCTAAATAATATATATATATATATATATATATATATATATATATATATATATATATACAAAAGAATCACCACTTTTCAAGGCTCAGAGTTTACAAGGGTTACTGAGTATATAGTAGTCAATGGAACAATATCCTTAGTAATGGAAATTTGGTAAACTGGATACTTAAGGGGACAGCTCATAAAGAACTTGTTTACATCGGACTTGAAGATGGCCACACTGCAATTAGCTGGAAAGCAGACAAATAAAAGAGAGTACACATCTACTAACAGTTTTTTTACATAACTTGTTGCGCCTTGCTTTTCTTTTTCTTTTTTTTTTTTTTACAATTTTGATTCGATTTGAAATATCAAAAATGGAAGAATGTTAAGATTGAACAATGTTATGAAAATAAAAAGTATATTAGTAGATGGCAGGAAATGCTCACGAATAAAATCCGATAATTGTTGGTGTTAATTCATAAAAATTCACAAAACCAATTCATATTTTAGATGTACATGATGGAAAGAATTGTAGAGGAAAAATCACATGATTTGATCAAGTAAGTTTATTTTAAATAATTCGTAGTCCCAATCCCCACGTTAAGAATAGCTGTCTAAAATCTTGCAAAAATTTGAATTATTTGGAATTATCTCACTTGCTCTAAAAAATAACATCGAGTGATTAATAGTTGTTTTATTCATGAAATGTTGATTCTTTTTTTTTTAATAAAACTACTATAATTTTTCGTTTTTTTTAAATAAAACTACTATAATTTTTTCGTTTTTTTTAAATAAAACTGCTATAATTTTTCGTTTTCTTTTTAAATAAAACTACTATAATTTTTCTTTTTTTTTTTTAAATAAAACAACTATAATTTTTCCTTTTTTTTTTTTTTTAAAAAAACTACTGTATTTTTTTTTTTTGCGTCATGGTTATGTACAACACGCGTATTCTTCTTTATTCTTGCTTTTACTGGAGTAAGAAGTTATGGACCTTCACTCAATTGTTTAATATAACACACACACAGACACACGCACACATATATACATATATATATATATGTGTGTGTGTGTGTGTGTGTGTGTGTGTACAATCAATTAAAATTATTTGAAATAAATTTATAGTTTTTCCCACCATATCTGATAATAAGTAGATTAACACTAACATTTTTACTCTAATCAGTTCTACTTTCGCCGAGCAAAGGACTAATAATTATTCTTGCTATTCCAAAAATATTTTTTACACAACAAAAGATTCCAAATATTTTTTTAAATTTTAAGTATACTGGCTACGAAAATTTTAAAATTGTTAATGCTCCTATTATACTTGATGATACGATTACAATATAAAAAACGCACATGTGATTCAATTCAGATTGTCAACTTGTATTAACACTAGGATAAATCTCCTCTTCAGTCTGGTTATGAAAACGTATTACATGCAATCCATCAGATTCGTTTGCAAACCTTTAATCCTTGATTATGCTGCCTCGGATTCTTTTGATATTCATGACCTTAAAACCTGAAATTATATTTGCATAATTTATATTTTTAGTGGAATTAATGTGACATATGAAATTTAACATTCAGTTACTCACGTTGCAAAGTTCTCTCCCTTTAGGTTATTCGAACACTGTTAGGATTTCATCGCATGTGTTTACATGAAAAATCCAATGCGTTTCTTTCAGGTAGTAAAGGTAGATAGGTAATTTGATAGTATAATGACGGGGTCTATAATACAAAGACTAAATAGTAAGTCTAAAAATGTTTATCTACTTATCAATCTACCTATAAAGTTCAGTTTCTTTTCCTCGCTCTGACAGATATTAAAATCCTATTTTTTTCTCTTAAAAAATTATTAAAGCAAGCATTTTAATACACTCAGTTGTTGACATGCGAGCGACTATATAGGTTAACTAATTTGCATATTCCTTTAAAAAGATACGCTAATTAATTTCTTAGTCATTTTTTGCTTTCTTATTAGATGATAGGTTGCATTTTATCATTAAGCTGAATTTTATTTATGTATAGCTACCACATTCTGCATAATGGCGTAGAATGTAAGATAAAAACGTTTTAGTACACAGAAATCTTTATATGTATGTATGTATGCATGCCTATCAATCTCTCTCTCTCTCTCTCTCTCTCTATATATATATATATATATATATATATATATATATATATATATATATATATAAGTTTAGTGGTTATATTTAAATTCTGTAAAAAAGAGAAACGAATAGGAATTGTCCCCGCTCTTCAATAAAACGTGTATGTGTGTATGTTTGTGTGTGTATACTACTTATATATATATATATATATATAAGCATTGATAATATTACTATTATAAACTATAGACACTAGTGCTTAATGCTTACGCAATCTTAAATATAAGAACGATAATTACTGCCAGTCGAAAGATTACAGAGACTTAATGTTATATGGGATTACATACATATTTTTTATATATTTGCTTAAACACATGCAAAGTATATGCTCATATACATCAACATTTGTGTGTTTGCATGTGGTTTGGCGGGGAAAACTAAATTTACGAGTATTAAAACAATTTTATGCATATATATATATATATATATATATATATATATATATATATATATATATATATATATATATAAAAGAGCAAACAGTTAATAAAACATGTTTAAAAACACTTTGAAAAAGAGTAAAAAAACATATTTAATCTGGAAAGGAAACACTTGATAAGTGTATAGTCCTTAATCCGCAGCGTTTCGAGGAAATACTTTCCTTCTCATCAGAGGGTAGGAATTAGCAAAATTCGGGATCGGATTTTGGCATACAAAAGTATTTGATGAAACTACAAGTAAGTCAAAGATAACAAAAAGTGAAGCAGAGAGAATATGGTGAAGAAAAAGATTATTACACGTGAATGGATAGTCTTTTTATTATATATATATATATATAAATATATGTATATATATATATATATATATATATATAAAATGTAGTGTCATGATAGCAATTAAATGCTTATGGAAAATGATATCAAATACTTTTATAGACACGCATGCACTCTTGAATTTTGATAAATGTTCGTTCATATATTAGGAAACACAAATTTCAGACATTTGAACGAAAAAATATGTAAATATACGAACAGAGGTGTGCATATATCTACACTATCTTATTTAAACACGCGATGTCTTTATTACCCACCTACGCATGCATCTATAGTGTATATATATGTATATATATATATATATATATATATATATATATATATATATATATATATATACGTATAAAGAAGCTTTGAATAAAAAAAAATGCAAAAATAAAAAATGCATAATATTGATTTTAACCTATCGCAGACTAAGCACCTACATAATTCGATTCCTGAACAGAGAAATTCATTGATATATGGATGAAAAAAAGCCCTTAAATAAAATTGTTAAATAGAAATAGACTTAGCACTTGCATAATCCGATTTTGCAAAAGCCTTCAATTTAAAAAAAAAGAATTAAACTACATATGGATGAAAAGAGAAAACCTTAACTCAAATTTTGTAAAAAGAAATCGGGGATCATCGGCTGCTTACCATGTAGCTGTTATATATATAAGGAATCGCGTTGTTTATGAGCTCAATTTGTCTACTCGCATCGATGAGTCATAAAACAATGAAAACATTGTCTGTGGTTAATATATATATACATATATATATATATATATATATATATATGTGTGTGTGTGTGTGTATGTCTGTGTTAATGTTTTGCATGTTTGCATATATTCACAAATTCATACATACTTTAAAATTATATAAATATATATATATATATATAATGATATATATATATTTGTGTAGAAGTGTGGCAGGGTCTACATTTTCACACAAATAACTATCTACACACACACACACACACATATATATATATATATATATATATATATATGCATGCATGTATATTCCCAGAGACATCCGTTATCTGTGTAATGTGTGTTTGAGTGCGGGAGTTGTCTTCTCTGTAAGTCAATGACAGGCAAAAATGCACTTAGTTTGGAGAAGAAAGATGGGATTGACTTAGGCGGCCTCGACTGACCTTAATGGATAGCGAAGAAGAGTTGGGCCGAAAATAGCAAAGGGTCTCAAACAGTCACGCCACCCCTCAGTGATTCACGTCAACATCTTTACTCCAAGTGAATGTAGTCATACTAATTTCAATAATAATAATAATAATAATAATAATAATGTGAATAAAACGCATTTAACTTCCATTAATGCAAAAATTTTGATATTTTGTTTGATTTCTTAGTGTTTGGAGGAAAAAGTTCTCCTGCCACTTAGCGTTTTTTTTTTTCTTGCAAGAAATGCATCGACCTAAATTCTTAGAAAAATGTAATATTTTTGCTCGCCAGATTTCTTCATTGAACTTGTGCGCACAATCTTATGTCAGAATTATTGTGACGACGTAAAACAAGGTCCGTTTCACCATTTCTCATTGTCCGTTTCCTTTTGCGAATTTCCTTTTCTTAATTACCTTTTGTGAAATTAAAGTTTTATCTTACTATAATAGTGATTCGGTATTTATTGGTAACGGAACCTACGTCTTTGTTCTTTACATATTTTGCGCCATTTTTCAAAGCTTTTTTTATTTAATGATAAGTTATTATGCTTATGTATTTCAATGTAAGCTATGAATTACGAATCAGAATTACCGGAATGTTTCCAGACTGCGAAAAATGGCACCTGCAGAAGGCCCGAGACCGCAAAAGTTCAAGAGAGTGAAGTAGCATCAATTGATTCAGAGTTAACTCCCTATATTGAAATAAATTTAATTCCCTGTATTTATTATTTTCATGTTTGGTGATAAAATTAAAATATTGAAAAATGAATTTAATTTCGGTTTTACTTTAAAAAAAAAATATATATATATATATATATATATATAGAGAGAGAGAGAGAGAGAGAGAGAGAGAGAGTGAGAGAAAGAGAGGGGAGAGAAGGAGGGAAAGAGAGATTATTTTGTACGCGCTGTTCCGCATTTAACAGCTCTGCAATCTGATTCAGTACTAAGATCAGGAGGAGTTTAGGCCTTTTCTCCTCTACTGCATCTCTAAAGTTGCTCGGATCCTCCAACCGGAAGTTATATTGATATTGGTGTAAGCTACTTTTTTCTTCAATACTTATCGTATCTTTTTAACCAGATTCAATATGATGCCTTCTCTGCTGCTTTGTGCACGTCTTTCACAAACTGCTTTTATTTCACTGTTTGTACAACAAAAACGATGTCGCAATATGTTGATTAGGTTTCGTTCAACAGATCATCCAGCTCCCACAGTTGAATGATAATAATTCATAGCTCGTCTCTTTTCCTCGCACTCAATCAGTACATCACTATATCGCTTGTATTTTCTATCTTCTGTACTTGCACAATTATCCTCCCGGGTACAGTCAACTCGAACATTACTCAAATCTTCTTTTCCTCACTCCACCCGACAATATCAAGTCTGTAAGAATCTGTAGGAATACTAATGGATTCTGGAGATCTTTTTCCAAGTTCTAATTTGCTTTGCCATCTTTTATCGGTGTACTGTGTCCTTGGGTGATTTCTCACAATGCATTTTGTTTCCGCTCTAAAGTTAATCTCTTTAATCTTCTCTATTTTTGGTAGTTGTTCTTCGTTAAGTTTTGCTACTTTCTGATGTAATAACTAGTTTTTGACTTTCAAGACTTGGTTATGCCGTCATGCATATCGACGTAGTGCCAAGTTACAGTTGGACAGAATACGTTTGAAAGTTTCCCTTTCACACATCTGCATTTATCATCATTGTCTACTTACCATGAGACAAGTTTCATCTGTTGAAGGCATTACCTCATAAATCGATTTCATTAGAAACGAAATTCTTGTTGGATCCAAAGACTTTCCAACCGATGTTCCGGTTCACCGTACATATTTTTCAGCAAACACATTTACTTTATGGATGATACTGCACTAGGTGTAGACTGGTATTTCATTTTTCCTCGTTCCTTATGAGATTGACAACAAAATCGCTTCTTTGTTTGAGGTTATTAATGCAAATAACGTACAAAATTCTGCATACCTACTCTTACACTTGTATATTGTACAGCACCTACAGTAGCCTTGTGCTCCAAGTGTTTAATAGCCGTATTAATCGCTTCTTCTGATTTTCACTTTTTTCACCTATTAATTAAGGTGTATCACCTTTAACTTTTTGGTCATTAGAAAACGAGGTATCATGAGAGTCCATCCTTTCGACGCGTTGTTGTACTCCTCAACAAATAATGCAGTAAGTAGCTTAAGCTGCCCTCTCTTCCAAATAATGCTGAGTTGTTCAATATTCTTAGTAGTCCAAATCACTTCCTTATATATACTACACACCGTTGCTTGATATGTTCAGCTTGTGTCAGTGGTACTTGACACATCTACAATGGGCGCATCATTTAAGGGCACAAACAAAACTGCAGGCACCAACGTTTGCACTTTCCTGGTAACTCGATCCTTTCACGTACTTATAAGCATTTTCCTGTCGGTGTATTTTCTCTCTTTGTCTTCTGTCGCTTATTGCGTCATCGTACCATCTTTCCAAGATTTTCACTTGTTTCTGTTTTCTTAATGAAATCACTTCTCCACTGATCATGCAGCGTGTTTTTTTTCTTTTTGTTTACTTTCATGATAAAACATGACCTTTGATATTTTAGATTAACTCTCATTCTTGATTGCAAAATAAACCGTTATAGTTGCTTTAATATTGTTTCCATTCATTCTGCCTTCTTAGATGTACAGCAACGCCACCCATAAATGTTTTAGTGGAGTCGCAGCAATTGTACTCACACAATTTGTTGATCTTAACAGCATTTTATCACAGGTATGAACAAGATAACTTATAGTGTATATTCTGCTGCAATTCCAATTTCAACCTCTGTCAGTTTGTATTTACACGTCGTATTTCACATCTTAAATTGATCATTGTATTTCATGATCATACTATGAACAGATAGCATATATTTATAAGTGCTGAGTCTCGTTTATAAATCCTGCTGCTAATAAAAGAAAGACATGTGGTTATTATAACGTACCAACCTTCAAATCGCACGTGTCAACGTTTAAGCCAAATCTGATTATTGATGAGCTAAGATAGAACAATCCGAATTTCGTGTATTGAGAAATACTGTTGTCGCGGTAAATTTCAAAAAGATTCACGAAGTCGTTTTGACCCATAGTAAATTTAATTTGTGTGATAGAAACGTTAAAGGTATCCGAAGGAAATATATACACTAATTTGCATGTAAAAGAAAGCTTTTGGAAGTAAGTTCCGCATTTTCTCACAGTCAATCACAAACGGCAAGATTCAGATCGTTGTTTGCGATTGTTTCAGCACAGCAAAAGAAAATGACATTTCGCATCAATACGCATACCGGAAATTTAACATGGATATGCGCCTTCACTCGGGAGTTAAATCAGCTATAAGCTAATTGCATAGAAGGCAAAATCTATCAAAGCAACCAAAGACTCAAATACCAGTAGAAAGTATTTTGATTACAATATTTGGTATTATTATACAAACACCGTGACAGCGTTAGGGTTAGGGTTAGGGTTAGGGTTAGGGTTAGGGTTAGGGTTTAGGGTTAGGGTTAGGGTTAGGGTTTGGGTTAGGGTAAGGGTTAGGGTTTAGGGTTAGGGTTAGGGTTAGGGTTAATTCGCTGTCACGGTGTTTGTATAAATTTACCCAATATTTTTATATGTACGATATATCTTATTCGCCAATTACCTTGAGAAATGAAAAAAATATATAAATACCGAATATTATTGGTGTATTCGAAGGCTTAAAATACTAACATCTGACCTAAAATGAATGAGAGGGGAAGTGTTTTTTTAGTAAGAAAATGCCGCATGTCACCAAGCAATCTAAATGATGGTAACACGAGACGAATAGAAATTTCAATTACTTAAGGACCCACATTTATCCTCCAAATTTTATCCGCAAGTATTAGTACAGGTTACAGATCTTAAAAAAATATGTGCATGGGAAGCATGTATTACCCAATGAAGAAATAAATCTAAGGCGTATTTTTTTTGTGTTTTTTTTAATTTAAATCATTTAAATAAAAAATATCATCCAATTGTTAGAAAAGATACGGACTCGATGTGTCCTCAAACAAGAAATATATGTTTATGATTAAAGTCAATTTTTTGTCGTTTTAGCAGGGATATCAAGCGCTGCCCGGGTCTACATGAAGTTATGTTTAGACGCACCTGCACTACTAAAGATATTGAGGATTTCTCATTGCTATATGTCAAATATCGTGGGCAACGTCGTTGTCCCAACAACTATTTCAACAATAAAAAATATGGTATCCTACTTAAAAATGGATAAAAATACGAACATATAATCGTCCAAAAAAGAAGTACATGACAACTTCCCAACCAGATATTTTGGCATAAATAATACAAAAAGAAGCTATTCTTGGATTTTTGAGCACTTTTCTGATAACTATATACTAGTTTAAGCGGATTTCTTTAATGCTGCCTCAGTCTAGAAAGATTCGATGTTTTTGCAACGGTTGTGTTACACTACTGTCCGTAAATTGCATTAATTTATATAAAAAAATTAAGAATAACACAAACTTAATATAAATCAATTTTAAAAATAACAAAATATAAATGTTTAACCAGAATACTCGTTTTTATGTTATAAAAATGATTACTTTAATGATGTGTTATTAAAAAAGTTTCCGTGCTGAGCACGAACGTAAACGAACACCGTATCCATTAGTCCAAAATCCGATCGACGTTATGACATTGCAAATTCATCGTATTCAAGTACAAGTGAGAATAACAGCATTCACGCATGCGCATATCGTAATTGTTAAGAAAACGTCCGAGTACTACTTCAGCAATTAATTACCAAGCAGTTACGATGTAAAATAAAAGAATTGTGATTTACGCAACCCTCGAAATAAGAAAACTATCCCCACCTTTTTTTTACATAGGCATCACCACTTATGAAGGTCCATATGCAACTCGAGGATAGAGGATATGAATTGGACAATATAGTAATCGTTAGTAATGGAAATTCAGTAAATTTGTTAACTTAAGTTGAACGGCTCATCATGAACTTCTTTGCGCTGGACTTGAAACAATCATATTGTAGTCAGTTAGAAAGCAGGCAAAAGGAAGACAGTTTTACGGGCGTGCAGTTCTAAGAAAGAAACTTTGTTCATGGAATCTCTGTTTACGTTTCGGCACAAATAAAAAGTAGGGGAAATTATTGATAGAGTGTTTTTTTTTCAGCTAGACAAGTGTTTCTCGTGAATGTTTGGCGAGAATGGGAGCCTAGATTCGAACTCAGACGAGCACTTGCCATGAAAATAACGATGAAGCAGAGGAAGACTCGCGACATCTTTTCTGTGAGTAAGAGTTTGGAAGGAAAAGAAAAGGGCAGCCCCTACTAGGCTAAGAATCTATTTTGAACTCTATCAAGACAGGATAATTCCTTTCTAGCAGCTCCTGTACAGATGTGGTAAGAGTACTCCATCCTTGGGCGTACCTGGCTCTTATATAAGTAGAGAATTGCACCAGCAGGTAGATATCTACTTGATCGATAGAAGGATACCACTAATTTCCAGCGACCTTGGCAACGGATTTGATGTACGTGTTTCTATTTCAGATCAGGAGTAAAGATCAAACTTAGAATCTTGTCAAAACGTGAGGCCTCCCCAAGACGAGAGCCTTTCATTTCAATTGACGCGAGATGGAGATCAGAGAGTTGATAATGTAAAGATAGAAGCTTGGTTTGAGATGCAATAAAAGTAAACAGCCACCTCTTTTCCCACTGTACAACGTGCTCAAGTTCAGAGGAGAGCAAATCAGAGAGAACTTGGTTGTTTACGGTCTTTGATGTGTTGCCATAGATTGTAGTGTCATCAGCATACATGTCAACGAATGATGTAAGGATATGATTTGGAAGATCATTAATGTAGATGAGGAAAAGAGTTGGGCCAAGGATGGGCCCCTGAGGGACTCCACCATTAATACTGTGAGCTCCTGATTTGTGCCCATCAACCACTGCTATTACGAACCTATTAGAAATGATTTAATAATTGAAAAGACAGTTCCGGCTATGCTGTAGCTGGAGATCTTGTGAAGAAAACCTTTATGCTGCACCCTATCAAAGGCCTTTGATATGTCGAGAGCAATTGGCCTAGAAAGGAAGCTTCGAGATTCAGAACAAATATGATTTTTTTCTTGCCTGAATGACTCCAAAATTTAAACGATTTTAATATGTCTTAATGTTGTCTTGAGGAGAATTGCTTCTCAATACCCCGGAAAACCTCATCAGTATGCCCTGTATTTAAGAATTCAGGTGATCGGTCATCTCCCTCTCAGTACAGACCAATCAGTCTCCTGAATAAGATGCTGGAATCTGTGGTAAATAAAGAAGTACTCAACCTCATCAGCAAAAATAACATCCTAAGTGGTTTCCTTTCTGCGGGATTAACAGCAGATATGCTAACAGTTATATCACATAGGATAAGTGAATCTCTCGATAGAGGCTTCTTTTCTAAGTTAGTTTCTCATGACATATCAATGGAATGGGTATAGCATAAAGATCTCCATCTACGGTATATCTGGAGATGACTTCTCAATTAATAAATCATTGGTCTCTGATAGGTTTAAAAGTGAGAAGATGGGCAGAAATCAGAAACTCCCAGTATTAATGATCCCATCCCTCGGAGGTACGTCCTGAGCCTAACTCTCTTCCTGGTCTACATCAATGATCTCCCAAATAACATCCTAAGAATCCTTATTCGTAGACATTTATGCTGACGAAACGACCATTGATGGCAACACTTCAAAGCCGTGAACGACCAATTTCTCTTTGATTCTCTCTTCCTTGATCGTGAGCACGTGGTACAATGTGGAAAAGATTGTTTGTAATGTTAATTCCTCTTAAACCAAGCTCTAATCCCCGTCTAGCACCATTTGAAATGAATGGCTCTCGTCTTGGGGAGGCTTCATGTTTTGACAAACTTCTAGCTCTGAACCTTACTTCTGATCTGAAATGGAACGCGTACATTACTTTGGTTGTGAAAGTCGTTGTAATGGGCGCTTTGAAATGGTGGGATCATTCTATCTCTCCAGTAGATATCTCACTGCTGATGCAATTCTCTACTTGTATAAGAGCCAGGTATGTCCAAGGATGGAGTACTGTTGCTACATCTGGGCAGGAGCTGCTTAAAAAGACGTATACTGATTGACAGAGTTCAATATAAAGTCCGTAGCATAGTAAGAGATGCCCTTTCCTCTTCAATGCAACGACTTTCCCACTGAAGAGACGTTGCGAGCCTGTCTCTGCTTTATCGGCATTTTCATGACAGGTGCTTGTCTGAACTCTGATCTATGGTACTCCTCGCCGAACTTTCATGTATAAAACCCTTGACTAGCTGAAATCACTAGCAATAATTTCCCCACTTTTATATGTACCTTAACATAAACGTAGATTCCATGCAAAAGCTCCTCTCTTAGAACTGCACGCCTTTAGACCTCACATCCGTTTCAAGTCCAACGTAAACAAGTTCTTGATGAGCTGTCCTCTTACGTATGCCAATTAACTATGTGACCCCTACTAACGATTGCTACAATATTGTCCCATTAACTTTCGTACAGTCATTAATCGTTATCCTCTAGTTGCCTACGGACCTTGATAAGTAGTGACTAATTGTAAAAAATAGGACGGCTTGGACTCTCTGAGAATGGACCTGATATGTTCAACAATAAAAAAAAAAGAATGAAATTGGATCATATATTTTTCATTCTTTTAAGAAAATATTTTTTCACGTTTAACGTGTAAAAACAACTTCATTTGTTTTGCCCGATATATATATAGGATAGAACGATAAAATTTTCGCCCTAGAAAAGACATGATTCCATTTCCGTCTGATAAAAACCGATTTGACCATTTACTACTTGGCTAGTTGTGTACAAAGCCCATGATCGAGAGGAGCCTTCTATCATATCTGAAACTGACACACTGTTAAATGAGTAAAATCGGAGATGCAGCGTTGTACAACTTATGCTACTACCGATCAAAGTTATGACAACAGGCCCATTGCCAGCACTCTCAATATTTATCGATGGAATGCCACGAATATTAGGGATTTGTCCAGGGTGACGTAAACAAAGTTTACGGCCACAGTTATGATATTTGGTGATGTTATAAGTGAGGGCCACATTACGCCACCTTATATCTTCGAAGTCGGCTTGAAAGTCAACAGCAAAGTGTACCTGGTGTGCTGAAGAGTGTGATGATCGTCTGATGCAATCAAGTGGCCGTTAGTAGATCGTGGGTGTTGTAGCAAAACCTCGGCACTGGCTCATAAGTCCAAAGAGACCCAAGCTTGGCTTCATAAGGAGTGCTAGACTTTGTACCCTTTCTCTAACTGGTCCTTTCCTCCCCCGACCTGAAGCCGCTGGACAACTTCGTCTGGCCATACGTCGAGAACATCACCAACATGACCTTTTACAACACCGAAGAAAGCCTGATCGCCGCTATTCGCCGAGCATTGGCCGAGATCCTGCCCACTGTTATGAAAAAGGCCTGCTTCCAGTTCCGGACACATATCGAGTCGGTGATTGAGGCTGAAGGCAGCTACATTGAATAGATGTCAGCTGTACTACATAATCAATTTATCCGAATTGATTTTTTTGATAAATGTTTTACAATAAAGCTGTACTGTTGGGTTTTTTAGGACAACAAAGTTATCGTTCCACCCTCCCGAGATTAATTAACTGATCATTATGAATTTTGGGACAAAGTTACTAGGTTTAAAGTTTAAATGTGGATAATATTTATTTATATTAACGTAAATGAATGATAAAGCGAGTGGAATTTATTTCATAAAAATTCAGATACCTCTGAATTTAGTGGAAATTTATCTTGGGTATGCTAAAATACGTTTTCTTATATTTTGTTTAAATTTTATGAGTAATATTCCTTTTTTTATTCATTGATTGTCTATTTCTGTCATGTAGCGTTACACTAATATAATGTTTATTCTGTTGATTCAGCTCTTTGCTATTTCTCACAGGTTAAAACAAGGCCACCTTTTAATACAAACAGCGGGATGAATCACCCTCTCCATGAACGAACAAAGGAATAGGTGAACTAGAAATCAGCTTATCTTGCTTTGAAAACAGTGGCCGCAATAACTCCGAATCTGATTTTGATTGCTGAGCGAATAAACTTCATGGCACATATAAAAACGCGGTAATATAAATTCCATGCATTAGCCTGGTGAGTCCTTATTAGGATGTAACGCGAAAATTTATGTGTAGCTGAATTGTCATATATATTTTCCCATACAGTTATGTATTACAGACAAGGTAACTAGTCTGTCCGCAGAGACTTGTGGCACAGGGGCTAGAGTATTTGGAAAAGTTAGTTGTGAAAGTGATATTTTCCTCAACATTGAAGGTTTAATTCTCAGTGTGGGTTGGTACGTTATAATAACCATACGTTTTTCTGTTATTAGTAGCAGGATTTATAAACAAGACCCGGCACTGATTAAGATATGTTATCTGTTCAGGGTATAATCATGAAATACTGTGATCAATTTAAGATGTGAAATACGGCATGTAAATACAAACTGACTGGCAGAGGTTAGAATTGGAATTGTAGCAGGATGTACAATACGGAACGAGAGTATGCTATCCGCATGAAGTAAATAAAGGCTTCCGTTCGAAATTATGCCTGAATTCCGTCTAAATTCCCGGGTTCAACAAGATACATCTAAAGAAGTTCAAGGGTTACATCGACCGAAACATTGTGAGAAGAACACTCACTATAAAACCAGTAGTTCGAAGAATCCAATAATACGGACAATGTAAGTATTTTACAAATGAAGACGGTAGACATTACAGTCGTAAAAACGTGACTCCAGCGTTTGTTTGGTGTTTTAACTGCTATTATAGGTTATTTGCAAGATTACAAATGATAAACCAATGGTATTAGTGGATATTCATAAGAAAATGGCGAATTGAGCAACTCGTTTGAATCAGGCGAATTGACATATACAGTAAACAATTTAAGTGAAAAGGACACTTCAGATTATTGACTAGAATAGAACATTTTTTGAAATAAAAGATAAAATTTAAGAAACAAACACAGAAATAAAAACAGAAAAAAGAAACTAGAAGGAAACCCGAAGTTGTCAGTTATTTTCAAGACAGGAATAATTATATCAATGCTTCCATCTGAACTTCTTTCTTGTCTCGGTTTGTCAGGTTAAGTGACTAAACGAGAAGTGAGAGACAAAAGCACAGACATTTGTTTTCTAAATAAAAAATAAGAAGAACTACAAAAGATTCGGCATTTTTTTTTTTTTTTTTGGTCCGTGACAGCAAAGTGAGGTTTCATGTCAGCATCTTTGAATAAAAGAACGGAAAACAATCGTCTTGTCAGTTTCCCTTTGAAGTGTTTTAAACGTCACTTGTTCAGATCTCTGTAAACATGTAATTTTTTTTGTCTCTCGTGAACATACGAAATATATTCTTTCAGAAATACATTTAGGCGAATGCACTATTAAAAATGAGAATCCTCAAAGTCCTTTATTTATTGTTTTCACTTATATGCACATGTACGATGTCTACGTGAAAGCTAACCGGAATTTAATGATGTGTGCTAGGTGGGCTAAGACCTAAATAGAGATTAGCACACTTTATTACAAGTAAGCTTGGTACATTTCAAAGGTTGTCACAACCGATGTTGGTAGTGGAGATAAGCTCATTCCCCATAAAAAAAAATGCTATTATGATGTGCGTCTCAACCAAGTCCAGCTCAAGGACTTCTCGTGTGGCTTAGCTACTAAGCCCAGCGAAACTGTTTAAACTAACTGGAAGAAGGGGCAAAGACGGTCCATTGGCGCATAAAAACCAGTCACCTCGGGCAGCTGGGGCTCGTCAACTTTGGATGATAGCTCAACCTTTAGTAGGCAACACGGATTCCAAATTTTTGCTGTCTTGAGGGATTACTCCAATCAGGGGAAAGGCTAAGTAAGTAAACTCCGACGGTGAATCCAACGCCGCAGTTTGAGCTAAGCGTTATCAGCTCTCCTTTTCCCTTTGATCTTCTGGCTTTGCAAAGAAGGACTTCTGCACGGTCAACAGCTATCCTCCTATAGCCTATATCACCCTGTTCAGACTATGTAGATCTAATCCTACACCATATTCTCCTGAGACACACGATTGCCAGAAATTTGGAATGACATCAACATAGATCTTTCTCTCTCTCTCTCTCTCTCTCTCTATATATATATATATATGTGTGTGTGTGTGTGTTTGTGTGTGTGTGTGTGTTTGTGTGTGTGTGTGTGTGTGTGTGTGTGTGTGTGTGTGTGTGTGTGTGTGTGTGTGTGTGTGTTAATTAAAAGATTTAAAATTTCTTAGTCTAATAAAATGTAAAGCATATGTAAAAGATGCTTCAGGGAAAACAATCGAAGTCATCTCGGATCACTATATGACATCAATATGCCTGATCTATACGTGTCTCCTATAAGCGAAGTATGGGAGCAGATCCCCTTTATAATTTATTTAAATGAATTTTATTCCATGTGTATGCGATACGCATGCAGAGAATGTTCTAATGTTCAGTTTCTTCTGACTGTAATAGAGTAAAATCGGAATAAAAAAAAGAAAGTAATAAAGTGTTATTTTATTTACCCTCCCTTCAGAAGCTTAGACACAAAGTCAATGTTGGTTTGATGAAAGTGTAGCTGTGGAAGGAACTGGATTCGGACTAAACACACCTAAGATTTTCATTAAACACTTTACCATAATTTAAAAGGACAAAGCCAATTATCAAAACGCAAAAAAACTGCTCTTAATTTAATCATATCCAATCGAATGAAATCACACCAAAATGCCTGTCCTAACGCATCTCGTCTCTACCTGACCCAGCCCTGATCACACAACTAGACGTCTGTCTCTCTCTCTCTCTCTCTCTCTCTCTCTCTCTCTCTCTCTCTTTCTCTCCTACACTGGGCACCAGGACTCGCAGGCATTCCTTGCTGCAACTATGTATAAAGCATATTAGCCTGACTCGAACTTATACTCACATAGCCCTTCTGAAGATGAAAGCAACACCGCGGCCGATTTCGAACTCCACACAAAACTTATATCAATTCTTTAGATGTACACACTAAAAAAATTATCAGAAAATGCTTTCAAAATAAAAATGTCTAATTAAACGGAAACCCTGTGTAGTCTTTAATAACGTTTTTATATATATATATATATATATATATATATATATATATATATATATATATATATATATATATACATATATATATATGTACATATATGTGTGTGTGTGTGAATTATACTGAAATTATTTAGATTAAAATATATATCTATTATATATATAAAGGTGAAAGTGTCTGTGTGTGTGTGTTTGTATACATTTTCCAACGCAATAACTCTGTCAATTTTCAGTCTACAAACTCAAAATTATAATATATATAGGGTATTGAGATTTGGGAAAATCTTTGTAACTCGTTTTCGGCCAGGTTTTTGGCTGTTAATGGGGTCGAAGTTCAACGATTTGATCTTTGAGTACTCTACTAAACTCCTCCGAGACTTTTGGGACTAAACCCTTGAAATTTTATATATAGATACCTTGGACATGGATCTAACTTAATAACTTGATATGAACCCAAAACAATAAATGTTAAGGGATCATAATAGGGGTCAAAGTTTTAAAAAATTACCGTTTTTTTTTTTGTTTTGCTCAACGCATACCTCCAAACACCTGGGCAACGCCGGGCTGAAATACTAGTATATCTATTAAAGTGAGCGTGTCTGTGTACATTTCCCTACGCAATAACTCTGTCAATTTTCAGTCTACAGATCGAAATTTCATATACAGGGTACTAAGATTTGGGAAAATCATTGTGATCGTTTTCGGAACTCTACCAATCTCCTCCGCCAATTTTGGATATAAGCACTTGAAATTTTAGATATAAGTTCCGTGACATAGATCTAACTTAATAACTTGATTTGAGCCCAAAACAATAAATGTTAAGGGGTCATAATAGGGGTCAAAGTTAAAAAAATTGACCGCTTTTTTGTTTTGCTTAAAATACTCCTCCAAACACACGGGCTACGGCGTGCTGAATGCTAGTATATACATACATTGGAGTTAAGAATTTATTGTTTTAGTATATAATAAAAAGAGTTATATATATTTTCTTAATCCATGGATTTTCAAAAATAATATCACGTATCATCAGAGAAAATGTAGTTAGTAAAATTTTTAATAATGAATAAACATATATTTTGCTCATTAGTCATTTGTTTTATATTATATAATGAGCTTCTTCTTTTTGGCTGGGATTGTCTTGCAAATATTATCTCACTTTAATATTTAATAAGACAATAATTCACTTGATTTTCAAATCTGTGTTTTTACTCAATTTTACTTATATATATATATATATATATATATATATATATATATATATATATATATATTATATACTAGCATGGGTGCCCGGCGTTGCCCGTGTATTTGGAGGTGTATGTCGAGCAAAAAAAAAGAAAAAGCGGTCAATTTTGTTAAATTTGACCCCTATTATGACCCCTTAATATTTATTGTTTTGTGTTCAATCAAGTTATTAAGTTAGAACTATGTCCCAGGTACCTATATCTAAAATTTCAAGTCTTTAGACCCAAAATTGTCTGAGGAGTTTGGTAGAGTTCTCAAAGGCCAAATCGTTGAACTTTGACCCCTTAACAGCAAAATTTCTGGCCGACAACCGATCACATCGATTTTCCCAAATCTCAGTACCCTGTATACTAAATTTCGAGTCTGTTGACTAAAATTTGACAGAGTTATTGCGTAGGGAAATGTACACACACACAGACACACACACACACGTTCACTTATATATATAGATAATATATATATATATATATGTATTATGTCAGCCCCTTTAAGAACTCAGTTCTTATTGTTGAGCACTTTAAGGTTGAAATGTAAGTCTGTCACTTAAGCTCACATGCTCAGATCATGATGTCATAATCATTAGATCATTATGAATGGACGTCTCGACATTTAATAAGAAATGTTTAAATTTCTTGTGATAAAAGTTGTCCTTGTGGCTTTTTCCCATTCTAATGAAGTCAGAGACGGCTTCGTTACCTAGTTCGAATCTCCCGACCTGTAATCGTAGAAAGCCTGCACTGATGATTCCTAAAAGGATGAAACACTAGTGTCGGTAGGTATTGAAAATTATTGTAGTAATAATTATATATATTTATGAATGTTTTCCTCGCACGAAAGCGTTTGATGCAAAATGTTTACTAATATTTTCTCTATTTAATATAGAAAGCATGCAAAAGCGAAATTATCTGCTTGTTAAGTTTTTTTTGTTGTTTTTGTATGTTTTTTTTATGTTTACCTGGAATTATACATGTTATATATTCGATATTTTTAATGAAACATAAAAAAGCTGTTCATTATTTCATTCTAAACACCTTTCTTTTATTATAGGATTTAAAAATATTACACCAGAAGAAACTTACTGAAAAGTTTTATTTTTATTTTTAATACATTACATAAAATGACATGGCTGCATAGTAGCACTATAAAGAGAAAGAGAGACGCAAAGGGAGAGACAGAGTAAGAGGCGCTTATGTATAAACAGAGAGTGAAAAAACTATTTATATTAGGCTGGTGCAAAATAATGTCTTTTTTTTAAACTTCAACTTCAAGTCAAACCCATAAGAGATTTCTTATCTCTTGCCAAGATTAAAGTGTAGAATCTGTTCTTCAGATGCTACGCTTCAATTTCTTGTTCTCTGATAGTGGAAGAAAAATCCTTCACGACTGAGAACATTTTATTTTTGTTCCTTTTCTCCACGTTAAATAACGACCTTGGTGTCTAACTCTGTTCCATAGGGGAGGCATTGTAAATAGGAACTTCAAGTCAAAAAACATTCGTTTTGCATCAACCTAATACTAATTCTAAATACACTAAAACTGTTCATCACGTTATTTGAGGACATATATTAATATTAATAAAACAGATAAGGGTGAGGTTTAAAAACTTGGTTTTATTTGTATCATTGTGGCCTCCGTGTGTAGGTTGGTGATCTTTCAAACAAGGCAAACATTATTACCTACTTACGCGTCATGTCGAAATTAGTAAAAGTTCCAAACAATCGTGAAAATTAATCTATAGAAAACTAGTGCTTGTGTATATTGAGAATTTGTAAAACCAATGCATTTCAGGTGAAAACATTACTGCATACTTACCTGCCATGTCAAAATTAGTATAGATTAAAAAAATTACGAAACATTAACAAAAATAATACTTACAAGACTATAAAAGAAGGTGTGTAGATTGTCTATCTTTTGAACGCATTTTAGGTGAAAACATTATTTACTTAGGTGCCAAAGGCATCAGTTACTTTTTTCTTGCATAAATACGTTTTTGTTTTCACGCGTTTTAAATTATTTTTTTAGTAAAAGTAGTGTACAGCGCAATAAATGTTACCAGAGGCAAAATAGCTTACTCTTAAATAAAAAAAAGGCCCCTGCACGGAATTCTATCTATATGAATTCTGCTCTTACTTAGGAAGGATTTAATTATGTTAAGTATTATTCCAGTTATACCATATGATCTCATTTTTCTGAGAATACCATCGTGCCATACACTGTGGAAAGCCTTAGATATATCTTGGTTTACCGTTCTACCCTCCACTGCTTTGTCCACTGAATCGTATATACGTTCAGAGATTACAGTTAGAATATCTGCTGTGGAAGGAGCTTGCCTTAATCCATATTGTTGGTCGGTCAGAAGTTTAGCAGCTATAAGGTGATGGACTAGAGCGTGATTAATTATGGACTCAAATATTTTGGCGAAAAGCGGGATGAGGAAGTTGATGATTATGGGTGCGAGATGTTTGTATTTTACTCTGGCGTAGGGTGATTGTGTTTAGTGTAATTTATTGATTGACTCGTGTAGCAATCTAACTATTTTGCCAGGTAGCAGTTGATTAATATAAGTACCTGGCACTAAATAAGGAAATGTTAATAGCTTCATGCAAACATTGCAAAAATTTAACAGCGTCGTTTCTAAAAGCGACTGGAGGAACTTGTTAATTTTATATTTCCCATATTACGTATAAAATTTTGATACAAGTTGTAGTTTATTAGGTGAGGAATAGCTTTCTGTCTCAGTAAAATGAAATGCTCCCATAAAAGGTAGTGAACGAAGTAGATTCACTATCAGCGCAATATGTGGTGATATTTAGATGAGGTTTCCTCTCTCTCTGTTTCAGATATTGATGATGCGGGACTCTAAGAAACAATCTCTGTCATAGACGTGCGTCAGAAAAAAAAAGTATGTCATATGATTCGAGAATGGTGTGACTATGAAGAAAAATAAATTTTGAGGCACACTAGATCGTTTGATGTAATAGTACTACTACCATCTAGGAAGCTCTTCAACATTTAGGTTTAATAAAACAGGAGTTACTTATGGGACAACCCTCCTAGACAAACTGCTCCCTGGACGCCCATGCACAGCCATCGTTCTTTACTAGCACAAGAATGGTAAGGGCTATGTAGAAAAAATAAATTCTGGAGCACAAAATATCACTCGTTTTAATGGTAGCCATCTCGGCTTTCGTAGCCTTTCAAGTTTTTAGTTAAAAAATAGGAGTCTTTACTTTTGGAACGATTCCTATATATCGATTCTGTGCATAATTTCATTTATAA